>NW_022436978.1:20171354-20175356 GCF_009761245.1 Sapajus apella
AAAGAAAGAAAGAAAGAAAGAAAGAAAGAAAGAAAGAAAGAAAGAAAAGAAAGAAAAGAAAGGGAAATACTCTAAAGACAATGAGAATACTTGGTGGTTTGTTTTTTTTTTTTTAAAAGAAGAACTGCCACTAATGTGGAGGCAGTTTGTGGTTAGAGGCACAAAATTATGTTTTTCCTGCTGTTATATTATCTTCCTTAGAAAACCTTCTTCTATGGATGGTCTACTGTGCAATCGATTGAAACCTAAACAAGGGTTCATCCTTTGTCTGGGCAAGTAGCTGCAAACTTAGTTCTTCATGCTAACAAAGCTTTTTCTTTTCTTTCCTTTGTTGAAAGTTCTTTGTTATCATTTTCTAAATATAATTGCTATTTACCCATTGACTTGAAAAACACATTCAGTGTTAGATTAACACTAGAAAATTAACATTCCCCAAATTTAAACTCCACATCACAAAATTACTAACAACAAATTATTTTATCTCTATACCTTATTTTCATATGGTCTCACACCAATTACAGTAAAAATAGGCATACACATTCCAAATATTCTGACAAAAACTTTTAGAAATTACCAAAAAAGTACTTTTATTTTTCTATTTAAAATAGAATAAAATGGAAGTCAAGATCTATCCAGTCTTCTCTTTCATGTTAGGAAAATCCCCCTTTGCCTCATATTAGCTTGCAAGTTTTTCCCAAGTCTCAGTAGTTTTAAGTGCAAATGGTACCACCAACAAAGAAACTAGTTTTCTATCTGATTAGTCTCAATATTTGTGTTCCCTTCACCTTGGGATCGCTAATCTTTCCCATTTTCTTTTCTGTTGTTTTTGACTGTGCCTTTTGCATGGTATCCCAAACTTTCACGAAAGTATTCTCTAGATATGAAACTATCTTACTTTTTAAAAGCTTGCAGAAGTTCACATAAAAATAACAATTCTATGAAAATAATTGCAGTTATACCATAAAATTTTAATCTTATTTATTGATAACTAAAACAGTGAAGCCTCTTTTAAAGAGTAGAAAAAAAATTTTAAGAAATTTTTAAAAACATTTTTAATTGATTTTGGTAAAATACAAACACTTGCTGATAAATCATCACTCACTAATTTAATAAACACTCACTAGGCTTCTTAATACAGGGTGTTCACCACTTACAAATGAACAAGAAGCTGTACGGCCCCTACCTCGCTCTTTCCACTGCATAACTTTTGCACCCACAGCACACTTTGAGCACATCCTCCAAAGCAACTAAGCTGTCCTGAGATGATGGCGCCACCTGGTGGTTAGTTTACAAATCTGGTAAAGACCATGTCTCTCCCCCTTAACTCTTCAAAGAGAAATAATTCACTCCCCTCCAAACCCTTCTCCCCTTCAAATTATCTCAGGCAGCAACGTTTTTACATTCCCTTTCCTTACTCTTTTCCAATTCTTGACCTTGTATCTCATATAAATTTATCTTTCTCTTCCTACCTTCTCTGTTCAATTTGTGAGAAAAATAAACACACCAGCCTAGGTATACCAATTACACATTTATGTCAAAGAAAAGAAAAGCCATGAAATAAAAGACATGAAGAAATAACAACAGAAGTTTCAGCAGACATTGTCCTCTGCTGCCTCATCACCCCTAAAGTACTCAAGCACCAGAATGTGAAACAAATCATCTCTCACTAAGTATTTGGATGGCAACAGGTTGCTCTCTAATTCTGCCATAAATTAGTAGAACTGCAACTAGATCACACGTGGAAAAATTTGGAATTTTGGAGGCTAAACTGGGAATTTAAGTGTCACTTCTAACATTGTTCCTACAAGGAATTGCTTTCTGAATTCAAATAGTTCTGGATTATGACCTTTTTACATGTAGGGATGGGCTATATTTCTAGTTGTGTGCCTTGTAAACAAAAGTAACTTGTTTCCAAACACATCTAAATTAGTATGCTCAGAGATGAGACCATAACACTAAGATAATAAAATTTGGTTTCGGCCAGGTGCAATGGCTCACACCTGTAATCCCAGCACTTCGGGAGGCCAAGGCGGGAGAACTGCTTGAGGTCAACAGTTCAAGATCAGCTTGGTCAACATAGTGAGACTTTGTCTCTACAGAAAGCTTCTAAAATAATAAAAATAGCCAGGCAAGGTGGCGCACCCCTGCAGTCCCAGCTACTTGGGAGGTGGAGGTGTTCAAGGCTACAGTGAGCTATCATCAGTTCACTGTACTCCAGCATGAATGTAGAGAGAAAGATCCTATCTTTAAAAACAAGAAAGAAAGAAAGAAAGAAGAAAGAAAGAAAGAAAGAAAGAAAGAAAGAAAGAAAGAAAGAAAGAAAGAAAGAAAGAAAGAAAGAAAGAAGGAAAACATTGTTCAAGGAGGATTAAAGGACATACTAAAATAGCTAAAATTATAGAATATATGATAAATACTACTCAGTGTTCAATTTACTCTAACAGGTGAATATTTCAGAGTAGTTACACAATTGGACTGATGAGCCATATGTTCATATTGGGGTTGGTTTTTTTTAACCAGTATTTAGAAAGATATTAATCATAGCCAACATTTCTATTATGAAAAATGAGAGGACTGGCTTAGGCGATCTCTAGCTCTAAACATATCCTACAGCTCTGCAATACTCAGAATTCTGTTACAATTGTATACAATTCCCAGGAACTTTATTGTTTACATTTCAGAACAAAAATTAAAATTATTTCCTTATTTACAGATTTTTTCCTATTAAACAAGTAATGGTAAAATAGTTCTCTTACAGACTGTATCAATATAAAATGAATCTCAGTCCCCCTTGAAGCTCTCTTGTTTGATGTTTAAACTATGCATACTATTACATAGGCCATCCTGTAGGTTTATATCTATGTCACAAAGAAGTTCATCAAAGGATGGATTTCTGAAAAATTAAACAATAGGCAGGTTGTAAAGAGTCTCATCCTCTTATAACTACAAAACACTGTAAACTCCTTAATTGTGGTTTCTGCAGGCAGGTGAAAATGTCAGCAGAGGGATAGAGTAGAAAATACATATGATTAGAAAGAAGTTGCCAGCAAAGGGCCTAACAGCCAAGCACCTGTCATCCCAAGGAACTGAAGGAGCTGAAGAAGGCATCCATTCTTCCACCCATCCCCAAAGGCAGACATGAGATGTCCATGAATTATGAACTCTGTGTTGTCCACACCACCCGTCCTCACTGCCTTTTCATCCAAGGGCCCACAAGGGCCCTGGAGCTGCAGTGGGAAATGGGCCTGCCCAGAGTCACCCCCACCTTGGAATCCTGCTGCTATGGGAAAAAGCCAAACCTACTGGTTTAGGAACTCTGCTACTGAAAGGAATTTCCATCCCTGAAATCTCAAAATCCTCATTAGTCAGGTGATACTTAAACAAATCCAATACCTAAATGGCAGTATATGAGAGTTTAAGTAAAATACAAAAATATAGACTTGCCACTTGCACTGGGTCATCAAGAGCCTCTTTCCCCCATGTACACATCCAGCTGGAAAATGAATTGAGTACTTAACTCCTGCGGTTCTTACAGCCGACTTTGTTGGCTTATCTAAGTAAAAACCCGTGGAAGGAGACTCCCGTCCGCCTGGTTTGAGGCACTGTTTAGCACTGGCTTCCTGCTTGTCCCAGAACTTCAGGCTCTCTAAGGGCTCAACCTGGACAAGTTAATCTAGTTTTTCCTTCCTTATGGACAATATTGCTGGAAAATAATTCCCTTTACTTTGGAATATTCCGGTTAAGGAAATTTTTTCTCAGCCACTATCTTCCATCCCGGCTGGCCCAGGTGCTACCTTTGTCAAAAGGGCTCGTCACCCAGTACTCACTATTGTATAGATCATATCTGTACAGTCTCTGTACAAAAAGACTGTAAAGTCCTCACCCACGTGGGTATCTCTGTACAGTCCTCACCCACGTGGGAATCCCTGTACAGTCCTCAACCACGTGGGAATCCCTGTACAGTCCTCACCCACGTGGGTCTCTCTGTACAGTCCTCACCCA
>NW_022436978.1:20175366-20212866 GCF_009761245.1 Sapajus apella
GTCCTCACCCACGTGGGTGTCTCTGTACAGTCCTCACCCACGTGGGTCTCTGTTCAGCTTCTCTGAAGACAATTACACACCATGAATACACTGATCTTTTTTTTTTTTTTAAAGTAGTGTGTGTAGGAAACATCCACAATGCTAGTATTATGGGAGAGGGAGAATGTAACCAAAGTATTTGGAATTGACTGAAACAATGATTTCAAATACAGTAATGATGGAAGAATTTCTCCATATCCTGCAATTAATGAATTGCCTTTGAAATATCAAGGGGGTGCTTGAAAAGACACAGGTGGGATGGGGCCTCGTGGACTCAGGAAGACCACAGGTCCTCACTAGATCCACCATATGCAGACAAACAATCATATGAAACTCCAGGACAGGCAGTGAGTATTCTTTGAAAACAAAATCACATTAGCACTTTCACATTGTGAAAGAAGGAATTTTAAAAGCCACTAAAACCACAATTTCTATATGGACAAAGGGCCCATCCTTGAAAAGATGAAGTTACTATGTGCTACAGATCTTCTTTTCATCCCTCTAAGCACCTACATATTTATCCAGCATTTTTTCTCCCTCGTCCTGACACATATATCGCAGAAAAGCCCCAACCAAAAATGGCTGGACTCACATGGCATTTCTATTGTAAATTATTTGAATCCTTTTGAGTCTACCATTGCTGAACTTATAGTTAAAAATACTGATCAAAGAAGCAAAGGACAGTTACTGGATACATGGGGCCAGAGACTACAGACAGGAACTCAGATGAGATCTTCAGACAGATCCTCAAATCAAAGATAGATTACAGACAATGTCATCTTTATAACTAACAGACAAATAATCCCAGGATGACACATGGAAACTGTTTGTACTAAGAGGGTCTATCACAATAAAATAAAAGTCATCAGTTTAAGTATTTCTTATGACTTTCGCTTTTAAATTTGGTTTATATTATGTGATGTTTGCCGGAAAGTAAGCCATGGGGCAAGAGCTTTGTCTATTTTGTTGGATGATATGCTTCCTATGTGCTACACACCGCATATTTTTAACGTACATTTACATGAAATATACATGTATGTTTATGTATATTTATTATGTATTTAGGAAAAACTGATATTAGAAGAAAAAAAATCACAGAAAACTACTGCTCAGTCTTGTGAGGTTTATCTAAGAAATGAGGTATTCAGCAAATCTTTATATTAAAAAAACATAAATATCCATATAACTTAAATAGAAACAAAAGAAATATTCAAAGGATCAGCTGTTAGCTAGATATTTATTGTTAAAATGTAAACTGCATGTATTCACTGAGAGAAATAAAAAAGAAATTAAGCAAGATGAAACAGATGCACATAAGTTACATGTAAATTTGCTCATAAAAATTATCCCATTGTTCTATTACAATAAGCAATTATAACCATCCATGGGCACATATGGTCTTCAAAATGCATTCTACAAATGAATTCTTAAAGGCACATGGTAAAACTAGTCAAGATTCCACATCATCTAGCTTTACCAAATAATTTCCTCCTTATCTCGCTAACTTTGCAGTTCAGTCCCTAGAAATCTCAAACTTTAGGATGCATCAGAATCACCTAGAAAGCTTATTAAAAGAGCGTCATAGCCACAATGCCACAGATATGATTGAGAAGATCTTGGTTGAGGATAAAGAACTTGCATTTGTAATAAGTTCCCAGGTAATCCCAATGCTGCTGGTCCAGCAACCACACTTTGAGAACCACCATCCTAGAATATTTATTTATTTTTCAACACATTCATTTTCGAAATCTCAGTGCCCACTAAATCATCCTTGGACCTATGTATTTCATTATATGAATATAAGGTCACAAGTGAAAGAGGCTAAAATCAGCTTATTCATATATGCTTTGGGTAAAACTGATCTTCCAAAAGCATCTTTTGCTAAAATAAATTCTTCAAAGAAATTAATTTCTATCTTTTTAAAAGCATATTTGAATTAAGATAAATTCCTTCTAACATATGATACATTATATTGAGTTTTGAGATCTTTCAAATGCTTACTCTGTGTCTTTTTGAAGTCATGTAATCTTAATACAGCTCAACACTTTCACCTTAAGATGTCAGAGGAAATTTTATTATAGAACATCAGCTACTCTAAAAAAATTGTAGAACAAACTGACCTTGACTTCTTCATGGAGAACCTTCATGTAATTTGTCAGTTTCTTCAAAGCATAATAATTGGGTAGAGTAAAGAGAAGATGTCAGTCTTTAAATCAAAATAAAATGAAGCAGTAATATGTTAAACACATCCAGAATAAAACTAGTGATTTACAGGAGCTGTGAATTAATCATAAGCTTAATAAAATCATTTTTAAATAGTAAAGAGTTATTTTAAACAGTAAAAACTTGATATTGAAGGCTCTCTCTTTCTTCTGAAGTATGTAACACATATGTATGGCAACTATAATACAGAATTTCTTCTGTTCCAACTCACTGCAAGGTCTGTCCTGAGGAGTTATCTTATCTTGGTGCCTTCTAGGAACTACCTAGATGAAAGTTATCGTGCTAATCTTTGTCCTTCACAGTAAGATACCCCTAAACCCTTTGTAGCTCCCATTCCCATGGGCTGACAACTCTTACACTATGATGATTGTTCATTGTTATACTCTAAATGTTGGTGTCTTCCCCAAATTCGTATGTCAGAACCTAATATCCAATGTGACAGTATTAAAACTTGGAGCCTTTGGTGGGTATCAGGTCATAAGGGCTCCACCTTTGCAACTTTTGTTACATGAAAATCAAGCAAGAAGTGCCATGTTTAAAGCAGAGGGCAAGCCCTTGTTAGACAAAGAATGTGCTAATGCCTTTATCTTGGACTTCTCAATCTCCAGTCCTTTTACCAATAAATTTCTGTTCTTATATAAATTACCCAGTCTAAGATTCTTTATTATAGCATCCCCAAATGGACGAAGGCACTTCAACGCATCTGTTTATTTCTCTACAGAATCTTCTGAACCACCAGGTATCCCTGAATTTCCTGAGTTACTTTAACAATTCTCAAGACAATATTCATCTCTAGAATTGCCTTTTATCTATACTAACTGAGAAACTGCATCAACCATTTATAAGCAAAGTTCCAATATACACATTCACCACTCAAATGTTTATTTAACTATTAGCAGAAAGTTAGAAAGAAAACAAGAAGCCAAAAATAGCTGCATTTTTCGAATTATCTTTGTGATTAAATTGGCCAGTAAGGCATTTGATCAATTACTTAGAGTAGTTGCTTCAACAGCATTTATTGATTTGGTCTATTATACATACTTAGCAAGTTTCTAATTTATCAAAAATTAGAATTTCTAATTTGTAATAGGCATGCTGTCTAAAAAAATTTATTTAAAACATCTTTGAATAATTCTAAAAAGCCAGTTTAAATGTATGGACTACATAATCCAGTGGTTCTCAATTTTGACTGCATATAGGAATTACCTGTGAAGCTTTAAAAAAACTGATGCCTGTGCCCCACCCCCAGAGATTTGGACACAAATGGTCTATGAGTGGTGTAAATGTGATTCTGATGTGCAGTCAGAACCACGGACTTAGTTGAAAGTGTTTACGGATGAATTGGAAACTTCTATTTTCCTTAAATACCAAAATGAATAATTCTTTGTTTCCTAATAATTTCTATAATTGGATTAAATGGTATTATAAATAGGGTAATCATATAATTTATTCCCCATATCAAGACACTTCTGAAAGTGAAAGAGGTCATTATTCATGATTGGCCCAGGACAACAGGGATAAACTAGGGCTGTCCTGGGCAAAATACAGAGCCAGATAGCCACTCTACTTATAAATGATGTTGTTTTTATGTGGGATTTTTAAAAACTGCACAGTTATAAATGCCAAAAGATTTTAAGGTTTTTGATGACAGAAGACAGCTCAAA
Source organism: Sapajus apella (assembly GCF_009761245.1). Lineage (NCBI taxonomy): Eukaryota > Metazoa > Chordata > Mammalia > Primates > Cebidae > Sapajus > Sapajus apella. Next base: position 20,179,293 of record NW_022436978.1, read on the forward strand.
TAACTCTTGAAAGGTTAATATTTAGATTTCTGATCTACTAGATAAATGCCTATTTACTTAGGATCATGTGTAAAGAGGAGATTTTTGGACTAAATTAAGATTTGCCAGGAGAGCAAACTAAAATAGTAGAGATAATATTTTAAATATCATTATTTTTCAGTGCCAACCCCATTTCAGTGGATAATCACATGCAATAATGCTGACTCTTAAAAATGGTAGATTAAAATACTTCATTTCTGTTTTTAATTAAAATTGAGAAAGTAGGAACTAATAATATAATGCGTGTCAGAGCTGCATGCGTGCAGCATCAAAGATAAGAAGGGGATTGCAACGAGGGCTTGCTTCTTGAGTTCCTTGAAAATTCCCAATGAAAGAAAAGAGAATGGAAGCTCATGGCTACCACACTGGCACATTTTGACATGTGAGGCAGCTCTTTTGTTGGCTGAGGTGCCTAAAGCCATTGCTTAGATACTCTAATCACTCAAGGTCACCAGCAACACTGTCCATGTGCACCTGGTCTGAGAGTCTCTGCTTTCTCTATGGGGTCTGATGGATACAAGAAGTTTGGGATGTTTTTAGTGGTAATTTCTAGTATCAGATCTTACTGCCAGGTAGGCTTGAAGACAGAAAAGAAACCAGAGCAAGATGATAGGAAAATGTCCCATTTTGCATGAAGACTTAAATGAAAGGATCACAGATGCCCGAACAATAACAACAACAAAAATCAGGATGCAATGTATCGCTTTATAAATAAATCCCACCAGATTTTCAGATAAGGTCGATTTACTGTCTCCCCCATGCCCTTCCTGAATTGATGAATTCCTCAGAGTACAGTGGATATAATAGTCTGTTTCTTTATTTTACAAAAAAAGTGACATGAGGATTATCAAGGTGGCCCTCTCTGCACAGATTATGAATGTCTTTAGCTCAGTGCAAATCTGAATTTATAAGGCCTTTACCTAGTTGCATCAGAACTGATTGTATTTACTAGTCATCCTATCTTGTGACTGCAATCATTAAACTGAATTCCATGGAAGAGTTTATCCATAGCCAGAAATTGGAATAACAGATTTTAAAGAATTTAGATGACAAAGAATAGCTTAAACTTTTAAAACAAACAAACAAATAACCAAAAAAACCCCTCATACAGTAAGGAATTGTTATTTGCACCCCAGAGCTATAGAGACCTTAAGCCCTTAAAGAAGCATTCCCAAAAATGCACAGTTTATATCACCAGATACCTGAAATATTTATTAGTGTTTACTCAGAACGACAGCTTCCTAATCAAATGTTTCTGTAATGCTGAATTAACAAAGTTAAATGGATTTTATAACAGCAGCCTCTAAAACGCACAGTGAATTCCAAGTGAGATACAGGTTGCATGTTTTCACGAGATTATGAGGTCGTGGAGTCCTTTTTTTGTTAGGGAAGTCCATGAAACTAGCAGTCTAGAATATGCTATAAGACTTTCTGCATCACGGTCAACAATTACAAGCACCCTTCCTTAACTTTCCTGGTACATATTAAACCAGCTACTTTTTGTCCAAACTTTGTGGAAATTGAGATTATTAGCTACCAATCTAGAGGTCTAAAGTCGGGTAACTATCCTTGAAGAATTAAAGTAAAAAATAGATTTTGACAGACAAAATTGAGTCATCACCAGCAAACTTTTCAAAATAGAAATACTGAAAGGTATTCTTTAGGCTAAAAAAGGTCCCAGACCGAAGTGCAGAGGTTCAAAACCTAAATTATAACAATGAAAATGGTAAGTTGAAAGAAGGCTTAATGGAGTTAAAATATACTACGATACTTGCATTGTCAAGAAAGGGATAAAAGCAGAATTTATATTAGGCTTTAGTAAATCAAAGCCGCATGTTATAATACCTACATTTAACAGTAAAAGGAGAGTTAAAGTGTGTATAACTACTAATATAATAAAGGTAAAAATAATTTAAAATACTCAATACAAAAAGAGGCACCAAAAAAGTTAGAAAGAGCTTAGTACACATGGTACAAATAGAAAACACACAGTAAGAAACCTAATTAGACCTCTAACTACAATAAATGCCACGGCCAGGCACAGTGGCTCACACCTGTAATCCCAGCACTTTGGGAGGCCGAGATGGGCGAATCATGAGGTCAAGAGATCCAGACCATCCTGGCCAATGTGCTTAAATCCATCCCTACTAAAAACACAAAAATTAGCCAGCTGTGGTGGTGCATGCTTGTAGTCCCAGCTACTCGGAAGGCTGAGGCAGGAGAATCTCTTGAACCCAGGAGGTGGAGTTTACAGTGAGCCAAGACCATGCCATTGCACTCCAGCCTGGTGACAGAACAAGACTCTGTCCCAAAAAAAAAAAAGAAACAAATGTCACAGCAGACTTCCAAAAACATGCAAATATATGCTGCTATGTTTTGAATATATGTGTTCCTCCAAATTCATATGTTGAAATGTAAGATCCAATGTGATACTATTAAGAGGTGAGGCTTTTAGAGTGTGATTAACTCACGTAGGCTTTTCTCTCATGAATGGGATTGGTATCCATATAAAGGGACTTGAAACCAGGTGACCCCTTTTGCCTTTCTGACTCTGTCATATAAGGACACACCATTTGCCACTTCCACTATGTGCTTTCTTGGAAGCAGAAAGCAGCCCTAACCAGATAATAAACCTACTGGTGCCTTAATCTTGGACTTTCCAGCCTCCAGTATTGTAAGAAAATAAATGTCTGCTCTTTATAAGTTGCCCAATATGAGATATTTTGTTATAGAAGCAGAAATGGAAGAAAACATAAACTACTTACAAAGGCACATCTTAAACATAAAAATATAGAAACAATGAAAGTACAAGTATGAAAAAATAAATGCCATGCAAATGTGAGCCAAAAATGAATACATATAAGACATACATATATGTGTATATACATATATATATATATTATACATATATGTGTATATATATATATCCACAAATCTGTCAGTTAAGTAGACTTTAAGAGAAAAAGTCATTACTGGAGATAAAGAGACATATTTTAAATTATAAAGTTTTAATTCACCAGGAAGATTGAACAATTGAACATTTGTATAAACTTAACAACCTAGCTTAAATATGTATAAAGAATTGAAAAGAGAAGTGGAAAAGCCCACAATCATAGTGAGAGATTTTAACACACCTCTATCAATAGTTGATAGAACAAGCAGACATTAAATTGGAAGGAATATAAGGAATATGAAGGATTTGAAAAATACAATTAACAATCTTGACCTAATAAATTATCAAACAAGAATCTCAAAGTCAAATGCACAGTTTTTTATTGAGATGAAGAGAGATGCATTATTTTAAGTTCCTTCCTAAGATGATAGAATGTTGGATTTTGAAAGAACGTGAGAGATTACTACTCAGCGTGACAAATAAAGAAAAACTGACACCTGAAGAGGTTGAAAAACTGGTCAAGATCAAGGCTGTATATGTGGAAGGAAGGCTGGGAAAACAATTCAAGTCTATTTCTACTGCAGAGCATTTTCCATTTCTCTAGGCTACTTCCCCACTCCTACCTGCTTTTTGTTGTTATGGTTGGAAAAATTTTTTAACCAAAAAATACTGAAAGTAGAGTTGTGAAACCTGTATTTCGACTTGCTCTTAAGAACAAAGTCTCATTTTTATAAAGTGTCACTGTCTTTAAACCTCTCTTACACAGCACTCCTGCCAGTAATTACTATTACTAACAAATTAACTCTACCATTTACCTTCCAAATTCAGTTTTTGAAAGACAGTATACCATAATTGTAAGTAGATAAAGAGATACTTAGAGGAAAGTACCAGCTATCCGGTAAACATATATTATCTTTTATATTCAGGGCCTCTGAGTTTCCAAATTGCCCTAAGGAAACTGTTGACAATGAATGCTGTCTGTGGAGAAAATCTGCAATAAGAAACAATTCCATTTCAGTTCTCCAGAGAGTTTTATTCTCATTTTGTCTATTACCTGGTAACCAGGAAAGCATATCACAGAGACACTGTAGGAAAAACAAACGTAAAATATATACTTCAAAACACATTGGTACAAGTGATGGCCCTTTCAATAACCATCATTCTTAGACTCTTTTCTCTTTAGCAAATTTTAAGTTTTGTAACTATATACCTAATAAAAAGGGTTTTTCTTATAGTCGAGTACTCCATAGGGGAGTTTATACTGAAGTCATGTACCATAAATGCTTATAAAGTTAATAAGGACCATCCAATGTATTCTTCTAGAAGCATCTTAACACTAATCCTTTTGTGTAAAACAAACAAAATACTTGTTATGCATAAATATCTCTGGAAGGATTCACAAAAAACTAACAGTGATTAAAGATAATGGTGATTGCTCCTGAGAGGGGAACTTTCAGAGAAAGAGTTTGTAGACAAATATTTTCATTCTCTTTTGTACTGCTTGAATTTTTTTCCTGTTTTAAAAAGGAGTAAAAATAATTAAGGCCATAACTATTTACCATCATATTTTGAGTGAAAAAAAAAACAAAATTTATACCTAGAAAATCCAACAGACTCTGCCCAAAAGCTCTTAGATCTGATAAACAACTTCCACAAGGTTTCAGGATACAAAATCAATATAGAAAAATCAGTAGCACTTCAATGCACCAATATCATCCAAGCTGAGAGTCACATCAAGAACACAATCTCATTCACAATAGCTACAAAAAGATTAAAATACCTAGGAAGATAGCTAACAGAGACGTAAAAGAGCTCTACAATAAGAATTACAAACACTGCTCAAAGAAATCACAGATGACACAAACAAATGAAAAAACATTCCATGCTCATGGACAGAAATAATCAATACTGTTAAAATGACCATATTTCCCAAAGCAATCTATAGATTCAATGCTGTTTCTATCAAACTACCAATGACATTCTTCACAGAATTAGAAAATACTATTTTAAAATTTATACGGAACCAAAAAAGAGCCTAAATACCCAAGGCAATCCTAAGTAGAAAGAACAAAGCTAGAGGCATTACATCACCCAACCTCAAACTAACTACAAAACTACAGTAACCAAAACAGCATGTTACTGGCACAAAAATAGACACATAGACCAATGGAACAGAATAGAGAGCCCAGAAACAATACTGCACTCTTACAACCATCTGAACTTCAACAATGTTGACAAAAATAAGCAATGGGGAAAGATTTCCTTTTCAATAAATTGTGCTGGGATAACTGGCTAGCCACATGCAGAAGATTGAAACTGGACTCTTTCCTTACACCATACATAAAAATCAACTTAAGATGGGTTAAAGGCTTGAATGTACAACCTAAAACTATAAAATCCCTGGAACATAACCTATACCATTCTGGACATAGGTGCTGGCAAAAATTTCATGTAGAAGACAATAAAAGCAATTACAACAAAAACAAAACTAACAAATGAAACCTAATTAAATGAAAGTGCTTCTGCACAGCAAAAGAAACTATCAACAGAGTAAACAGACAGAATGAAAGAAATCTCTCTCACAGGGGAGAAATATCTCTCACAGAATGGGATAGAATATTTGCACACATGCATCTGGCAAAGGTCTAATATCCAGAATCTATAAGGAAGGCAAACAAATTAACAAACAAAAAAAAAACACCATTAAAAAGTGGGCAAATGACATGACAGACATTTTTCAAAAGAAGACAGACATGCAGCCAACAAGCATATGAAAAAATGTTCAACGTCACTAATTATCAGAGAAATAAAAATCAAAACCATAATGAGATACCATCTCAAACCAGTCAGGATAGCTATTATTAAGAAGTCAAAAAATAACAGATGCTCGTGAGGTTGTGCAAAAAAGGGAATGCTCATATGCAGCTGATGGGAATGCAAAGTAGTTCAGCCACTGTGGAAAGCAGTTTGGCAATTTCTCAAAGAATTTAAAATACAACTACCATTCAATCCAGCAATCCCATTATTGGATATATATCCAAAGAAATATAGATCATTTTACCATAAAGAACATACACCTGTATGTTCATCACCACACTATTCACAATAGCAAAGACATAAAATCAACATAGATGTTCATCAATGGTAGACTGGGTAAAGAAAATGTGGTGCATATATGCCATGGAATACTACACAGCTATAAAAAAGAATGAGATCATGTCCTTTGCAGCAACATGGATGGAGCTGGAGGCCATTATTCTAGGCAAACTAATGCAGGAACAGAAGACTAACTGTCGCTTATAAGTGGGATCTAAAATTAAGTATTCAGACACCAGGGCCTGCTTAATAGTGAAGGGTGAGAGGGGGATGAGGATCAAAAAACTACTTATCAGGTACTATGTTTATTACCCTGGTGATAAAATAATCTGTACACCAAATCCCCACAACACACAATTTACCTATGTAACAAACCTGTGCATGTACCCCTCAAACTAAATTAAAAGTTAATAAATAAATAAGTCAATGCTAAACTAATATATATCTCTTTACATTTTCCCCTATCTACCCTTTTAAGCACAGATCGCTCCCCCAGACTATATGCATACAGGACCCTATGGTATCCTTATAAGTGTCATGTATTAAACAATTACACCACCAGAGCTATGGTTCATCTCCTAGTAAGTATACGTTGGCACCGAGCCTAGCTTTCCAAAAGCAGAAAAGAAAATCTAGCACTCACCCATTCCTACCTTCTCTTCTCTTCCAGAGCCTCCTTATAGACAATATCTCTCTTCAGATACTCAAAACATAAAATATTAGGAATCACATTCCCTTTCCTATAAAACAGAGTCCCTACCTAACCATCCCCCCTACCATTAAAAGAACTGGCTAAACTCAGGGCCTCCAGGAGTCACTAAGCTACTTCCCTATCGAAGGGGAGGTGCCATCACATTCTCTTAAGGACGCTCAAAGTGATTCTGTGGCACCTATAACACTAACGAGGAAAATTTCAGTACTCCTGGATTGGGACCAGCCTCTCCTTTCACACGCTGGAGGTGGAGTTAGTCAGCCAGTTGGAAGACGAGCTGGTGGACAACAAATCTCAATTTAGTGCAGCAAATTAAGCCAAAGCCCCAAGCAGGGAAAGTTAAATTTCTCTTTTTTTCTCCACCCAGAACAGTAGGAGGCATCAACCTAAAAACCTAGGAAAGTGTTACCGCTTAGAATACTCAAACTAAGCCAGTCTGTCACTGGTAACACTGGCAGATTTATTCTCTATCTGTAATATTTTTTGTTGTTTTATTTTTCAGTTGTTTTTGAATTGGGGTAGAGAAGAAATCTGAAATCTACCAAAACCACTAACAGAAATATTATCATGTTAAATGTATATGTTGGTGATAAAACACACTCTGATTTCACAAACATTAACATGCCTCAGATTGAGGGACTTTGAATCAAACAAGCAGCACGTATTCTTGTAACCCAATCAACTCATACATACTCCTCCTTCAATTGTGAAATTCCCAATCTTGGCATACTTTGTTATCCCAAATCTAGCCACTCCTGAAAGCACGTTTGGTAACTAGTGATCAGATAGTGGTAGGCCATATTTCAGTGTCTTAAACAAGAAAAATAATAATCATGCCAACCCATAAAAAAATCCTCACTAATCATATCAAATATCAGTAAAACATTCTTAAATGGCTATGTAATAGCAGGAATTTCTACATAACATAAAACGTTTAGTACACCAATAGCCCAATAAATGAAGCCCAATAAACTTATTGGTCAGGCCTGTTTGTGAACAGTATATATGGGTAATGGACAGTATCAGGTGAGAATTTCTTCTTCACTGCAAGAACAAATTTTAAGATAAATAATAAAATAATGTATTAAAGATAATAAATTGAAATCTAAGTTAGTATCCCCAGGAACCTGGCAGAAGAAAACATGGGGCTGATGAAAAGATAAATCCTCAGATACCAAAAGCATATTTAGACAGCAGAATCAAAAAGCCATGATCTTATTAAGAAAAAAATCTAAGATGGAGACACCACTCAGTCACATTCTCTCTGTCTCTCCTTTCTTCCCCCCTTCATTCACTAAAAGAAGATTGTGGAAAGAGACTGGCATCTGTTCAGACTTACCCCAAGCACATTAACTCCTCACAGCATTGTTACAAGATAGGCATGACTGTCCCTAGTCTGCAAATAAAACATTGAAACTCAGAAAGAGTAAGTTACTTGCCCATAAGTCAGGTCTCAATGTAGCCAGTAAATGGCAGAACTGAGATCCATGTCCCGTTTGACCTAAAATCCCTAGTTTTTCCCATTAATTCCACCCTTTTAGTGGCTCAGACGGAAAGTCTTGGAGTCAGCCTCGGCTCTCTCTTCTTCTGACAATTCACATCTGACCTCTCAGCAAATCTGTTGGCTCTACCTCCAAATATATTCAAAATCTACCCAGTCCCAGGACTCCTCTGTGACCATTCTGTCTAAGCTCGATCATGCCCTCTTCCCGGGATGACTGCCAAGCAGCCCAGTGTCCCTGCTCCTGCCCTTAACCCCTAGTCTGTTTTTAACACATCAGAGTGACCCTAATCTACCTAAGTCAGGTCATATCTCTCCTCTGCTCAGGGTTCTTCAAGGTCCTCCCAGGGTCATGCGCAGAGGCGTATGAGGCCTGTGTTCATGGACGCACATCCCACACACAATCTGATTCACTGCCTGCCCCTCTCTCTCTCACTGCCCTCCACCACCCAACACGCCAGGCTCCCTCCCCACTGAAGTCACTGCACTAGCTGTTCCCTCTGCCCTTCTCCCTTCATCCAGCCACCTGCTTCCTTCCCTCTTCGGGATTGTACTAAAATGTCACTTTCTCGATGAGGTCTGCCCTGAAATCATAGGTCTGCCCACCTCATCCCTGATCCCCTCACTCTGCTTTATTTTCCCATGGCACTTCCACTATCCAACATTCTGTGGAATGTATTGTGAGTATGGTTTGTGGTCTTTCTCTACCCACTATATTGTAAACTTCATGAAGTAAGGATTTGGGAGGGTTTGTTGTTGTTCACCGATAATCAAGAGTCTGGAAAAGCACCTAGCACGTGGCAGGTGCTCAGTAAATACTGATTGTGCATACTGTCTCCAGGCCTTCCACCACCACATCAGTACTTACTTCTTCATCTTTTAAAATAGCTTTGGGTCATATGGCTCTATAAGAAATTTGATGAAAGCTATTGACTCTCTTCCCAGAAAAACACAAATGCATATTCAAACAAGTCCTTGTTTTTTTCAGTAGGCCTGTGAACTTTCTGAAGACCATCATGGTGATCTAAAGCCACAAGGATACAGACTACATATGTGCCATTGACAGGCCACACAGATACCATGAATGGAGCAACAGTTTCTTTGCAGTGAGTATGCAAAGCACCAGGTGTCCTGTGTTATGGTAAGTGCTAGAGCAGGAGCTTCTAGAACAAGGGCTTATAGACACAGGAGAGCCTGGGAATAAGACCATGCTAGAACCAAAGCAGCAGGTAAGTGGAAAGACCACTTCAGGTTCTTACTCCTTCCTTCTTCTTTGCTACTGTCAGGCTGACCATACATCCCTTTAGAAGTCTTGCCCTGGACTGCATTAAAGTTAGATTAGGAAGCAGGAGCTGGTCTCCCATTGGTTGGGAAAGCTCCACAAATAGCTTTCAGGTCTTCGATGGTGAGTAGGAAGGACAGTACCAAGGAGAGGAAGTTAGGAAGGTGAGAAAATTCCAGTGGCTTCCCAGCTGGGACAGTCATTCCCAACTGTTCATTCATTCATGTGTGGGTGTGACTACAACAGAGACTTCCTGAACAAAGAGGAAAAACTGTATCTAATGGCTTTTTACTCTTCAGAGAAAAAAAAATACCTCTACAAATGTATAATCAAAATTAATCACAATTACAAAGTACTAAGAAATTGAAACATTTTTGTTAGAACACAAAAGATGTTTTAAACAAGATTAATGGTCTCAATTGTCTTTGCAACAATACTTTAAAATAGTAGACCATTGATTGAAAAAATTTTGAACTGAACAGACAGAAATATTTGGCCTTTCATGTCCCATTTGCTTTCTTGAAACAGAAATATCACTCAGGTAAATAATAAAATGAACAGAGATGAGAGGGGGTAAAACGCCATTCCAGTAACTGGAAAGCAAACACAAAATTCAAAACAACCAGCCTCTTTCAAGTACACTACTGCAATAGCTCTCAGAGCAAAATAATGAAACTGAACTGAATAATTGCTTTAAAAATCTGCTTAAAGGGCCAATGTGAAGAGAAGAGGCTGGAAAAAGCCCAGTAATGGGAAGCAAGCAGCAGTGTGAGGGCTCAGGCAGAGTCTGTCAAGTGACAGACGCATGCAGCAAGAATGAGCAGGTTGAAAAATCTGCCAGATTGAAAAAGCCATTGATTTCAGTTGTTAGAATTCCCCAAATACTAAAATGTTGCAGTTAGGGTAGCCAGGTGAATGGTAACAGTATGGATTCTTCTCAGAACCAGATGTGTAAAATTGATGTTGAAAAAAATTCCAGACTGAAGAGAAATAAGCAGTGTGCATTGTTCTGTTTCTGTAAGGAAGTGACTGGCAGCCCTGCCTTCCCTGTTGACAGCAGGCCCTGAACGTAGCTCTCCCCTGCCTGCAGCCCCATAATCAATTTTTTAGAAACAGGAACGCCCGGTCCTGGAGAAGCACCCCATGTTTACATGGGCCTCTCACGTCCATGATCTCATCTAGTCGTGTCACCACCTCAGGGATGTGGTGACAAGGCAAGGTCACTGAGCTCACAGTGACTTCCCTGGATCACACAATGTGAACTGTCAAACTGTCCACCAAAAATAAGTAAGTCAGTGAACTTCATTAATGCCCTATGTCTACAATCTCTTCTTCCAAGCTCCAAATTCAGAGCCCTGGTGAAATCCAGGCAGGGATAGGTCTTCACATTGGCTCCAGGAGTTTCTGAACATGACAGTCCTTTCTGAAACATACTTTAGAAACCCTGCCCCAGGTTTTAGATGAGTGATCCTCAAAGTGTGGCCTGTGAGCCATCAGCATCAATACCAGCAGGGAACCCATTAGAAACACAAATTCTTGGACCTGCACCCCAAACATACTGGAATGGGAATAGTGAGGTGGTGTCCAGCAATCAGTGTTTTAACAGGCCCTCCAGGTGATGGCAATACTCACTCAAATTGGGAAGTTCTGACCTATGTGATCAAATTTGTCTAGTAAGGAGGAGAGAATTCCTGTGACATGGATGTCAGGTCCCATCAGCACACAGGGAGTTTTATATCAGGTCTTTATTGTCAGAGCAACCTTTGGAAGCAATCATTAACAGTTTTGAGAATCTACCAAAAGGCTATTCTAAGTCAAACCCCACAAAACTAGGCAAGTTTGCCCCCAAAATACTACCAAGAGATCATTAACAGTGATCAGGACTTGTTTCAAAGAAAAACTAAAGGGTAACAACAGAACAAATCTTGCTAACTTCGAAACAAACCAATGGCAAAACACCAGGCCAATTTATCTGAAAATTTCCTGTTCTCCCACAGCTGAGTACAAGCTTTGAGAGAGCTACTAGAAAAAATGGCTCTGCCTCTGAAATACCAGTGAAGTTATGGCGTCATGGCGGCAACAGCATTTCCACAGTATTGTACTGACTGTGAAGCATTTTCACATTTCATGCTTTGAACTACCAACTGCCAGCCAAGGAAGGTAGGAGGGAAGTTACCGGCCTCACTTATAAAGGAAAATATTGAGTCCTATAAAACTTTTTAAAAGCTAAATGATTTGACATTCTGAAAAAGGCAAAACTATGGAGACAGTAAGGAAGACCAGTGGTTGCCAGAATTTGGGGAAGGGAGAGAGGGATGAAGAGGCAGAGCAGAGAGGACTTTTAGGCCAGTGAAATTGCACTGTATACTATACTGCTGGATACATGGCATTACACATTTAACCAAACACACAGAATATACAATACCTAGAGTGAACTCTAATGTCAACTACAGACTTAAGGTGATTATAATGTGTCAGTGTGGGTTGATTAACTGTAGCAAATGTACCACTCTAGTGGAGATGTTGATAGTGGGGAGGCTGTGCATGTGTGGGGCCAGGGAATATATGGGAATCTCTGTATCTTCATCTCAATTTTGCTGTGGAACTAAAGCTGCTTTTTTTTTGTTAAGTCTATTTTTTTTTTAAAGCTAAATGAATTAACAAGACTGCCCAAATAATAAGAAACTGAGCCAGGATTAGAACCCAGGTTTCAGACTTCAATCCAGACTCCTGTATTGATTCCTGTGACCTACTCTAGAACCTTGCTGCAGGGCATATGACTGGGAGAGTGCCTGGGGCATTTCTGGGTGAGCAAAGCCCCTCCATCCCTCAACGGTAGAACAAGTGTGTGTGAAAAAGGAGAGGCAATGATCATGGCAGTTTTGTAAAATTCATCCTGACCTGGTTAAAATTTGAATGTTCTTAATTATGTCCATAATTGTACTGTGTCGCATATAATATATATGTCATTCATGTTTAATGCCAGAAATTTACATTATTGTTTGGCATCTTTGGTTGTAGTTTTTCCTTCTCAATTTTGTTTCTGGAGTATAATATTAGACTTAATATCTATTTAGGAAATGTAAGCAACTTGGTGGGAGGGGAGAAATTCTCAGGAGCCTTTCAGAGGCTGGGAGAGTTCAACCTCAAATTCAATATTGGTCTTGGATAATCCTTAGATAAATAAGTACATACTTAAGAACACATAGCCTAGAAATCCTTAAGAGTTCCATGAAACCTTCCATTTATAATTTAGTTTCTGAGTTTCCTGGACAGAAAACCCTCCTATAAAATTAGCCGCTAGGAGTTAGGGTGAAGTGGTAACAAGATCTTACAACAGCTATGCTCCAGACCCTAATTCTCCCAATAACATATTGATATTAGTATAGTTAAAGTGATCTGCTTCTACTATAAATGCATGCTAGAAACTAAAGAAAATCATCTTTGGAAATCATCCAGAAATTCTATAATTTATAATATCAAGAGTAAGGATCAAACCAAAAAAACTAGACAACAGAAACAGACCAGCAGATGATCATTTAATCATTTATTAGATTTATCAGACACAAACTTTAAAATAACTAAGATTGATATGTTTAGGAAAATAAGAGTCAAGGTGAAAATTTTGCCAGAGAACTGATATCTATGACAAAAAATCAAATGCAACTTACAGAACAGAACTACAAAAGAATATTAAATTCTTGTCCAACAATTGCATGAGCTTGATAATAAATCTTAAGATAACTGGAGCCCCAGCCAACACCTTAATTGCAGCTTTGTGAGAGACCCTGAAGCAAAGGACCCAGCTACACTGTTACCAGAATCGTGACTCACAAAAACTGTGAAATGATAAATGTGTGTTGTTTTTAAGACTCTAAGACATTAGTCTGTTTTGCTGCAATGATGACTAATTCAATTACATAGAATAGGTGAGTAAAATATATCCTTTAATTAAAAAAATTAAAGGATATATTTTAAATAAACACAAATAATTACTTCAAATGCAAATTAAATCAATATTTTATTAAACTGGATTATCGACTAGACTTTTATTTTAAAGACACAGCTATAAGCTGCTTACAAGAGATACGCTTTAAAAATAAACATGTAGAATAGTCGAAAATGAAAGAAAGGAAAAAATATGATAAAATTTAAACGCAAGCAAAAAACAAAGCTTTTGTAATCATACGAATGTTTAGATATTTTGGATAATTAAAATTACTTGAGATAATGAGGGAAATTTTATAATGAAAAAGTCACATCACCAGGAAAATATAAAAATTTTAAATTTCTACTCACCTAAAAGCATAACCTCAAAGTGTATTTTAAAATACAGCAATTTTAAGGAGAAATAGACAAATCCACAATCATAGTTGGAGAGTTTAATGTACCTTATTCAAAAACCAATAAATAAACACAAATCAGTAAGAATACAGAAAATGTCAATAGTGTAATTAAGAAATCTACCCTTATAAGCATATATAGAACATTGATCCTACAAACTGAAGAATATGCATTCTTTTAAAGAGTATGTGGGAAATTTATCATAATTGGCCATATATCATTCCATAAAACACATCTCAATAAAGATCAGAATTTATTTTATTTTCAAGATTTTAAATATTAGAATTCATTTACTTATGTTCTCTTGGCCATATCAGAATTAAGGTAAAAATCAATTACAAAAAAATTATCAGAAAATCTCCAAATGTTGCAAAGTTAAGCACCACACTTAGATAAATAATTGATGGGTCAAATAAATTTCAAAAGAAATTTTAAAATATTTTGAACTGAAATTTTAATAAATTACACAAACAAAGAAAATGAAAAAGCGAAACAATTACTAACTAGCATAGGTGTCAGCAAACTTTTTCTGTAAAAGGTCAGACAGTAATATTTTAAGTTTTGCAGACCATATAATTTATATCACAACTATTGAGTTCTACTGCTGTAGCTCAAAAGCCACCATACACAAAAAGTAAGTGAATGAGTCTGTGTTCCAATAAAACTTTATTTGCAAAGAAAAGTGACAGGCCAGATTTGGCCTACTTTACTTACTTGAAGAAAAACTAAGATTTGAATAAAAGAAGAAATATAATCAGAGCATGCCTTTTAGCTCAGTGGTGAACAGTATTTAGATAGTATTAACATGGTAAACTGTATTGACTTCAGCAATAAATGTAATACAATTACAATAGGAGGAGTGAAGAAGGAAAAAGAGCAAACCCACAACCCTCAAGCAGGAAACAGACAGACTGCCTAACTGAAACAACAAGAGATTGCAACATAAGCACGTGTTCACAAAATACCAGAAAAAAAACACTTTTATAAGTTTAAAGTGATGGTATTTGGGTAGTGTGCCTGTAAAGAGGCAACAGAGGAGGCCACTGGTGTTGTTTGTTTGTTTGTTTGTTTGCTTGTGTTTGTTTTGAGACAGAGTCTGGCTCTGTTGCCCAGGCTGGAGTATAGTGGCATGATCTTGGCTCACTACAACCTCTACCTCCCAGTTTCCAGTGATTTTCCTGCCTCAGCCTCCCAAGTAGCTGGGATTACAGGCGCCTACCACACTCTGCTAATTTTTGTATTTTTAGTAGAGACAGGGTTTCACCATGTTGGCCAGGATGGTCTCAATCTCCTGATCTTGTCATCTGCCTGCCTACCTCAGCCTCCCAAAGTGCTGGAATTGCAGGCATGAGCCACCAAGCCTGGCCAAGACTACTGCTTTTTTGTATAAGATCATTAGTAGAACTATTTGAATCTTCAATGTGCATTTGTTACTTAAATTTTACATTACATAAACAAGGGGAGAGAGAGAGGGAGAGAGGGAAGGAGAGAGAGAGAGAGAGAGAAAGAGAGAGAGAGATCATTACAATAAGAGCACCCAAATGAATCAGGGCTCTTTGTATCCATACTCCTTTGCGTTACATTTTCTTCCATCAAGATGTGGAGTCTATTTCTCCACTTGGTTAACCTGGGCTGGCTTCAAGACATGCTTTACTCAACAGAACACTGGGGGAGTTGGAACAGAAGGCACACCACATTTACTCATCCACAGTAATCCTGAAATCCAGCAGAACACATGTTCTCAGGTACTCTGGCTCTGGGGACAGTAAATTCTCCTGGCTTTACATTTTGGCAGTTGTTCCCTCAACCACCATTTCACTCAGCCTTTGGTTCCACCTTCTATGCTCTATGGCTGCACTCCCTGAACCATCCTTCTCTTTCCATTAGAAATGATCCATGCTGGCCGGGACCGGTGGCTCAAGCCTGTAATCCCAGCACTTTGGGAGGCCGAGGCGGGTGGATCACGAGGTCAAGAGATCGAGACCATCCTGGTCAACATGGTGAAACCCCGTCTCTACTAAAAATACAAAACATTAGCTGGGCATGGTGGTGCGTGCCTGTAATCCCAGCTACTCAGGAGGCTGAGGCAGGAGAATTGCCTGAACCCAGGAGGCGGAGGTTGCGGTGAGCCGAGATCACGCCATTGCACTCCAGCCTGGGTAACATGAGTGAAACTCCATCTCAAAAAAAAAAAAAAGATGGTCTACTTGAAACAATGGCATTCAGAAGCTCCCATCGAAAAGAACTATAACAAGCATGTGAATCCTTCACCTGCAACCAAGGTATCCAGCTTCTCTCATCAGAACTGACCAGGAGCCTGGTGTGATACACGGAGAGGAAGGAAGAGCAGTGTGGTGCAGCAGCCTACCTGGAAGCCCCATGGACCCTGGGAGCCCCCAACCCCAGCCAAGGGAGCCTGTGAGTGAGCATGCCACCCAGCTGAGAAAACCGTGTTTTTTCCACAGAAATGTGCAACCCATGGAACAGAAGATTCCACTTGCAAACCCATGCCACTGGGGCCTAGCGTCTCAACCCCACAGCTGGGGAGATTCTCAACACCCTCTCAGCGGGAATCTGCTTAAGCCAACCTAGCTTCCAGGGAGAGCGGCAACCAGCACCACAGCTGTAGCTGCCTGCAGTCTAAGTCCTTTGTGCTCCCTGGGGGAGGGGCAGCAGCCAGCACTGGGACTCACAACTGCCTAACATGCTAAGCTCCCTGGTAGGGGAAGGGCAGCATTCATCTCTATAGCTCCAGACCATTCTTTTCCCCTGCTGGAGGCAGCAGGCTGGATGGCTTGCTCCCAAGATGTGTCCCCCACAACCCAACACACTGCGTGGCAGACTGCAGCCAGAGTGCCTCTTCAGGCCTGACTCTACTCATCCTTCCTCACTGGACAGGGCTTCCCTGCAGGAACTCCAGTAACTCCAGCCAGAGGCTCGGGGACAGAGCTCAGATCTCCCTGGGCCTGAGCCCCTAGACAGAGGGATGGCCGCAGTCTCTGTGGACCAGCAGACTTGGCCTGTCCTCCTGGCAGTACTGAGGAATCCGGGAAGCCCAGACAAGAGGGTTTCCCCCAGTGAAGCACACCCCCTCCACCAAGGGGCTGTCACAGTGCTTTGTTAAATGGATTCTGTTCCCCATGCCACCCAACTGGGTGAGACCCTCCAACAGGGGTTTTCAGATACCCTATATAAAAACAATCCTGCTGATATCAGATTGGTACCCCTTAAGGTCAGAGTCCCAGAAGAAGGAGCAGGCACACGTCTTTGCTGTTCTCCAGCCTCCTTGAGTGACATCTCCAGGCACCAGAGCAAACCAGAAGAATAGAGCCTAAAGTGAACCTCTAGCAAACTGCAGCAGCCCTACAGAAGAGGGACCTGACCGTTGAAAGAAAACAAACAGAAACCAACAACAGCATCAACAACAAAAAAGCCCCCACAAAAACCCCATCCAAGGGTCAGCAGCCTCGCAGATCAAAACTAGACAAACTCATGAAGATGAGAAAGAATCAATGTAAAAATGCCGAAAATCCAAAAAGCCAAAGTGCCTCTTCTCCTCCAAATGACTGTAACATCTCTCCAGCAAGGGTACAGAACTGGACAGAGGATGAGATGGGCAAACTGACAGAAGTAGACTTCAGAAGATGGGTAATAAAAAGCTACACTGAGCTAAAGGAACATGTTCTAACCCAATGCAAAGAAGCCAAGAGCCCTGATAAAAGTTTGGAGGAGATACTAACTACAATAACCAGTTTAGAGAGGAACATAAATAACTTTATGGAGCTGAAAAACACAGTCTGAGAACTCTGTGAAGCATACACAAGAATCAATATCTAAATCAATCAAGCAGAAGAAAGGATATCAGAGTTTGAAGACCACCTTGCTGAAATAAGGCATGCAGACAAGACTAGAGAAAAAAGAATGAAAAGGAATGAACAAAGCCTCCAAGAAATATGGGACTTCATAAAAAGATTGAAACTGCAATTGATTGGAGTATCTGAGTGAGAAGGAGAGAATGGAAACAAGATGGAAAACACTCTTCAGGATATTACCCAGGAGAACTTCTTCAGCCTAGGAAGACAGGCCAACATGCAAATTCAGGAAATACAGAGAACACCACTAAGATACTCCATAAGAATTCAACTCTAAGACACATAGTCATCAGATTCTCCAAGATTAAAATGAAGGAAAAAATATTATGGACAGCCAGAGAGAAAGGCCAGGTAACCTACAAAGGGAAGCCCATCCAACTAACAGCAGACCTCTCAAGCAGAAACTCTATAAGCCAATATTTAACATTCTTAAAGAAAAGAATTTTCAACCCAGACTTTCATATTCTGCCAAACTAAGCTTCATAAGGGAAAAAGAAATAAAATCATTTTTAGACAAATGCTAAGGGATTTCATTACCACCAGGCCTGCCTCACAAGAGCTCATGAAAGATGAACTAGATATGGAAAGGAAAAACTGGTATCAGCAGCTGCAAAGACACACCAAAATATAAAGATCAATGACACTATGAAGAAACTGCATAAACTAGTGTGCAAAATAACCAGATAGAATCATGATGACAGGATCAAATTCACACATAACAATACTAACTTTAAATGTAAGTGAGCTAAATCCCCCAATTAAAAGACACAGACTGGCAAACTGGATACAGAGTCAAGACCCATCAATGTGCTGTATTCAGGATACCCATTTCACGTGGAAAGGCACACATAGGCTCAGAATAAAGGGATGAAGGAAAATTTACCAAGCAAATAAAAAGCAAAAAAAGCAGGGGTTGCAATCCTAGTCTCTGACAAAACAGACTTTAAATCAACAATGATTTTAAAAAGACAAAGAAAGGCATTATATAATGGTAAAGAGAACAATTCAACAAGAAGAGCTAACTATCTTAAATATATATGCATCTAATGTAAGAGCACCCTAATTCATTAAACAAGTTATTAGAGATCTACAAAGAGACTTAGACTCCCACACAATAATAGTGGGAGAATTTAACACTCCCCCCATTAATATTAGGCAGATTAATGAGACAGAAAATTAACAAGGATATTCAGGACTTGAACTCAGCTCTAGATCAAGTGGACCCAATAGACTTCTACAGAACTCTCCACCCCAAATCCACAGAACATACATTCTCAGTGCCACATGGCACTTATTCTAAAACTGACCACATATTTGGAAGTTAAACACTCCTCAGCAAATACAAAAGAACTGAAATAATAACAATCTGTCAGACCACAGTGCAATCAAATTAGAACTCAGAATTAAGAAACTCACTCAAAACCACACAATTACATGGAAATTGAACAACCTGTTCCTGAATGACTCTTGGGTAAATAATGAAATTAAGGCAGAAATCAAGAAGTTCTTTGAAAACAATGAGAACAAAGAGACAATGTACCAGGATCTCTGGGACACAGCTAAAGCAGTGTAGAGAGGGAAATTTATAGCACTAAATGCCCACATCAGGAAGCTAGAAGAGCCAGGCATGGCAGCTCAAGCCTGTAATCCCAGTACTTTGGGAGGCTGAGGTGGGCGGATCATGAGGTCAGGGGTTCGAGACCAGCCTGACCAACATGGTGAAACCCCATCTCTACTTAAAAATACAAAAAAAAATTAGCCAGGTGTGGTGGTGCATACCTGTAATCCCAGCTACTTGGGAGGCTGAGGCAAGGGAATCGCTTCAACCCAGGAGGCAGAGGTTGTGGTGAGCCGAGAGCATGCAACTGTACTCCAGCCTGGGCAACAGAGTGAGAATCCATCAAAATAAAAGAAAGAAAGAAAGATAGATAGATAGAAAGATCTCAAATTGACAGCTTAACATCACAATTAAAAGAGCTAGAGAGGCAAGAATGAACTAATCAAAAGCTAGCAGCAGACAAAAAAATAACTAAGATCAGAGCCAAATTGAAGGAGATAGAGACATAAACCCCCACTCACCCCAAAAAATCAATGAATCCAGGAGCTGGTTTTTTGAAAAAAATTAACAAAATAGACAGCTAGATAGACTAATAAAAAAGAAAAGACAGAAGAATCAAATAGACACAATACAAAATGATGAAGGGAGTATCACCAGTGACCCCACAGAAATACAAACAACTATTAGATAATACTATAAACACCTCTAAGCAAATAAACCAGAAAATTTAGAGGAAATGGATAAATTCCTGGACACATACATCCTCCTAAGACTAAACCAGGAAGAAGTCAAATCCCATAATAGGCTGATAACAAGTTCTGAAATTGAGGCAGTAATTAATAGCCTACCAATCAAGAAAAGCCCACGACCAGATGGATTCACAGCTGAATTCCACCAGAGGTACAAAGAGGAGCTGGTACCATTCATTCTGAAACTATTCCAAACAATTTAAAAGGAGGGACTCCTCCCTAACTCATTTTGTGAAGCCAGCATCATCCTCATACCAAAACCAGGAAGAGAAACAACATAAAAAAGAAAACTTCAGACTAATATCCTTCATGAATATCAAAGTGAAAATCCTCAATAAAATACTGGCAAACTGAATCCAGCAGCACATCAAAAAACTTAACCACCACGATCAATTCATCTTCATCCCTAGGATGCAAGACTGGTTCAACATAATGCAATCAGTCACATAAGCAGAACCAAAGACATATATAATCCATCACATAAACAGAACCAAAGACAAAAACCATGTGATTAACTCAATAGATGCAGAAAAGGCCTTTGATAAAATTCAACATCCCTTCATGTTAAAAACTCTCAATAAACTAGGTATTGATCAAACATATCTCAAAATAATAGCTATTTATTACAAACCCACAGTTCTTACTGAACTGGTAAAAGCTGGAAGCATTCCCTTTGAAAACCAGTACAAGACAAAGATGCCCTCTCTCACCACTCCTATTCAGTATACTACTGGAAGTTCTGGCCAGGGCAATCAGGCAAAAGAAAGAAGTAAAGGGTATTCAAATAGGAATTGAGGAAGTCAGATTATCTCTTTTGCAGTTACATGATTTAATAATTAGAAAACCCCATCGTGTCAGTCCAAATACTCCTTAAACTGATAATCAAGTTCAGCAAAGTCTCAGGATACAAAATCAATGTACAAAAATCACAAGCATTCTCTTACACCAATAATAGATAAGCAGAGAGCCAAATCATAAATAAACTCCCATTCACAATTGCTACAAAGAGAATAAAATACCTAGAAATATAGCAAACAAGGGAAGTAAAGGACTTCTTCAAGGAGAACTACAAACTACTGCTCAAGAGAGGACACAAACAAATGGAAAAACATTCCATCCTCATGGATAGGAAGAATCAGTATCATGAAAATGGCCATATTGCCCAAAGTACTTTATAGATTAAATGCTACTCCCATCAAATTACCATTGATATTCTTCACAGAATTAGAAAAAACTACTTTAAATGTCATGTGGAATCAAAGAAGACCTTGTATAGCCAAGACAATCCTAAGCAAAAAGAATAAAGCTGGAAGTATTACGCTACCCAACTCCAAAATATACAAGGCTAAAGTAACCAAAGGAGCATGGTACTGGTACCAAAACAGATATATAGACCAATGGAACAGAACAGACCTCAGAAATAACGCCATACATCTACAACCATCTGTGGTTGTACAGATGTTGTAACACTACAACATCTGCAACCAACTTTGACAAACCTGACAAAAACAAGCAATGGGAAAAAAATATCCTATTCAATAAATGGTGCTGGGAAAACTGGCCAGCCATATGCAGAAAACTGAAACTGGACCCTTTCCTTACACCTTACGCAAAGATTAACTTAAGATGGATTAAAGAATTAAATGTGAAACCCAAAACCATAAAAACCCTAGAAGAAAACCTAGGTAATACCATGGATACTGGCATGGGCAAAGACTGCATAACAGAAACACCAAAAGCAACTGCAACAAAAGTCAAAATACGATGTAATTAAACTAAAGAGCTTCTGCACAACAAAGGAAACTATCATCACAGTGAACAGGCAACCTACAGAACAGGAGAAAATTTTTGTAATCTACCCATCTGACAAAGGTCTAGTATCCAAAATTTACAAGGAATATAAACAAATTTACAAAAATAAAAAATAAAAAACTGAGCAAGGATATGAACATACTCTTCTCAAAAGAAGATATTTACAAGACCAACAAACATGAAAAAAAAGCTCAACATCACTGATCATTAGAGAAATGTAAATCAAAACCACAATGAGATACCATCTCACACCAGTCAGAATGGCGAGTATTAAAAAGTCAAGAAACGGGGCCGGGCGCGGTGGCTCAAGCCTGTAATCCCAGCACTTTGGGAGGCCGAGGCGGGTGGATCGCAAGGTCAAGAGATCGAGACCATCCTGGTCAACACGGTGAAACCCTGTCTCTACTAAAAATACAAAAAATTAGCTGGGCATGGTGGCGCGTGCCTGCAATCCCAGCTACTCAGGAGGCTAAGGCAGAAGAATTGCCTGAACCCAGGAGGCGGAGGTTGCGGTGAGCCGAGATCACGCCATTGCACTCCAGCCTGGGTAACAAGAGCGAAACTCTGTCCCAAAAAAAAAAAAAAAAAGCCAAGAAACAATAGATGCTGGCAAGGATGTGGAGAAACAGGACTGCTTTTACACTGTTGGTGGGAAAGTGAACTAGTTCAACCATTGTAGAAGACAGTATGGCGATTCCTCAAGGATCCAGAACCAGAAATACCATTTGGCCCAGCAATCCCATTAATGAGGACATACCCAAAGGAATATAAATCATTCTACTATAAAGACACATGCACATGTATGTTTACTGCAAAACTATTTACAATAGCAAAGACTTAGAACCAATCCAAATGCCCATAAATAATAGACTAGATAAAGAAAATGTGGTACATGTACACCACAGAATACTACACAGTCATAAAAAGGAATGAGATCATGTCCTTTGCTGGGATATGGATGAAGCTGCGAGCTATCATCCTCAGCAAACTAACAAGGAACAGAAAACCAAACACTGCATGTTCTCACTCATAAGTGGCAGTTGAACAATGGAAACACATGGACACAGGGTGGAGAATAACACACACCAGGGCCTGTTGGGGGTTAGGGGGCAAAGGGAGGAAACTTACAGGATGGGTTAATAGATACAGCAAACTCCCATGGCAAGCATATACCTATGTAACAAATCAGCACATTCTGCACATGCAGCCCAGAACTTAAAGTAAAATTTTAAAAATTAAAGAAAAAAAGAAAATATTATGTTGATTCATCTTACAACATGCTCCTTCTTCCTATTTGCTTAGGAGAGCTTTAGAAATTCTTATACTCATTTATACATGATGGATTACTTTCAAAAACAATATTGTAAATAGAATCTCTGATTTCAGGTACTCAATTTACATGGAAAATAACAAAATTTAAATTAAAGTGCAATTTTACATACCTTCACTTATTTTCCAACTCAACAGACTAATGACCTTTGGTAGGCTAATTCTGATGCTGTTATGACTACAGGTTACTGAGTGTCATAAAATGACAAAAAATAAATAAATTACTAATAAGAATTTGTTCAACATGCTATATCATTGTAAGCCAGAATTCTTCTGAATTACTTGGAGAACTGATTTCGTGTTTCAGAGAAATGAAAACCAAAGCAGAAGTAATGCTAATCTACCTTAGAAGCACTGCCATTTAAAAATAACATTATTCTAACCAGTATTCAGCTCATTCTAAGCTTGTCACCTCATGTGTGCTAAACTAGTCAGCCACAAGACTTCCTCTGTAAACACACAAGTCATAAGAGCTCTGAAAACTCAGACAGCGATGGGTTTTTTTGGTCATTTCCTAAAGTGTAAGCAGTTACAGACTGGGGAATAAGAGACATTTTATTCTCTTTTGCATTAAGTTGACAGTTTCAAACATCTGTCAATAAACTTATTTTTAGACCCTCCAAACTCCCCTTTTTTTTCCCTTAAGGGCCTAAATCTTGAAAAATTCTGCAGAATGGAATGTTTCTTAACTTGAAGTATTTGGGAATGCTTGGAAATATCATCTACCAATAGTTTATTGAATGATCTACAAATGTGAGCCTCTGATTCCAGCCTCTTCTTGATCAAAGCCACAATAATAAACCTTGTTCTTTTACCCTTTTGTGTGCGGTGTTGTGGGTAGATTTTATTTTACCCTTCAGATGAGAAGCACAAACTGGCAACTTCCGGGCTGCAGCGAGGCCACTGACTTGCTTGCTCAGCCCACACAAAATTTACATGAGTTAAATCAACATGAAAATCAGTTTAATTCCCACAAAGCTCAAAATATCAAGTTTCCCTCAAAAATTTGGAATATTTTGGCAACCCTGGGCTTCCATTCCTAGGTAATAATTGGGCTATGGTGGAGAAGCGGTTGTCTCTTTACACAGCAGTGAATCTTCAGATGACCACAGTGCCTGTTAACCTTCTTCCAACACCTATCATGTCCCTGACATCAAGATTCCCATGAAATCCAGCTCACTTTATCTAATTATGCCACCTGCCTGGTTTCTGTAGGCATTTGAATTTCTGACCTCTTCTGATAAAAATGTTTTCTGTTTTATTTCATTAGCCCATACTGTACATCTGAAAAATTTTGTAGCAGTGAGGAATATAGCAAGTTACAAGTTCCTGACCCCAGACTACTTAAACTCTAGTAGCTGAGGCTGAAATGCACACAGAGAGTGATTATTCAAGGTGCTTAGCATTGAATCACATATAGTGGTTTAAAGCAGGATTCTTCAATAGAATTATAATGCGAGCCAAATATGTGAGCCACATACGTAATTTCAAGTTTTCTAGTAGCCAGATTTGAAAGGTTTTTAAACATGAAATTAATGTAATATGTTTTATATAAACTAAGAACCAACATATTGTCATTTCAACATACAATCAGTGTAAAAAACTACTTATGAGATAGTTACATTCTGTTTTTTGTACTAAGTCTTTGGATTTAATTCTATAATTTAAACTTACAGAACATCTCAATCTGGACCAGCCACATCACAAGTTGTCAAAAGTCACATGTGGCTAGTGGCTACGCTATTGGACAGGGCAGGCCTAAAGTGACAAGAAGCCAAGTGAGGGCAGCAACTCTTCCGACTAGAGATAGCAAAAAAAAGACTTCAAAGTTCCACTGGAGAATAAACAGGATGCTGAGGAGAGATGGGCAGGTTAAGAAGCTGTTACAATGGTCGGAAAGCAAAATAAAAACAAGTGGTGGCCGGATGCAGTGGCTCACGCCTGTAAACCCAGCACTTTGGGAGGCTAAGGCAGGCAGATCACTTGAGGTCAGGCGTTCAAGACCAGCCTGGCCAACATGGCAAAACCCCGTCTCTACTAAAAATACAAAAAAGTTAGCTGGGCGTGGTAGCACATGCCTATAATCCCAGCTACTCAGGAGGCTGAGGCATGAGAATCACTTGAACCTGGGAGGCTGAGATTGCAAGCACCACTGTACCCCAGCCTGGGTGACATTCTGTCACCCAAAGTGAGATTCTGTCTCAAAAAAAAAAAAAAAAACAACAAAAACACACAAAAAAAGAAAAAAAAACACAAGTGTCATACATATTTGTGGAAGGGGTAAGGAGGAGGTTAAGATGGAGAAATTGTTTAAACGAATTTATCAAGGACACTGTTCTGCTAAGGAGGTTAGATTTCATTCTCCACGCAATGGTAAGCCACCAAGACTTTTTGAGCAAGAAAGTGGCTTATCAGATATACATTTAGGATCCATAGTATATGATGCTGGACTAATGTTACTCAAATCAAATTAGTCAGGTCTGACTTCCTGCAAATAGTTACAAGGATGGAACCTCCAGAAGGCTGATACCAGCTCAATACAAAGAATAATTTTCTAAATTGTTAGTATTGCACTACGCATGATGTGCTGGCTTAAGAGGTTGTAAATTCGACTTTGGGGATGTAGAAGCAGATGCTAGATAATTACTCATCAGTAATCAGGCAAAGTAGAGAAGCTCTTTTGTCCTCTGCAACATACAGATAGCACCCCTATGCTCAATTCCCTTTGAGCGAGCTGTAACTTCATGCCTTTCAATGCCATTCAAGACAGCATATTGGAATGCAAGGGAGAGAGACGGTGCTATTATTACCAAGATAACCTTGAGTCTGTTCTAATTTATTTTTTAAAAGAAAATAAATCACTCTCAACCTTTGTTGCTTTATTATTAGGGGGGTTAGATAAAGAACATTTTATTCTCCTGGCAGGTGGTATGAGAATTCCTCTTAGTTAGAGAATTGCCTTTGTTGAGAAAATGCTTTAGTAGGCGCACTTGGGGTGGATGAGTCCTGCAGGGCAGGAATGTCACTTAAGGCCAAGGATTCAGGGAAGAGGGTGAAACTACACAGCGTGAGACAGAGAAATTTGTTTGCTCTGAAGAGAGAAGGAGTAGAAGAAAAGAAGCTCAGGGTAGAGAAAGAAGAGGGAGCAACTAATGAAATCAATGAGAGACTGAAGTTCTCAAACATTCAGTCAAGTTACAAACTCAGGCAATGGTTGGTGTGAGTGGATATGGAATGGTAAACTAGTAGAGGCACTGAATTTTGCATCCAGGTTGACAAAACAAAACACTTACAGATGAAAAACATTACAACAGAGAAAGCTGCCAGAAAACAAGCCCTTAGGAATGCAAATAAATTATGGGGAACACTGAAGACTGGGGTTCAAGCCACATTAACTTAGAATTCCAAGGGTCAGGGAGACTCTGTCTGTCTCCTTAGTTATGCTACACTGGTCCCATAACTAGGGGAGCTCCCATCTGTCTAAACACACAGGAACATCAGATGACCATGACTAAAGAAATCAGTTTAAAGGGTAGTCAACACTAGACTTCGGATTTGCAGAGACTGCCGTGTGGACCCTCTCAACTCTGACTTAGTATGACAACTGTTTTAAATGACCACATGTTCTAAATACATCAGTCTTGTTTGACCAGTGCTCTTCTAAGTGAAGTATGATGAGACGGTATGCCAGTGAATCCTCAGGGTTGCAGAAAATAACGCCACACCTCCTCCATTTTATTTGATCGTAAATAATTGAAAACCTGTCGTTTGTTTTTTTTGAGACAGAGCCTCACTCTGTCGCCCAGGCTGGAGTGCAGTGGCATGATCTTAGCTCACTGCAACCTCAAGAGATTCTCCTGCCTCAGCATCCCAAGTAACTGAGACTACAGGTATTCAACACCATGCCCAGCTAATTTTTTTGTATTTTTAGTAGAGATGGGATTTTGCCATGTTGACCAGGCTGATCTCGAACTCCTGATCTCAGGTGATTTGCCTCAGCCTCCCAAAGTGCTGGGATTACAGGCATGAGCTACCACACCTGGCTTGAAAACCTTCTCATTTTTTAAGCATGGATAGTCTTTAATTATTATTAGATTGTTAAAATAAGCATTTAATTTTGTGATAAAATCTGGAGACTTACAGGGAATGCCATGCTTAGATGATTCCCTGTCTCTTCACCAGAACTCAGGAGTAGGTGCTTCACTGTCCATTGCTATAGGGAGACATCAGTGAACATGTTTATGAACGATTCATCCAAACCACGCCAAGAACTTACTAAAACCAAGCTCTGAAGATCAGTGGTCATATCATGGCTATCTTCAAGCTGCCCTTACATTTTGTGCCACAGTTTCCAAGCAGCCTTGGAGACCCATCTGGTAAGCAGCATAAATCAGCTTCATTATAATCATCAAATGGCATTTAAAGGCTCACACAAATGCGAACATCTGTCTACAAGCTTTACATACAATTAGATAAATATAGATGTTACCTGTTGTCTACAGTGTACAGTCTAGACGCTATGACCTAGCTGTGGACTCATATTTACTATAACATACAAACACAGCCCACAGAACCTTGGGGACATAGAGTAAAACAAAGTTCCACATGGACTAAAGTTGTGCTGTTGATTGTGTGACCTGCAGACTGGAATGATGAGAGAAGAAAATTAGTCTAGAATCACAACCAAAAGCAAGGGCCCTGGAACCAGAGTCTGTGGTTCTAAAGCCGGGCTCTGCCACTTCTTAGCAGTGTGATTGATCCTGGGCAAATTAATTTAAGTGCTCTGTTTCTCAGTCTCCTGCATGTGAAATGGAGGAACTAATCATTCTGGCTCTGCAGGCTTTTGAGAAAAGTTAAATGAGATGGCTGTAAAGTACTTATCCAAGTGCAGTGTACAGAATAAATGCTCAATAAATGTCCTCTCTCTCAATCTATAATTGAAAAGGTTTGATGACACACACTTGTGGGTCCTAGGCACTAGGCTATGGCCACAGGCTACATACATGAATCAAAGTGCTCTAATTATGTCCTGTAATAAAGGCAGGTTGTGATAAGCACTACAATAGGGGTAATAAAACGCTCTGAGAATATTAACCTGAGGTCATGGACTGGTTTTGTTCATCCTTATATCCAGTATCCAGCACAAAATCAAACCTCAGTAAATGACCGGAGAAGAAACGAACAATTTATAGGCCAGGGGCAGGACAGAGCTAGGAAATGCTTCAAAGAGAGGCTTGGTAATGCAGATGGAATTTCAGGAGGGTTTGAGAAAGGAATAAGAGAACGTAAGTTAAAGAGTAAAAATGAATCAAGGAAATGGGAGAAAACAGGACATGTTTTTAAGCATGGATAGAGCCTTTGATTATTATTAGATTGTTAAAATAAGCATTTAAATGTGTGATAAAATCTGGAGACTCAATGCTGGATATTTAGGCTGTTTCCACCTTTTGCCTACTGTGAATAATGCCACTATGAACATTGGTATACAAAGCATACAATTATCTGTTTTGTTCCAGCTTTCAATTCTTGGGGTCATACACCCAGGAGTAGAATTTCTGGATCACGGAGAGGTAGGCCTGTTACACATACTACAGTGCTGGTGTCAAAAGAATTTCAAAATATTTACAAAGATTCTCTCTAACCCTATGGAGATTACAGTCTTACCAAGGGTCAAAGTGAAAACCCATTTTCAAGCTACATGTTTAGCAGAAAGCCCCAGATGAGAGAAAGAACCCCACATATTTCCAAGGCCTGGACTTCTGGAGATGATAGGAAGCATGTGCTCACTGAGGAGCTCTCCCACTCCAGCTCTGGCCCACCCAAACGACCTGGCTGCCCTCCAGGCTTCATACTTTCTCTTGCCTCAGCAACTGGAAACAACCACGTCTTTTCTTTTTCCAGATTCCTCAAATGTTCCATCCCTCTCTCTTCTCTCCCACTCTACTTGCCAAACTCCTCTTTGTGGGAAGGACTCAGCTCAGACACAGTCCTTTCTAAAATATCTTCCCTTCCTCTCACGACCAAAACTGGAGGTAAAGACCCACCCACTCTATTTCTTTATCGTCCACACTCACCCCCATATTACCCTATATTGCAACTGCCTGCTTATTGGGTACAATCCCCCATCCCACTGTAAGCTCTTCATAAGCAGGCACTGTATCTTATTGTTAAATGTTTGATAAATTAACAACCAAGAAGAAAGTTGAAATTCCTTTAAGCTGTAAAGTGTACAGTTGAAACCATACCATATGTGTCATTAACCCAGCTTTAGCTAAGGCTATTTGAAAATTAATGAATAACATATCACTCAGTTCTTCACGTTATCAGTTCAAATACAGATTCCATTAGCTCATAGGCTAAAAGGTCAAGTATGCCTCATCTTCCCCATTCATACACATAAGGATGTCGATTCCAGCCCCTCAAAGAAGTTTACAGGCATGGTTTCCTTTTAGTATTCTTAAAAAGAGCAATTGAGTTTTCACCTATCAGGTTGCCAGAGAGAGAAAAGTTTAATTAAATACATCATGCCAGGATGTGAGGAAACAGGCAATGTCATACGCAATTGATAGAAAGATAACCAACAATCTTTAACCAAATAACAATATTATAAATACACATACATTTGCACACCTTAGAAATTTATCAAGAAAATGTACTCCATACATGCAAAATCACAGGTGTACAAGGTGGCTCGCAGTTGCACTTTTGGGTGACATTGTTACTGTGGTAAAAGACACACAACAAATTTTACCATTTTGACCATTTTTGAATGTACTGTTCAGTGGCATTAAGTATACTCACATTGTTGTGTAATCGACACCAGTATCCATTTCCAGAACATTTTCATTTTCTCAAACTCTGCACCCATTAAACAATAACTGCCCATTTTCCCCTTTTCCCCTTCCTCTGGTAACCACTGTTCTACTTTCTGTCTGCAGAAACAGAATTTGCTTATCCTGGGCACTTCACATAAGTAGAATCATACAGTATTTGCTCATTGTATCTGACATTTCACTTAGCATGTATAAAGACTCATCCGTATTGTAACATGTGTCAGAATTTCCTTCCTTTCCAAGGTTTAATCATAGTTGA
Source organism: Sapajus apella (assembly GCF_009761245.1). Taxonomy (NCBI): domain Eukaryota; kingdom Metazoa; phylum Chordata; class Mammalia; order Primates; family Cebidae; genus Sapajus; species Sapajus apella. Next base: position 20,209,572 of record NW_022436978.1, read on the forward strand.
TTTTACTCATTTGTGGATGGACAGTTAGGCTGTTTCCACCTTTTATCTACTGTGAATAATGCCACTATGAACATTGGTATATAACATATATCTGTTTTAGCTCCAGCTTGTGATTCTTTTGGTTATATACCTAGGAGTGGAATTTCTGGATCATATGGTAATTCTATTAACGTTTTGAGAAACGATACTATTTTCACAGTGGCTGCACCATTTTACTTTCCAGCCAGTAATGCAGAATGATTCTTGCTTTTATTTTATTTTTTTTTTTTTTGAGGAGGAGGAGGAGGAGTTTTGCTCTTGTCATCCAGGCTGGAGTGCGGTGGCGCGATCTTGGCTCACTGCAACCTCCGCCTCCTGGGTTTAAGCAATTCTCCTATCTCAGCCTCCCAATAGCTGGGATTACAGGCATGCACCACCACCACCCAGCTAATTTTTATATTTTTAGTAGAGAAGGGGTTTCGCCATCTTGGCCAAGCTGGTCTCGAACTCCTGACCTCAAGTGATCCGCCCACCCTGGCCTCCCAAAGTGCCGGGATTACAGGTGTGACCCACTGCACCTAGCCTCATTCTTGCATTTTTTTATAAGAGCAAAAGATTGGAAGCAACCTAAACATCTATCAAAGGCAACTGACTAAATGATTTATGGTGCATTCTCAAAACAGAATACTACACAACCATAAAAATAGAACAGGGACTCCTTTTGTATAAGAATAAGGAAAGCGCTCCATATATGAAGTGAAAAAACAAGATGCAAATGGGAGGTATGTTATGCTAATGTTATGTAAAAGAAAAATATGTGTACATGGAAATTTGTTTAGAAATACATAAAATACCACTGGAATAATTAATGATAATTGGGATATTAATCACATTTGTTGCCTTTTCGAAGGGGAACTAAGTGGCAAGGGGTCCAGGGAATACCGTGAGTTTTCACTGTTTAACCTTTTACACATTTTGAATTTTAGCATATAATCACATGATCTATTGCTGGGTTAAATTTGAAAACTAAATAAAACTCACTGATTTTTCTAAGCAAAATACATTTGACTTTTCTTCATACTGCAGGTCCACACCACTTAGAGCAGGTGCCTTAGAGGGGGTAAGGAAGAGAGTCTCTCGTTACAGCATCACGGGCGTCTCTCAAAAAGCTTCCTAGATTGACTTTACATTTCCTGTCCACATTTCTCCCCTCATTCTCCTTATTTCCTACAACAAGCATTTGAGCCCCAAATCTAACCTGCTCCTTCATGACCCCTCCTCTTTATCTCCCACAGAGGAGGACGACCTCACAGTTGTTTTGTGAAAGCCAGAACCCCACTTCAAGCCTCTAGCAATAACTTTCCCCAAAAAAAGTGAAAACATGAAGTGAAAATGTCAATCAAACACATTGAAAATAAAGATCTTTCCTAATATGGTAAAATCACAGCATTAAAGTAAAAGCATGGAAAATATAAACATGAATCCATCATCTCATCTTTCAAACACCTTACTATCTCTATATATCTGTGACCCTGTCTCTTTAGCACTCCAGATTGGGAAATGAGGATAATGTTTTTTTCTATATCTTTGAGTAAACACAGAAAAGCATAATAGCTCATCATTATAGAGAAGACCATAACAACAGCAGAAGGAACAAAAAGTCAAATGCTTGCATTTCCATTATATAACTAGACCAACTAGTTCAACAAATATATATATATATTTTAAGTGATTATTTCCCAGAGTTTATTATCTTTAGGATAATGCAGCAATATTTCCAATTTGTGTTGCTTGTTGACTACAGGTCCTAAATTAGTTACATATGCTTTGAGTCATTTGCCTTTTTGCATCTTTCTTGAAAATCTACAGTTGATAATCACGAGATTCAAACTGAGGTAAAATATTGTCAGTATTTTTAAGCACCATTTGGCCGAAAACATTCCTTAAGGACACACACACACACACACACACACACACCACCACCACCACCACCACTACCATCACACACACACATGCTGGTGAGTCATAGACAGACTGTAGCATCTTATTTTGAGACTTCCCTGCCCACCATAACATTGCCACACATCTGGCCCGTCTTCAAAATGGTGACTCGTCACTGGGGCAGTGTTCATTCTACTCTCCAAGGCCGAATGGCACTAATGTAAAATAGTACAACCCTTCCAGCTCCATACTTCCACAGAAATGAAAAACATGAAAGGAAATATTAAAATAGGAGCCAATATGAAAAACATGTGTTTTCATTACCTTAAATAAGGCTTTTTATTTTTTCAATAAATTTAATTGATATAAAAATACAGATGTAGTTATTTGAAAAAGTATAGATTTAAATATTTTAATGCTGTAGCTTAAGATTTAATAAAAAAGGCAGGTTGTGATATGAAAAAGATGTAATGAAGTAAAAAATGTGCAGTAAAGATTTTATGGGGTGCCCAATAGTGAGAAGTTGGCTGGAATCTCTTCAGCTTGTGTTTAGCCAAAATTTGCTCTACATATTTTCATAGCAAGAGTGTTGTCTAAATCAACAAACAATAATACAGTTATTGCACCTCCATATTCCTATACTCTTCACCTGGAAAATTTGCATTTTAAAGGCTTCTATTTTCTCCTAATAAAATAATTTTTAGTTATATAAATAACAAGTGACAAAATATTCTTTGTATTGTAATTCCAGTTAATCTTATTCTTCAAATACATAATTTTAATTCTGAATTTTTTATATGTTCAAACCTTGCTTTTAATGGTATATATAATTTAAAGCATAATTTAAAAATTGATCATAAGTATTAATGTAAATAAATGTGAACCTAAAGTATAATTTATAATTAATTTGACTTTTCTACAACTATTCAGTTAAATACTTAATACTTTAATAACTAAATTGAAAAATCTCATGAATTAAAAATTTCTTTTTATAAGAAACCAACTGTTGTTATAGTATTTTCTTTAGAAAAATGATGATAGAATCAAAAGCATTAGCTAGTACCAAGCATTGATAATGAAATGAGAGAAACACGTATGTTTGTTTCTGTGATGATATGGGTGTATTTTATTCTGTTATTAGAAAACAGTATCAAAACATTCCCCAGAATCAGTTATTAGAACTCGCTGTTATAACTCTGTCTGGTAAGCAAAAGTTTCTGGGCCTTTTGAAATAATAATAAATATGTAAATTATCATTTCAAACACAGATTCTGCAGATCAGTGGTTTTCCTCAAAGGAAAAAAAAGCCAAAGTCAATCAAAGCCTATTACTGAATAATAATCTAATCAGATATCTGATTTCAAATATACTAAAA
>NW_022436978.1:20217866-20245253 GCF_009761245.1 Sapajus apella
GTAGAAGCACAGAGTATTGTTCCTGAGAGGGTCATGCCAAATAGGGTATCTTTCATCCCACCTCATACGGGCCTCAGGTATGGTGGGGTCTCAGCAACATGAATCCAAGAAGAGGGAAGTAGAAGCCAAACCTAAAGGGAATACGGAGCGATGTGTGTTTCAGAGGTTAGCTCAGAGGGGCCATTGGGAGGACCAGCGTGCGACATCCAAAGCACCAATAGGGCTCTGGAGTTTTTATCAGGGGTGTCCATTTCAATAATTGTGGAATGGTAGCATGAGACCAAGTCAAGCAAAAGGTCAATTTCCAACCCACAGCAGACTAGAGATCTGGACTGTGCTCCACTAATCAAAGACCTGGAGTGCTCAATACAAAGACCAATGGAGGCCCTCTTGCAGAACAGACTGACTTGTGGAGAGCAGAGAATGTCTCTATGACTGATTGCCTCAGTGGGAGGGTGGGCTGACATTGCTCACGGGCCAAAGCATAGACTGTTAGCATTTGATGGTTTAACTCTCAACTTTTACTGTCTCTGAGACAGATGCACCTCAAAGTTTAAAGTTAAACAGGGTAATTAATGTAAAGTGCCTAGTCCCTGAATGAAATTAAGTTTCCTTACTAACACTTGGGAGGCTCAGTGTTAAAGCCTCTGGTTTGTCCCAACTGTTATACTCACCTTGGATAACTACAATGTGAAAGAAGTATCCTGATTGTTTTTTAAAAACACACGAGATAGGGCTTTTCCTGCTAAGTGAGCCCTGAAGTCAAATTTCAAGCATTGTGAATGGTTTGTAATTTTTCAGAAAACTTCCATACAGGGAAAATAGTGACAATTCACTGGGGATAGAGCTTTTAGTCTTGGCACTGCAAATCCGATCTGTTCCCTCCAGTGGCTACTAGGCTACTGGTTTTTACAAATACTGAGACTATGAAGCTTCTGGTTTTCAATGTTACCATGGAGCTGGCAAAAAGGGGATGGGAATAGGACAAATGCCACAAAACGTGCTCTTCTTACTAAGATTTAGGACCCACTTTTTTTTTTCAGTGAACACCCCTGAAATTGTTGCAAACATTTGATTAATTTCTAGAGTTCTGAAAAAGTTTATTTTGGCAATATCTGTCAGTGTAGTCATTGCTTTTATGGAAAAGTAAATATCCAAATGTCTTTATTCCACTATTTTAAAAGTCAGTGCAGCCACTCTGGAAAACAGTTTGGCAACTCCTGAAAATGTTAAATTTAGGGTTATCATGTGACTGAGAAATTATACTCCAATGTAAATACCAAAGAGAAAATAAAACATAGTCTATACAAAAATATGTACATAAGCCAGGTGTGGTAGTTCACACCTGTAATTCCAGCACTTTGGGAGGCCAAGGCTAGTGGCTCAGTTGAGCTCAAGAGTTTGAGACCAGCCTGGACAACATGATAAAATCCTGTCTCTACAAAAATTAGCCAGGCCTGGTGGCGTGGGCCTGTAGTCCCAGCTACTTTGGAGGCTGATGTGGGAAGATAGCTTGAGCCCAGGAGGTGGAGGTTGCAATGAGCCAAGATCACACTACTGCACTTCAGCCTGGGTGACAGAGTGAAACTCAGTCTCAAAAAAAAAAATATGGCTGGGCGCAGTGGCTCATGCCTATAATCCCAGCACTTTGGGAGGCTGAGGTGGGTGGATCGCAAGGTCAAGAGATCGAGACCATCCTGGCCAACATGGTGAAACCTTATCTCTACTAAAAATACAAAAATTAGCTGGGCGTTTGGCTCGCGCCTGTAGTCCCAGCTACTCAGGAGGCTGAGGCAGAAGAATCGCTTGAACCCAGGAGGCGGAGGTTGCAGTGAGCCAAGACTGTGCCACTGTGCTCCAGCCTGGTGAAAGAGCAAGACTCTGTCTCAAAAATAAAAAAAAGTACATAAACATTTATAGCAACTGTATTAATAAAAGCCAAACATAGAAACAATCCAAATGTTCCTTAATTAATGAATGAGTTTAAAAACTGTGATATATCTGTAAGAGTTAAAGAAAGAGGAAAGAAACACAAAAGTCTCAAAAATAAAAAAAAGTACATAAACGTTTACAGCAACAGTATTCATAAAAGCCAAACATAGAAATAATCCAAATGTTCCTTAATTAATGAATGAGTTTAAAAACCGTGATATATCTGTAAGAGTTAAAGAAAGAGGAAAGAAACACAAAAAAGTGGCTGAACAGTCACAGACAGGTTTATTTTGGAGAATAAACCTGAGAGGGGCTTCTGGTGAATTTCAGTCGGGAGTGCTTTCTTCTATAGACTAAGAGTATTTATTGGTTTTAGGTTGAGGGATCTTATCACAGGCTTGGAATGCTTCCGTGTAGGGGAGAAGTCTATTGCGGGGTTGGAATGTCTCTGGTTGGAGAGGAGGTGATTTTGGGGCTGGTATCTCTCCAGCAGGAGGGGAAGTTATCTCGGGACTGGCATGACTCTGGCTGGGGAGGGGCTTATCTTATGGATGGAATGTTCCTGGTTGGAGATGTCATTTGTGTTTTATGGTCATGCTGACCTTACCCATTAGGCTGATGCCCTTTCAATTTAGGTGGGTTTTTATCAAGGGGAACTTTAGAATGGCGGTACGTGTCCAAGATGGCCGTGCTCCTGCTGTGTCAATATCCACATCAATGAAATATTATTCACCAATAAAAATAAAGGAAGTATCAATACATGCTTCAACATGGATGATCCTTGAAAACATTATGCTAAGTGTAAGAAGCCAGTGAGGACTAAGCTCTAATTTTTGATCTTGCCCAAATTCCTGTTTAAGGGGTCTAGGGAGTCATGCCTTACAAACCATAAATTCTCATCAGATGGGTTTTATTTAACCCTGTATATTGTGACTTACTTTTCAATCTGACTCTGGCATAACATTATGAAACAAGGAAAAAAATATATTTAATCCCAAAATATATTTCCTTGCCATACCTTGAAATTGCCCTGTAAAGTCTCTTGAGGGAAAAAATCCACATTCTATAGAGAATCTCCTTTCCCCTTTGTTTTCCTTCCTTTCTTTCCAGATCCAGGAGATAATCAACTAAGAACCAGGTACCCTTTTAGGTCTGATAAGAAAGAAACATTTTATAACCTGCTCTCTCTCTGAAGTCTGCTATCTGAGAGATTCCTCTGCACAATAAAACTTGGTCTGTACAATCCTTTATCTTAAGCTGAACATTTCCTTTCCATGGATCCCATATCTTCAGATAAACTCAGTCAACTGTCAACCTGAAAATGTTTAAATTTACCTGTAGCCTGGAAGCCCCCACTTTGAGTTGCCCCGCCTTTCTGAACCAAACCAATGTATTTCTTAAATACATTTCTTAAATGTATTAGATTGATGTCTCATGCCTCCCTAAAATATTTAAACCAAGCTGCACCCTGACTACTTTGGGCACATGTTCTCAGGACCTCCTGAGGGCTGTGTCACAGGCCGTGGTCATCCATATTTGGCTCAGAATAAATCTCTTCAAATATTTTACAGAGTTTGACTCTTGTCAACACCAGTCACAACTGCATTTTGGAGTGATTCCATTCCTGTGAAAGGTTCACAATAGGTAAATTTATACAGAGAGAAAGTAAATTAATGGTTGCCTAGGGCTGGGGGAGGCGGGGGAATGGGGAGGGTGATGGCTAAGCGGTATCGTATTTTTTGGGGGTGATGAAAATGTTCTGGAACTTATAGTGATGAAGGTTGCAGAACTCTGTGGCTATACTAAAACCCACTGAATTGTACCCTTTAAAAGGATGAATTTTGTGCTAAGTAAATTACATCTCAATAAAACACCCACTTTAAAAAAATCTGCCTTTTTCCCTTAGGTCTTGGTGTTTTGCAGAATCCAAGTTTCCTTTGTTTTGCACTCAGAGCACTGACTCTGAGGAAACCCGGAGGAGCCTGGCTTCCCCGCCTTCTTCTCAAGCATTTGCTGGTGCCTGTTCCCTGCTCCCTCCTATCACACAAAGCAAAAAGCCTCCAGCTGCTGGGAGAGGAGCAAGAAACCCTTCCTCCCTCCCTCAGGGCCCAGGCAAAGATGCACCGTTTCAAAGGGCAGGTAGCAAAGATATTTTTTTAAATAATGGCCCAAAAAACAACAACAAAAAGAAATAATGGCCCAAAACTTCCCAATTTGATGGAAAAAAGTAATGAAAGGCAGCCAGTGTCCTATCCTGACTCTAATCTTTCCCAGGGTACCAAAAGGAGGCCTAGAAAAAGAGTTTGTGGGTACATGTGATCCCCTCTTGCATCTGGAACTCCCTATCATTTCAAATTATTAGCTCAGTCAACCTTTAAAAATTTATTGAAATCTTAGCTATTGTCTTTTTATCTGCTTTTTTGAGGGGGTTAGGAGGGGGCTTTTTTGGCAGCCAAAAATCCTCTTGCTTTCAGGTTCTGCCAAAGGCAGACCAATTTCTGTGTCCACCTCTCCTCAGAAGGGCTTTTAACTCTTGCTCTATGACTTCAGTTCTTTGATGGGCTCAAGAAAAGTTATGACTTAAAAATTACTCTGTTTTCTGCTCATAGTTAGACATGGTTAGCCATGTTCAACTCTACATCCTAAGCAGAAGTTCAGTCAATATATTTTGTCATTTCCAACATTATATTTTTCATGTGTAGAAATTTCATTTAGGTCTTTTTATATCTTCAATGTCTCTGTTCATCATACATCTTTGAGCATATTTGTGAGATTTATAATAGCTACTTCTGGCCCTTATCTACCAATTTCATCATTTCTGGATACATCTCTATCAGCTGATTTTTCTCCTATTTATGGATCCTTTTTTCTGCCTATTTCTATAATTGATAAAGTATCATTCAATGTCAGACTTTGTAATTTTTAAAAAGTTAACATACAATTTTGTAGAGAGCTAGATTTTGTTGTTTACCTTTAAAAAGTATTGAATTTTTTTTCAGGGACACAGTTAATTAACTTAAGGATGATCCTTTGAGACTTACTCTTTTTCCTGAGACAGAGTCTCGCTGTGTCACCCAGGCTGGAGTGCAGTGGCACAATCTGGGCTCACTGCAACCTCCACCTCCCGGGTTCAAGCAATTCTTCTCCCTCCTCCCTCAGCTTCCTGAGTAGCTGGGATTACTGCATGCAACATCACGCCCAGCTAATTTTTGTACTTTTAGTAGAGATGGGGTTTCTCCATGTTGGCCAGGCTGGTCTTGAACTCCTGACTTCAGGTGATCTGCCCACCTCAGCCTCCCAAAGGGCTGGGATCACAGGCATGAGCCACCAATCCCGGCCCTGAGGCTTTCTTTTATGCCCTATTATGGATGATTCAGATAAGCCTTTACTGTAAAACTAATTTAGTCTCAGTGTTAAGGCATGACACTTCTGAGGAGTCGACCATGTGTATTAGGAGTTCTCTTCACTCAGACTAGTAGAAACATAAACTATTCTCAGTCATTTGTGAACCAGGCCAATTGTTTGGCCTATTGCTTTCTGATTCCTCTTCTCTCGCCTCAGGAAGTTTCTTCCCATGCATGCACCTATTCATATTCATCAAAGACCTGAGGAGAGCCCTGTGCAAACGTCTGGTGCTTTCTTCAGCCCAGCTCCCCTTTCTGCAATACTCTGCCCTACAACTTCTAGCTGTCTGGGTTTTTCTGATCTATCGCTTCAATGTAGAAGGCCACCAGGCTCGGCTTCGGTTCTTCCTCCCTACTCTGTGGAAACTACCTCCAGGCAGAAAGTTGGTATCATCACAGTCCTTGTCTCATTTGCTTCCCTTCTGTTAGGGATCATGGTCCTATGCTAGTGGTACAGTCTCTGAATATAGGTGCTTGATTTTCTATTTATTTATGATAGGAAAGTTATTCCCATAGCAGTAAATTATTATGGGAGAAAGCAAAGTCTTAATATATTTTTTACTAATATTATTTCTAATTGACAAATTATAATTGTATACATTTATGGGGTATAATATGATGCCTTGATATGTACATATATACAATGTGAAATGATACTTCGTACATTCTAAATAGCAAGTCAGCCTTCACATTTGGTGGTCTGCATTGATCTGGAGAAAAGACAAAGGCAAAGGTGATGACATTTAGCTACTTTTTTTGGCCCCAATCTTTAGAGCCAAGTCTATGTGCAATGCAAACATCCAGAAGCTCTGCTCGAGGTGGATGTCCTCAGTTTCTTCCTCCAACCCTCATGTGCAGGTCCTCAGCTCAGAGGACTGCTTCCAGCTCTGCGCCTTTGTCTAGTGTTCCAAACTCTCACAATTCTAACTTAGTGTCTCCAGTTCTTATCCTGTGCCACATTCCTAGTCTCTACTTCTCAGATCGGCTCTTTCTGATATCGCATTTGACCTATCCTATTAGCTTCGGTTCTCTTCTTACCTCTTGTATGAGATGGCATGCATTACATTGTAAGTCACAGAATCCAACTCAAATTAGCTCTCATACACTTAGGGTTTATTGCTCACATACTAGAAACCTGGAGGTAGGTCAGGATTCTGAGTTAATTGATTCAGTGGCTAAAAGGAAACGCCATTTCTCAGTCTTTCTTGGCTTTTCCTTGCATGATATCAGCTTTATCCTAAGACCAACTTCACTAATAGTAGCAATATGACTACCATAACTACTATCACTACTATTGCTAATATGGCTATACCACTGCCCGGCTGCTTATCTGAACAAAATGACCCAGAAGATGAGAAAGATAAAGAGATTTTTTTTTTTTTTAAGAAATGGGATTTCACTCCATCACCCAAGATGGAGTTCAACAGCACAATCATAGCTCATTGCAGCCTCAAACTCCTGGGCTCAAGGGATCCTCCTGCCTTAGCCTCCCCAGTAGCTAGGACTACAGGCACATGCCACCACATCAGCTAATTTTTTATTTTAATGTTCAGTAGAGGTAAGGTCTTACTATGTTGCCCAGGACAGTCTAGAACTCCAGGGCTAAGCTATCCTGCCTCAGCCTCCTAAAATGCTGGGATTATAGGCATGCGCCGTCACAGCTGGCCAAGAGACTATTTATTAGATATTGCCAGAAAACATATTTTGCAGTGTTTTTGTCCCATTCCTTCAGCCTATATGTCACTTCTAAACCTAAACCTTGACGAGGTGATGAGATTGCATTGCCGCATATGCAGATCCTTTCCTAGTGTCAGGGGTGAAACACAGGGGCTGAGTCAAAAAGGAATAGATTCTTAAATGAGAATCAGGAAGTGGCCAGGAGAAGAGAGAACAGATGCTGAGGAAGCACCACAACATCCACTACACCCTGGACTTTGCTTTTCAGAGTTCCCTCAGCTCCATGTTCTGAAATGAAATGGCCATATTCAATCCTCCACCATACAACTTTGGGAGTCCTGACCCTAACCAAAAAAAGCACCTGTAGCTCCCACATATTCAGGAGGGGAATTAGAATAAATAAACACATTGAAAATAAATTGATTTTGTGACTTTATTTCTCTATAGAAGCTACATATATTTATAATGCACTATATATCCACACTGAGCTGAAATAGTTTCAAATACTTAAACCGGTGCTTAAGTATTTCACCCTAGCTCAGCCTCATGCTCTGTGTGTGACCTTGGTTAATTTACTTCTCTTCTATGTGCCCCACTTGTCTCATTTGTAAAATGGGAATAATGATTGTACTTACTTATAGAATTTGAGAATAAAATAAGCTTAAATGTATTAATACTTGTAAAACACTTCAAACATACCTGAATGTAGTAAGCATTCGGTAAATGTTCATTATTGCTTTGTTATTTTTATATTATTATTTTTAGTCGTAGTAACACTATCACTATCCATATGTGAATAGGTGACAATATTCAGGTCCATTCATAACATGATTCAATTATATACGATTATTCTTTCTGTGTTTATTCCTTAGTCATCTCAAGAGCATATGCATAATATTGCCCCAAAGCATGTACGTCCATGCCAATTCTGTCTCCTTAAAAACTTACAAGTTGAAGTAAATTATGTTGACATCAACAATACACAAAAGGACCTTCCTGGTCTGACACAGTCCTAGCACTGTGGGAGGCTGATGCGGCTGGACCTGCCTTGCCAACATAGCGAAACCCCGTCTCTATTAAAAATACAAAAATTAGCCAGATGGTGGCAGGTGCCTGTGGTCCCAGCTATTCAGGAAGCTGAGGCACTAGAATCGTTTGACCCTGGGAGGCAGAGGTTGCATTGAGCCAAGACTGTACCCTGTACTCCAGCCTGGGTGACAGAGTGAGACCCTGTCTCAGAAAAAAAAAAAAAAAAAAAAAAGACGTTCTTGGTTAAACAAAATTGTAAAAACATTTAATAACATTTGATTGTACAAATGACCTATAATCATTATTGAAATTGAATTTTAATATTGAAGAATATAAATAATAAAATATATAAGCAGCAAATTCCACAGAGGTCATGATGATGAGAGATCTCCAACTCAGTCCCAGTGTTTGGAGATAAGGATTTCTGAGAAGGTGGGCTTCCGGAAAAACTGAGATTAGATAAAGGAATTAGCTTGATGAACAATCAAGCAACTAGATGAGCCAAATTTGGTAAGCCCAGATGACAAAAAAAATGTTTTAAAAAAGGATAAACGGAGGAAGGAAGGCATGGGGCCAGTGAAGGGAGGAGGAGGAAAGGCCATAGAAAAGACCCGAGAGAGAAGGATCTGGGTGTGTTTTCTGACTCTGCCAACTACTAATTATGTACTCTTGCACAAATATCTGAACCTTCCTGAGTCAATGTATTCATCTTTTAAAAGAAACAGAAATAAAAGTATCTAATAGTGTTGTTTCATCATTTCTGACATTTTAACATTCTGAAAGTAAAACATGCCTTTTAATCTACGGCATCTTATGTTCAATGAAATGTGATTGTACTCTGATGAGCACTGAATAAGAAAACACAAATAAAAACCACCTAGCACCCTGACAGGCAATCTTCTTACATAACTTCTCTGGCTACATTTGTATTCATTTTTTAAAATCTGAAAAACCAAAGTTGATCCATCATAATTAAGCATCTTGCCTGTGTAATAAAACCAAATTTTTGAAGAAAGAATATTTTTAAAGTTTACTAACTTAATATAAAATTAACAAGAGCTGGGGAAAGGAAACAAGCCCTAAAATTGATTGAAAAAAGAAATAATAACTTAGTTTCCTTTTAATTAAGTAGTATAATCTTAAAAAAAAAAGAAAAGAAAAGAATCCAGGGAACTGACGTTCTATGTCTTTTGTCTAAAGACAAAATGTACTAAAAAAGAAAAAAAAAGGAAATCTAAGTAATTTTAGAATCCAAGTAACTATGGCTCGCAGGACAAATTCAGCTTTCTATTTGCTTTTGCACATAAGGCTTCATTGGAACACAACCGTGCTTTTTCGTTACCTATTTCTATTGCTGATTTCCTGCTGCAGTAGCAGAGTTAAGCAGTTGTGAAAGAGATCTTATGGTCCATAATACCTAAAATAATTAATATCTGGCTCTTTATAGAAAAAGTTTGCTGATCCCTGCTTTAGAACCCAATAGTTCAACTATGAGACCAAAAGAGCTGCAAACAAATCTTGAACTCTATTTAGTAGAATTACGATTCATAGTGAGTGGGGAGCTGGGGAGAGATAGCAAGGGGAGAGATGCCAGATGTAGGTAATGGGGAGGAAGGCAGCAAATCACACTGCCACGTGTGTACCTAATGCAACAATCTTGCATGTTCTTCACGTGTACCCCAAAACCTAAAATGCAATAAAATAAATAAATGGGAAAAAAAAAGAGTTGTAATTCTGAAACAATACTCTATGTATTGTAGTATTAAGCAAATGAATAATACTACAGTTACTGGGAGCCAGAGATCTCACTGTGGGAAAAGGACAGTGTAGATATTGAAGGGAATAAGACTAGAAAGAACCACTAACCTAGCTCTGTCGGCAGAAGAGCTTAAAAGCAGTGACCCCGCAGTAGCAGTCCGCATGCTTAGAACCTAGATCTCAGTTTCTGAATACCATTCTCTCATAAAATGAACCAGGATTCTTTGGAGAAACAGCAAATTTCATTGCAGAAGAAAAACATTCAATGTGATGGGAATATCTTATTGTGCAATAAAGTAAAAACAGCTCAAAAACTGTTGAGACGTGAAAAATTGTTGAGACGTGAAAAGCCAAGAAACCAGCCTAAAGAGGTTCTCACTATCCAAATCTTGGAAAAACAATATTTATAATCAAATATCAATATTATAATATTTGGAATAAAATATTATCATAGTATTCAAAACAATCAAAATAAAAAATAATAATTGGCAAAATAGCTTGTTCTAAGGTCTGAGGAGGGGAAAATAGAAGAGAAGCCTGGTGCTCTTGTAATACCAGATGGCAGGCCAGGAATATGTTAAGACACAAAAGCCAACCTGAAAGAACTACAGAGGGCCAAAACTGGAACAATTTGAGCAATAAATAAAACAGTACTGGATTGTAACCCAAAGTGTAAAATGAGTATGTATGGATCAATACCGATATAAATATATGACTAAATAAACAAATGGGAGTGAAAGGATACATTTTCTTCACAGAAGAATTCCAAACAATATGTGTAGATAGTACTCCTTTCAGAAGTGGAACTTAATTTAAATCCTCTGATAGTTTCTAAAGGATAAAGAAAGAAAAGGGGAAGATGATAGTTTTCTGTAGAGAAACCTGGCAGATACCACCTTGGCCAAGCAACTGAAGTCAATAGCATCAGCGATGTCATGTTAATATAATGTGCCATCTAATATAATGCAATGAAAGAACACTTTACCTTTGTGGTATTTTTCCACAAAACCCATAACCCCAGTCTAATAATGAGAAAATATCAGACAAACCCAAAGTGAAAGACTTTGACTACCTGACTTTGATTACCTGAGCAGTAAACTTCAAAGCTATTAGTCATGAAAACAAGTAACAGAAAAAGGATATTAGTGAGAAAACTGGTGAAAAGCAAATAGGGTCTCTAATTTAGTTAATAGTTAACTGTCCAGGGTTCATGTCTTAGTTTTGACAGATACATTCATGTAAGATGTTAACATTAGGGAAAACTGGTTGAATAAATGATAAAAATCACTATTTATCTCCTGTAAAGTTTTGATTAATGGGAAAAAGGACTTGTGAGGCTCATCTTAAGTCGTAGCCAATCTGATGCATTTTGTGTGTCTTTCTGTATTGTTCTAGCATAAACAAGGGTACCTTAGGACGGAAATGGGCTTAGGACACCTGTAAGCCTGCTTTTCAAGACAGCTTAGCAAATTGTCCGTCACGTCCTTGGGAGCTTGACTTTGTAGCCATGTGGCTGTGCTTTCTTTAAGTACAAAGAAAAGTAGCATACTGTTCTGGATTTATACAATCAGATCTAAGGACTGATAATATTGTAATTGCTTGGTCCTTAAGTCAACTGGCAGTGCATCAACTGTTAAAATCAAAAGCATGTAAGGAAACAGGAAGATGTTGGCAAGCATAAATGCACTTACAAAGAAAAGTCTAATTTGAACCTATCAACCTTAGCAGTTTTCCTTTAAGAAAGCACAGAAAAACCACAGTGGCTACGGAAATTAAAACTGTGTCCTAATGAAGGAGAGGTGCTGTAGATAAGAGGAGCTGAGGAAAGAATAACAAGTAGTTGAATCCTCTGTACACCAATCAGGGTTTTAAAGATACATTTGGGATTCATGTAATAGATGAAGCATTGGAGTGAATAATAAGACCAAACTATAAGAATAATTCTCTTCTTATTCTAGACTCAGACCAATTGGTGTCGTAGTGTAAAATTTATATTTAAATGTAAATTTCAAAACTAATTATGATTTTCAAATAGCAGATGGTAATTCAGTTAGAAACACAACCAAAAGAAAGATTCCTGTGGTTTGCTAAAAAGGATTTTAGAAAGCAGGGTGGAAAACGTTCATACTGGCTATGAGTTTTAAAAAGTGCTTGAAGCTATGGACTTCTCATGGGTGTTCTAATTAATTTATCAGGGTCTTCACTGAACCAGAACCTTCTGTTTTATTTCTAAAGTTGTTCCAAAGACATACAGAATGTTCGAATCAATCCATTTCAATAAAGTTTGCTCTCTATAAAATGTTCAGACCAAAAGAAAATACTTCATACCCTCACCTTCTCTGCCGGGGATTTTAGGTCTGTCCTTTCGGCTACCACATACCATGTCATATACCCGAGATTTGCTGGAATGTTCTTTTTTATTTATTATTTTGCTGAGACAAGATCTCACCAAAATCCAGGCTGAAGTATAGTTGCATGATCACAGCTCATTGCAGCCTCAACTTCCTGGGCTCAAGTGATCCTCCCACCCCAGCCTCCTAAGTAACTGGAACCACAGGTGCGCACCACCGTGTCAAGCTAATTTTTATCTTTTTAGTAGAGACGGGATTTTTCCATGTTGCCTAGGCGGGTCTCAAACTCCTGGGCCAAGTAATCTGCCTGCCTCTGCCTCCTAAAGTGCTGGGATTACAGCAATGAGCCACCATGCCCAGCCAACTTTGATTTTTCTATCCCATTATCAGGACCGCGAATCTCAATATTTTGGCAAGGGAAATACAATCTCCTTGACGTGGCACAAAGGGAACCAATAAAACCACCTTAAGAGGCTCACAACTCTTTAAAGCAGGCCTAGAATTTGACAGGAGGGATGAGTTCTTGATTAGCATCATATGGAAGCCAATTTCGTGTTTGAGGGGATGAGGGTAAATGGACAATGAGACAGCATGTTGCTAGGAATCTAGTGACATGGACTGGTAAGTCCAGAGCACCCTCCCATCCTGCAAACACTGCCCTTAACTAGCTTTACCATAACTAAGTCCATCTACTACAGCCTGACATTTCTGACACCAGTCTGAAATATCTGTGTTCAAAGAACATTCTCCAATTAAGGCAGTATATGCATGTGTAAACACCATCTAAGAAGAAAATATGACATTTATTGAGTAGTTCCATTTCCCTCTGTAAACTAAATTCTAAGAATTCTGGATTCTTCACTGCTAGCAGCATCTACATTGGTTCCATTTAGAGAGGGGAAAAAAAGTGTTCATAAACTTTAACTCTTATTATTACTTCTTTGCTTTTAAATTCTAGTAATCAGTTGAAAATATTCAGTTGACTGCTTCCATATAACAAGTTCTTGTTTTCACTAACAGGAAAGCAAATCCAAGGAAAGTTCTGGCATCCGACTGTCACTCAACCAGGCAGGAGTGGCTAGTGACGCAATTCATGTATTTTCTTTGAGAAGCTGATTTGTAGTCTTCCTTTCTCCTTTATTTTGAAAATTTGCATACCCGCCTAGTAAGAAAAGGCACAGCTGGCTTCGATTTTAGTTACATCAGGAGACCAAGAAGATCTTATAGATTTAATTGTGTCACCTCAAAATTCATATGTTGAAGCCCTAACCCCAATATGACTATATTTGCAGATAGGACCTTTAAAGAGGTAGCAAAAATGAGATTATAAAGGTATGACCCGAATCTAATTGGATGGGTGTCCTTACAAGAAGAAGAGACTGCAGGGGTTTACACACACAGAGGAAAGGCCAAGTGAGGATACAGCAAAAAGACAGCAATCTGCATCCCAAGGAGAGAGGCCTCAGGAGAAACCATCCCTGCTAGCACCTTGATCTTGTACTTCCAACCTCCAGAGCTGTGAGAAATAAACGTATGCTGCTTAAGCCACCCAGGCTTATGTGTTTTGTTACGGTACCACTAGAAGACAAATACGGATGCCAAATATTCAGTACAATTTTCCATGCAAGATGACGCCTGAAACCTCACCTTACTTACTCCTCTTTTCATTAAAGACAAGGGCTGGGTGCAGTAGCTCAAGCCTGTAATCCCAGCACTTTGGAAGGCCAAGGCAGATAACTTGAGGTCAAGAGTTTGAAACCAGCCTGGCCACAATGGTGAAACCCCATCTCTACTAAAAACACAAAAAATAGCTGAGCATGGTGGCCCATGCCTGCAATCCCAGCTACTCAGGAGGCTGAGACAGGAGAGTTGCTTGAACCTGGGAGGCAGAGGTTGCAGTGAGCCAAGGTTGCACCACTGCCCTCCAGCCAGGGCCACAGACTGATACTCCATCCCCCACCCAAAAAAAAGACAAAAAACTGCTCCAACAAATGATGCTGGGAAAACTGTTATGTCCACATGCAATAACATTGGACCCTTATCTAACATCATATACAAAAGTTAACTCAAATTGGATTAAAGACTTAAAACTATAAAACTCTTGACAGAAAACATAGGTCAAAACCTTCATAACACTGGATTTGGGAGTGATTTTTTGAATATGAAAGCAAAGCCTCAAGCAAACAAAAAAAAAAGTAGACTTCATGAAAATATTTAACATTTGGTGTATCAAAAGGCACTATGAAAAGATTAAAAAGGCATCCTAGAGAATGAGAGAAAATAGTTGCAAATTATATGTCTGATAAGAGATTGATATCCAGAATATATAGAAAACTAAAAGTTAACAACAAAGACAACCCAACTCAAAAGTGGGCAAATGACTTGACAGACATTTTTCCAAAGACATATACAAAGAGCCAATAAGCACATACGAAGATATTCAATCTCATTAATGATTAGAGAAACGCAAATCAAAACTATGAGATGCCATCTCATACTCATTAAGACAGCTACTATCAAAAAACAGAAAACAATAGGTGTTGGCACAGATGTAGAAAAACTGGAACCCTTATGCAATGTTGTTAGAAACCAAAAATGGTATTGCAGTTTTGAAAAATAGTATGGTGATTCCTCAAAATAGATATTGGTATACCCATGTTCACAGCAGCATTAGTAGTAGAATAGTGCTTGCCAGGTGCTGGAGGGAAAG
The DNA here is from genome assembly GCF_009761245.1 of Sapajus apella. Lineage (NCBI taxonomy): Eukaryota > Metazoa > Chordata > Mammalia > Primates > Cebidae > Sapajus > Sapajus apella. The sequence goes on from NW_022436978.1 coordinate 20,232,728, forward strand.
GAGAATGGGGAGTTACTCTGTAATGGGTACACAGTTTCGGTTTGATAAGATGAAAAGAGTTCTGGAGATGGATGATGGTGATGGTTGGACATTATGAATGTATTTAATACCAAAGAACTGTACACTTAAAATAGCTAAGATGGTAAATTGTATATGTATTTTACCACAAGAAACAAATACTAATTTTTTCTTAAAAGGCAAAAAACTGAGGCCCAAGCTCATGACATTTGGAGAACTAAAAACTAAATAAAAACGCACAGTCTTATTAGCCCGAAGTGCTGAAACCAGCTACTTTCTCCATGGACTTGTCCACTCTGGACATCAAGGTAACCACAAGATTTGGAGAGTAAAGGACACCCCAGAAAGAAAACAGCCATAAAAGAGTGGCCCAAATTTTGTGTATAAACTCTCCAAATCTCTGGCTGACTTTTACACCATGTTTTTACAGGGCAAACGTCAATCAGACCAGATGACATAAAATAACTAAATTGAAATTAAAGCTATCATTCTCCACAGGAAGACCAAGTTTAGTTTGAGCTGAGGGAAATTAACGCCTTGATAAAACAAAAGAAATCAATATCTTCCAAATAAACAAATAGCAGGACAGGTTATCACCAAAAAGAGCAGAGTAGGGAACTCTAAAACTCAGTCCCTACATTAAAGTAATAATTAAGCTCACAAAAAATGTTAGAATCAACATTTTCAGAACTCTGGAATCTAATAAAAAACTTACAACAGTGAAAGGAAAACTTAATGAGAGGGAAGCTACTAAACTTTGATTAAAGAGTGTCATAGCACTGTAACCCATCTACCATCTCCCACTTCTCCAGTCAGGCAGTGGATGTGAAAATGGTGGCCCACATTCCTGGTGCTGCTTGCTAGGGCCAGAGGGATCAATATGGACCTTCTTCTCAAAAACTTTAGTTGTGTGTTTTTACTTGTCTGGTGGCTCCCTGGGAGATCCACTCAGGAGCTTGCCCTTTTTTCTTTTCTTTTCTATTCTCTTCTTTTCTTTTCCTCACTTGCTCAGGAGCTTTCTCAGGCTGAACTTTGGTGGGAAATAAAATTGTGCAGTTGCTTAGGAAAGTAAAACATAAATTTACCACGTGACTCAGCAGTTGCACCCTTAAGTATGTATCAAAAAAAGTAAAAATAGACATTCAAGCAAAAACTTGTACATGAATGTTTCTAGCAGCACTATTCACAGTAGCCAAAGGGTAGAAACAAACCAAATATCCATCAAGAGATGAATCGATAAACAAAACGTGGTATTTCCATGCCATGGAATATTATTCAGCCATAAAAAGGTATAAGGTATTCATGCATGTTGCAACATGCATGAACATTTAAAACATCAAGCTAAATGAAAAAAGGTAGACACAAAAAGCCACATATTACATTATTCTATTTCTATGAAAGGTCCAGAGTAGGCAAGTCTATGAAGAAAGAATGAAGATTAGTGGCTGCCAGGGGTTGGGGATAGGGAAAGAAATGGGGAGACAGTGATGAACGCTGGCACCGGTTTCCTTTCAAGGCAATGAAAATGTTCTAGAGCTAGACAGTGATATAGTTAAACAACATTGCAAATGTACTAAACACCAAGGAATTGTACTTTAGAACAGTTAAAATGAGAATTCTATGTTTTACAAATTTTACCACAATTTAAAAAATACCAGAATCCAGACTATCAACAATGTATTCTTCACAATGTCCACCATACAATCCCAAATTACTTAACCTATGAAGAAACAGAAAAAAACACAACTCAAGAGAAGAGACAGTACATAAATGTGGCCTAGGAGGACCCAGACATTAGATATAGCAGACAATGGTTTTAAAGAAATTATAAAATTATGCTCAAGGATGTAAAGGAAATATGTTTATAATTAATAAAAATATGAAAAATCCCAGTAAAAAAATAAAAGTCACCCTCAAAAACATAGAACTATTGAGCTGAAAGTACAGTATCTGGAGAGATGTCAAATGTTCATAAATAGACTCAATATTGCTGAGCTGTAAATTCTTCCAAATTTGACGTATAAATCCAATGCAATCTCAATCAAAATACTGGCAAGATTTTGTTTGTTTGTTTTTTATTTGTTTGGAGTCAAGGTCTCGCTCTGACACTTGGAATGGAGTGCAGTGGTGTGATCATGACTCACTTCAGCCTCAAACCCGTGGCCTCAAGGGATTCTCCCACCTCAGCCTCCCAGGTTGTGGGGACTACAATCACAGGCCACCATGTCAAGCAATTTTTTTTTATGTTCTATAGAAATGGAGTCTCACTATGTTGTCGGGGCTGGTCTCAAACTCGTGGCCACAAGTGACCCTCCCACCTTAGCTTCCTAAATTGTTGAGATTATAGGAATCAGCCACAGTACCCGTTTACCAGCAAGTTATTTTGTGGCTATTGACAAACTGATTCTAAAGTTCATATAGAAACGGTATTGGTGAAAGAATAGACAGAGCAATGGAACAGATTAGAGAGCTTATATGAAGTAGCTAAGATAATCAAATTCATAGAGCAGAAAGTAGAAGAGTGGTTACCATGAGAGCCAGGGGAAGGGGAGAATGGGGAGATACTGTTTAATGGGTACAGAGTTTCAGTTGTGTAAAAATGTAAAGGACCCAGAATAACCAAAGTAATTTCAAAAATAAATAATAAAACAAAATTGGAGGACTCACACTACTAGACTTGAAGGCTTATTATAAAGCTATAGTAATCAAGACATATTGCATTTATATATGGATTTATAACTTCATCAATGGAATAGAATAGAGCCCAAAGGTATACTTTCAGACATACAGTCATTTGATTTTCAGCAATGATTTTTACTGACAGGACTATTCAATATTGAACACAGTGGGAAAAAAAGACCAAGCAAGTAAAGACTGAGCATGATCAGGGAAGCTCATCTGACTGCCATCGTCTAAGGCTGCAGGCCTAGATGACAGCGGTAAAATTTCAGTTTTCTGAAACCTTAAGTAATCAGTTACCCAAATCCAGTATGTTTTCCAGACAGCTAAGTTTATCTCTCCTAAGCAACAAAATTTTAAATTATTAACTATTTTAGGTGGAAACCTTAACATGATGTATTCTATGTTTACCTGCCTTCTTAAAAAGAAAGTAATTAAACCTTTTCTTTAATGACTTAAATTTTTCATTACTAATATCAATTATGATAGTCCCGACCTCACTGATCTTCAGAATCTCCTGAAGAATGTTTAAGCACAGGTTTTTATACCTCATTGCTAGAACAGTCTTTTGACACAGAAGGTGTGGAGTGGAGCCTAGGAGCCTGTGTTCACCTTCCCAGGTGATGCAGATGATCAGCCTGTTGGGGAACACAGTGGTGTGCAGTGTGAAATTCCCAGAGGCTTCTGAGCAATGCACAACTGTACTTCCTCTGCATGTGGGCTTCAGTTCTTGTGCCTGAATTTAAAGGGTCTTTTGTTTTACTTCTTTGCTGCCAGTTCACCAGTTGTCTCTCATCATTCCTGTCAATATGTCTACCTGCAGTAGTGACTTTCCTTATCTTCAAGGCATTGCTTTTATTTTAATTTATTTTTATTTTTTGAGACAGAGTCTCACTCCATTACCCAGGCTGGAATGCAGTGGTGCGATCTCGGTTCACTGCAACCTCTGCCTCTGGGGTTCAAGTGACTCTCTTGCCTTAGCCTCATGAGTAGCTGAGATTACAGGTGCCTACCGCACCCAGCTAATTTTTGTATTTTTAGTAAAGACAGAGTTTCACCATGTTGGCCAGGTTGGTCTTGAACTCCTGACTTCAGGTGGTCCACCTGCTTCAGGTCTCCCAATGTGCTGGGATTACAGGCAAAAGCCACCACACACAACCAAGACATTGCTTTTACATTCTATGAATTTACAAGATAAACAAAATTACGGCAATTATGTATAAATTAAAAATAAATGGAACATCTTTGGCTTCAAAGTCACCAAAACAAAGTGTTGCAACACAAACCGAATTCTGGAGAGGGTCAGGACTTGGAGGCAGCAGCTATAATTGAAGGTAGAAGTAAGAACAAGACTAAACTCAGGGATAATCATGAAATTGAGTAAAGGTCTATATTGCCACCACCACTGCCATCATTTCGTCAACAAAATCATTCTAAAGAAATTGAACAACCTATCAGGGAAAGTTAAGGTTGTTCGTGAGTAACAGTAACCCATGGTGATTGTATTAATATGTTTTTATACTGCTATAAAGAATACCACCCAAGACTGGCAGTAGCATAAACAAAGGAAGTTTAATTGACTCACAGTTCCGCATGACTGGGGAGGCCTCAGAAACTTACAAACATGGTGGGAGGGGAAGCTGGTACCTTCTTTACAAGGCAGCAGGAAAGACAGAGAGAGCGAAGGGGGAAGAATCTCTTCTAAAACCATCAGGTCTTGGCCGGGCGCGGTGGCTCACGCCTGTAATCCCAGCACTTTGGGAGGCTGAGGCGGGTGGATCACGAGGTCAAGAGATCGAGACCATCCTGGGCAACATGGTGAAACCCCGTCTCTACTAAAAATACAAAAAAATTAGCTGGGCATGGTGGCACACACCTATAGTCCCAGCTACTCGAGAGGCTGAGACAGGAGAATTGCTTGAACCCAGGAGGCGGAGATTGCAGTGAGCCGAGATTGTGTCACTGCACTCCAGCCTGGCGCCTGGCGACAGAGCAAGACTCTGTCTTAAAAAAAACCATCAAGTCTTGTGGGACTTACTCACTAACACAAAAACAGCATGGGGAAACTGCCACCAGGATCCAGTCACCTCCCACCAGCTTTCTCCCTTGACATATAGGGAGTACAATTCAAGATGAGATTTGGTTGGGGACATGAAGCCAAACCGTATCAGTGCTGTTTTCTCAGTCCTGATATTTGGGGTCCGCTAGCACAATGGCTGGCCCCTCACACAGAGTTCCCAGTCACCTTCATTTTCCTTTGAGCAAGAAAAAATTACCAGACATTAGAGAAAAACCTGCTGCATGAAAGAGAAAAATCACAAGAAGCCCAGAAAAAAAATTTTCCTGGAGGAAAGAGACAGTATGTGAAGAGACAAAGAAAGCAATTTGAAAAGCATGTCTTGATTAAAAGAGGATTTGCTAAGCCCAATATTTCAAATTTCTCTTTTGTCTGATACACTGGGATTTTGATGCCTTGAAGTAACATACCACGATAAGATTCAGACAAAAGCTATGCTATTCTTACATTCTCATAAAACAATTAGGGCCTACAGACACTTAGGAAAGTCATCACATATCCTCAAGAGTACGTATATTCTAAAGACTGCTATTATTTTCAACTCTAAACTAAGCATTAAATAATCCAGATGAAATAGTTAATTTGTTACATAAGGAAAATTACCAAAAGTGACTCAAGAATCAGGAATGAAAGACTAGAAATCCAAGGAGTTACCTCAGATATTAAAAAGATAATAAAGGGATATTACAAACAACACAAGGCAAAAAAAGTGACAATTTAGATAAATTGGACAAGGTCTTTGAAAAACACATATTAATCAAGATCAACACATGATAACACAGAAAATATGAATAGTTCATAGAAAATATTATTTATGTAATAAATTGAATTTATCATCAAAAATGTATTCCCTTCAAGCCCAGATGGCTTTACTGGTTAATTCTATCAAATTTGAAAGACATAATGCCATTCTTACAAAAAGTATTTCAGGAAATAGAAAGAAAAACTTCCACCTGGTTTTATGAGGTCAGCATTGCACTGATACCAAAAACAGATGAAAACACTATAAATAAAGAAAACTCTATCTAATAGAAATAGAACCCCTCATGAATACAGGCGTAAGAATTCTATAAAATACATTAGCCAATTGATTACAGATGGAATAGCCCTGTGGTCAGACAGTGGTCGGCATCCCCCCGTGAAGACATGTATTTGGAAAAGAAGAGCTGTGCCCAAAAAGCAGTACACTCCACCATTAATTTTTAGAACTTTATCTGAACAGTTTTCAATCTGCAGGTTTTCCACACATTTTGTTTAATTTATCCCTAAGGTTTTTGTGTTTTTTCTATATACTGAAAATAAAAATTTTTTAAAAGACTACTTACTACTAACCATGTCAGCAAACAATGACAGAGCAAGGTACTCTGAAAGAATACTATGCAGCCATAAAAAACAATGAGTTTGTGTCCTTTGTAGGGACATGCATGAACCTGGAAACCAACATTCTCAGCAAACTGACACAAGAACAGAAAATCAAACATTGCATGTTCTCATTCATAGGCAGGTCTTAAACAATGAGAACACATGGACACAGGGAGGGGAGCATCACACACTGAGGTCTGTGGGGGTGAACTAGGGAAGGGACAGTGTGGGGTGGGGAGTTGGGGAAGGATAACATGGGGAGAAATGCCAGATATAGGTGATGGGGAGGAAGGCAGCACACCACATTGCCATGTATGCACCTATGCAACAATCCTGCATGTTGTTCACATGTACCCCAAAACCTCAAACTCAATAAAATATATATATATTTTAAAACATGGAAAAAAAACTGAAAAAAAGGTCATAATAAACTTTTTCAAAACTCTGGAAATTAACCAAAGGCTTCCAATAACCCAGGGAGCATTCAGTCAAGAAAAACAGCTAGATCTTGACAAAAACTTGAGCTTTTAATTTTACACTCGTCTCATTTCCAACTTCCCAGCTCTTTAGCAGCCTTAGAAAGACAAGAGAGGAAGAAAGATAGGCTTGGAGCTAATTTAAAGTCACATTTTTTAACTGAAATTATTATTTGATCAAGTCTTATTATTTTCTGGGAAACCCTACTCAAAAGGCTTGTCTTTATCAACATGCAAGAGGGAAGTGTGGGATGTCATATTCTAAGTGCTAAAAGAGCCAGGCATGGTGGCTCATGCCTGTAATCCCAGCACTTTGGGACGCCAAGGTGGGCAAATCACTTGAGGTCAGGATTTTGAGACCAGCCTGGCCAACATGGTGAAACCCCGTCTCTACTAAAAATACAAAAATTAGCTGGGCATAGTGGCGGGTGCCTGTAATCCCAGCTATTTCGGAGGCTGAGGCAGGAGAGCTGCTTGAATCCAGGAGGCGGAGGTTGCGGTGAGCCGAGATCACGTCACTGCACTCCAGTCTGGGCAACAGAGCAAGACTCCATCTCAAAAAAAAAGAAAGATGCATTAAGAAAAGACAGCCATAAGAAAATTCTGACTATTAAGAACTTACTCCCTCGTGATATTTCCTTTAGAGAGTACCATAAAGCAGTGGTCCTCGACCTTTTTGGCACCAACTCCAGGGACCAGTTTTGTGGAATACAATTTTTCCACAGACCGGAGGGAGGGAGGATGGGTTTAAGGATGATTCAACCACATTGTACTTATTGTGCACTTTATTTCTATCATTATTACATTGTAAAATGTAATAATTCTACAGCTCACCATAATGTGGAATCAGTGGGAGCCCTGAGCTCATTGTCCTGCAGTGAGACGGTCCTGTCTGCGGGTGAAGGGAGACACTGACAGATCATCAGGCAGTAGATTCTCATAAGGAACGTGCAACCTAGATCCCTCAGATGCACAGTTCACATCCACAGTTCACGCTCCTATGAGAAGGTGATGCCACCACTGCCCCGACCTGGCAGGAGGTAGAGTTCGGGTGGTAAAGAGAGGATGGGGAGTGGCTGTAACTGCAGTCAGAGCTTCGCCCACCCACTGCCCGGCTCCTGTTGTGCAGCCTGGTCCCTAACCGCTTCCACAGACTGACACCAGTCCGTGACGTGGGAGCTGGGACCACTGCCACAAAATACCTTCATGTGCTTCAGTGAATTGTATGTGTAGCTTGTTTTATTTCTTATTTTTATTTTTTGGTTCACTGTTGTTACTTTCAATGCAAATCTGTGCCCAGAATAGAACTCAATATGACCGAACATTATTTTGATTTCATGAGAAAGATCGTAGGTTCAGAATTCAAACAGACCTTAAGTCAAATCTTGACTCCTTTACCTAATAAGTAAGTGATTTTCATAAACCACCACCAAGTATTAAGCTCTATGTGCCTAGTCTAAATGTTGCTTAATTTAGCTTGTGATCAAGATACTGCCTCTAGTAGCCTTTTCACCTTCTGTAATGTAGCTAAGTGACAATAATGATCAGCAGTTGATCTTGACTGATAACAAGATAACTAAATGCAGTTGAAGTAGTCCCCCTTATTCTCAGGGATAGGTTCCAAGACCCCCCAATGCATGACTGAGACCATGGAGAGTACAAAGTCTTTTATATACAGTCATGTGCCACATAACTATGTTTTGGTCGATGACAGCCATGGTCCCAAAAGATGACGATGGAGCTGAAAGATTCCTATTGCCTACTGACGTCATAACAACCATAGGGCAACACAGTACTCACACAGTACTCACCTATTTGTGGTGATGCTGATGGATACAAACCTAATGCACTGCCAGTCATGTGAAAGTCTAACACACACAATTATGTACAGGCCAGGCACGGTGGCTCACACCTGTAATCCCAGCACTTTGGGAGGCCAAGGTGGGTGGATCTCTTGAGGTCAGGAGTTTGAGACCTGCCTGGCCAACATGGCGAAACCCCGTCTCTACAAAAATTGCAAAAACTAGCCAGGCATGGTGGCATGTGCCTGCACTCCCAGCTACTCTGGAGGCTGAGGCACAAGAATCACTTGAATCTGGGAGGCAGAGGTTGCAGTGAGCTGAGATTGTGCCACTGCACTCCAGCCTGGGTGACAGAGCAAGACTCCATCTCAAAAAAAAAATTATGCATAATACATAATGCTTGATAATGACAATAAATGACTATGTTGCTGGTTTATGTATTTACTATATTGTACCTTTTTAACACTGTTATAGAGCGCACCTTCTACACTGAAAAAGAAGTTACCTGTAAAACAGTCTCAGGTATGTCTTTCAGGAGGTATTCCAGAAGAAGACATTGTTATCACAGGAGATGACAGCTCCATGAGTTTCACTAACACTGAAGAGCTTTCTGTGGGACAAAATGTAGAGATGGAAAATTATATTGATGATCCTAACCCTGTGTAGGCCTAGGCTAATGTGTATGTTTGTGTCTTAAAGGAGTTTAAAAAGTAAATTTAAAAAAAAGCATATAGAGTAAGAAGATGAAGAAAGAAAATATTTTTGTACAGCTATACAATGTGTTTGTGTTTGTGTTTTAGGCTGTTTCTACAGGAGAGCCGAAAAGTTAAAAAAGTTTTTAAGTGTATAAAATAAAAAGGTTGCAGTAAGCTAAGGTTAATTTATTGTTAGAAAGACAAATACAGTGATGTCCTAGACCTTCACATTCACCACTCACTCATTGGCTCACCCAGAGCAAATTCCAGTCCTGCAAGCTCCATTCATGCTAAGTGCTCTACACATTTTTAAATATTTTATACCATATTTGTACTGTAATTTTTCTATGTTTAGATACAAAATTCTTACCATTGTGTTACCACTGCCCACAGTATTCAGCGCAGTAACACGCCATACATACAGGTTTGTAGTGTAGGTGTAACAGTCTATACCACATAGCCTAGGTGTGCAGTAGGCTCTGCCAATCCAGGTGTGTCTAAGTACGCTCCATGATGTTGATGCAATAACAAAATTGCCTAAGGACACATTTCTCAGAATGTACACCTGTCATTAAATGACTCACAACTGTACTATTTTTCTTTTTTTCTTTCTTTTCTCTTTTTGAAACATAGTCTGACTCTGTCGTCCAGGCTGGAGTGCAATGGCACAATCCCAGCTTACTGCCACCTCTGCCACTCAGGTTCAAGCAATTCTCCTGCCTCAACCTCCCAAGTAGCTAGGATTGCAGGTGCCTGCCACCACACCTGGCTAATTTTTATATTTTTAGTAGAGACAGCATTTCACCGTGTTGGCCAGGATGGTCTTATACTCCTGACCTCAGGTGATCCACCCACCTCAGCCTACCAAAGTGCTGGGATTACAGGTGTGAGCCACCATGCCCAGCCTATTTTTTTCTATACATGCATACCTATGGATAGAGTTTAATTTATAAATTTAATAACAGTAAGAGATAAACGACAATAATAGAACATGTATAACAATATGCCCACATCACTACTCTTACAGTTTGGGGCCATTATTAAGTAAAACAAAGATTACTTAAATACAAAAACTATGACACTGCAACAGTTGGTCTGATAACTGAGAGGACTACTAAATTGTTAATGGATGGGTAATATATACAGTGTGGATACACAGGACAGAGGGATTCTTCACTCCAGGGTGGGAAAGAACAGAACAGCTTGGTAGTTCATGCACTCAAAATGTGTGTAATCTAAAATTCATGAATTGTTTATTTCTGGAATTGTCCATTTAATATTTTTGGATGGTGGTTGACTGTGGGTAACTGAAACCACAGGAAGTGAAACTACAAAGAAGGATTACTGTAATTGCTTCATAAATTCTTCAGGTACTTGGGCATATTTTAAAAAATAGCTCCAGCTATCTTAGGTCTACAATCAATGTCACCCTTCACTAATACAATTTTTATTATTTCTCACACACTGGTAAACCAAGTGACAAATACTATTATCAAGTCAACACCATGAAAAATAGGAAAGTGAAGTTGAGACAAATCAGGAGGAGATCCTAAGATAATGCTTCCAGCCTACAGTGCAAAGCTTCACGGGGCTGAGATTTTTGTCTTATCCATTGATATCTTCTCAGAGCCTAGAATGGTGTCTCAACGAATACAATATTTAATAAATGAAATTATTCCATCTCTAATTACCAGGTGTATTTATGATACCCAAGGCCTGGCTAAGGGGTCCATGGTAATGATGAAGATAGAAGACCTACCTAGCTCTCATAAAAGTAAGAGCTTAAGAGTTAAAAATAAACTATATTCCTTCTGGAAAACATCATAAGTGACATGCTTTCTTTCAGAGATCTTCAGTCTAACAGAGAAAATACTTCTAGACCAATAATTTCCAGACATTATATAGAAACTGGCAGTGTGACACAAATAAAGTTGTACAGGAGTTTAGAGAAAGGAGAGATCACTCTAGACCATGGTTTGGCAAGCTATGCGCCATGAGCCAAATTCATCCTGTGGTCGGTTTTTGAATGCTCAATAGGCTAAGGATCATTTTTATACTTTGATTTAAAAAAAGAAAGAATACAGAGTTTATATGCAGTCTGTAAAACCTGAAATATTTACTATCTGTTCCTTTATATAAAAAGTTTGTAGACACCTGTTCCAGACTTGCGTGAACAAAGAAGGCTTTGCAGAAGGCACACTTGATCTGGATATTTAGTCGAGGGACAGAGATGAGATTTGGGAAGGGCACTTGGAAAAGCGTGAGTGACTTGGCTCAAAGCCCAGGGGGCAGTGGACTTTAGGGCACATTTGAAGAATAGTGGTGACAAATCCCATTTGGTAGGGCTATGAGGTTTATGAAGGGGAGAAGTGAAAGAGAAGTCTGGAAAGAGTCTCTGCGGTGCTGGCCTAAAGAAGTTTGCTATGCATACAGTAACTGAGGGCATAATAGGTGCCAGAAAGAATTTTATGGAGTTTTTGCGGTGGCCTCTCTTCAAGCACTCTAATGACGACAGTGAAGATAATTTTTCACAGAATATTATAGAAACATCATTTTTATGATAATTAGCAAGGGATATATCCCATGCTTTATTCTGGCCACCAAATAACGTAAAACAGTGATGTATATCCTCTTAACTTCAGCCTAAGTCAAACTGAAACTCCTAAATTGGTGCTTAAAGACATTTTGCTTTATTATTGCTCATCTCCTCAACCATCTAGCTCCCTGAAAATGTTATTTAAATGGGATTTGAGACAGACCCTCCAGTGTAGCTTTGTTTCACATGACACTGTGTTATTAATGCATGACACTATATTATTAATAATATTCACCAACAAGCCTCAGACCCACTATTTCATCCTCATTTAGCAGCAATCTGCAGCAATCAAATAATTGTGCTTGTCTGTCTGGCCTGGGCACAAGAAGCACTTACACAGATTGTTCTGTTGGTCAGTTCCATTCACTGACAGCTCAGCAGGGAGAGCTCAATTTATTTAACGCATAAAGGTGCTACATACAATTGGAACCCCAGATAACAGAAGAGAAAAAAAGACTGAGAAAGGCAATGGGCAAATACATGCTAAGATGGAATGAAATGGAGGGTCAGTTGAGGAATCTCCATTTTGGAAAGGCACTTAGGCTACCCCAACTTTCAACTTTTCTCTGAAATCCGGAGTGCCTCAGTTTTCTTTCCTCACTGCCTGAGAAGAGAGCAAAGCCTTTACCCTGAAATATATGTTTCCTGGATGCTGTCATTCTAATCAAACACATTGCAGTTCTCTCACTAGTCCACCACCCATGCTCTAGACCTACACACACACACACACACACACACACACACACACACACAGGTCCACCACCCATGCTCTAGACACACACACACACACACACACACACACACACACACACACACACACA
>NW_022436978.1:20245263-20314545 GCF_009761245.1 Sapajus apella
ACACACACACACACACACACACACACACACACACACACACACACACACACATCCCAGTCTTTGTAATTAGAAAGGAAAGGAAAGTAGGTCAGTCTAAAACAGGTGCAAGCTGGGCATGGTTGCTCATCCCTGTAATAACAACACTGGGGAGGCCAAGGCCCAAGGATCACTTGAAGCCAGGAGTTCCAGACCAACCTGGGCAACATAGAAAGACACCATCGCTACAAAAAAAAATTTTTTTTTAATTAGCTGTGTGTGGTGGCACACACCTATAGTCCCTGCTACTCAGCAGGTGGAGGCAGGAGGATTGCTTGAGCCCAGGAGTTCGAGGCTGCAGTAAGCTATGATTGCACCACTGCACTCCAGCCTGGGTGACACAGCAAGACTAAGTGTCAAAAAATAATAAAATAAAATAAAATAAAACAAAACAGATGCAATGAGAGAAAAATGAAGCAAGTTGAGGAAAGGGGTGAGAAAATCACAGAAGAAACAGTTATAAATTATTTTATAATAGCCACAGGGCAGAGCAGGGCCACCTGACTTGGATGCAGATGAGGCCAGCAGGAAGAAAAGGTGACTGGATGCTGGGTCTTCCCTTCTGGCTTCCCAGCATCCCCTCTTCTTCCTCAGTGCCCTGGGTCCTCACGTCTTTCCTACCTGGGCCTGTCCTCAACCCTTCTCTTGCTCTAAATGTCTTCTCCTTCTTTTCTTTCTTTTTTTGCACTCCAATTAAAATCTTCCTTTGACTAGTTATAATACCAAGATGATCTATTAAAACACATCATACAAGCGTCTGTTGATCGTATCTCAGTCCGGTCATTTACGAAGAATTTCACATTCAGACAGGCAACACAGGATGAATTCCCAATGGTAGTGTAAACCAATAAGCACCTGAGACAGGTCTCAATCAATTTAGAAGTTTATTTTGATATGGCTAAGAACATGCCCGTAAGAAATAAACACAGGATCACAGAAACAGTCTGTGGTCTATGCCATCCTCCAAAGATAATTTTGAGGGCTTCCATATTTAAAGAGGAAACATGCGCTGGGAGAGAAAGTATGGTAATCCACATGTTGCAAGAGAAAAAGAGCAGGCAAGACATGAGTCAGCAATGCATTTGTCTCATGCTCAGTTAACCAACACTTTGCAGAAGATAAGGTGAACAGAGAGGAGCTACCTGTGGAGATATTTAACTTTGAATCTGCAGCTATCTGCTGAGGAACAAAAGGAAAGTCAGCTTTTTGCTTCATTTCTTTCTTTTGGAGTAGTGAACTGGGGTCCCATGTTTTTATTTTCTTTTCACAGTAGATTGTCAGAAGATGGCAGGATCATTGAGAGAAAGGAGCGAGGCCAGGCACGGTGGCTCTCACCTGTATTCCCAGCACTTTGGGAGGCCGAGGCAGGTGAATCGTAAGGTCAGGAGTTCGAGACCAGCCTGGCCAATATGGTGAAACCTTGTCTCTACTAAAAATACAAAAATCAGCCAGGCATGATGGTGCATGCCTGTAGTCCCAGCTACTCAGAGGCTGAGGCAGAAGAATTGCTTGAACCCGAGGTAGGGGTTGCAGTGGGCAGAGAGAACGACAGGAGAGAAGGAAGAGACAAAAATGGGTAGAACAAAGAAGAAGGGAAAGAAGGGAATATCTATCTTTTGCCATTGAGTGCCATTGAGTTTTAGGCAAAGGGCTTTTCCATTTAGCATTATGTGAACAGCTGCCCACACAAGATAGATCTCCTGGGCTTAAATGGCTACTAGTGAGGAATTTAGATGTCACTAATCCAGACATCGAATAATCCCTAGAAAGAGCGGCAAGGAGATACAGGCAAACGCAATTCTAGGACCTTCTAATTTTATGACCCTAACATACCTTCTGGATAGCTAACAGCAAGGCAAACAATTACAGGACTCTGTCAGGGATTTAGAAAAGTCAGTCAACCACTCTGAGGCCCTGTTTCCTCATTTATAAAATAAACTGCAGGAGAAATATGGTCTCTACATTTTCTTCGCATTCTTAAATTACATAATTCAATAAATTTTTCCAATTTTTCTCCTCTATAAAATCATTCCTATAGCAGATAAACATGCTTCTCTTTTCCTTTCTTTCTTCTTTTCTTTCTTTCTTTCTTTTTTAAGACAGTCTCACCCTGTTGCCCAGGCTGGAGTGCAGTGGTGCAATCTCACCTCACTGCAACCTCTGCCTCCCAGGTTCAAGTGATTGTCCTGCCTCAGCCTCCCGAGTAGCTTGGACTACAGGTGCGTCACCACACCCAGCTAATTTTCGTATTTTTAGTAGAGATGGGGTTTTACCGTGTTGTCCAGGATGGTCTCGATCTCTTGACCTCATTATCTGCCTGCCTCAGCGTCCCAAAGTGTGCAATTACAGGCGCAGGACACCGCACCCGGCCACTTTTGTTTCTTCTACCTTATCAAAGCTCATTCTTGTCAGCGTTTTTTAGAAAAACAAAGCTCTCCTTACACTGCTTCCTCCTTTCATACTGCCCATTTCTCTAATTTCCTTTTCAGCAAAATTCCTTGAAAGCGATTTTTTAGAATCTGTATCTTCACTCTCTCTCCTCCCATCCTCTTTTGAACCCACTCCAATCAAACTTTCATTCCCATCACACCACAGAAAGTCTCATGATATGACCTTCGGTAGTCAATTCTCAGTTCTTTTTATTATTTGACTACTAGCAACACTCGTTTGCTTGTCTTGCTTTTTTGTTTCCAAAGGCTCTCCCTCAGGATATTAGCCGCATTTGACACAGCTAATGACTTCCTCCATTGAACACTTTCTTCACTTGGCTACCAAGACACTACCTTACCTGGCTTACGCCTACCCTTTTTCAGTCTATTACATCATTTTGTTTTTTTCCTCATGTACCGAATTCCAAACACAGATGCAACCCAAAACACAGTTCTTATTCCTCTTTTTTCTGCTCCAGTCATGCAAAGGATGACTTCATCTGTTCCATGTCCTCAAAGACCACCCATGGGCTGAAGACTCCCAAACCTCTCTTTTGACACCAGAGCTGTATGTCCAATTACTGACTGAACGACACTATGTGGTTTCTCATTGGCATTTCAAACTGAACATGGCAAAAGCCTTCCACTTCCTGCTTCTTGCTCTTTCTGAAGTTTTTCCAGCCCCATTCAGCAGCAAATCCGTCCTTCCAGTTGCTAAAGCCTCTAGCTTTGGAGACATTCTTGACTTCTCTCTTTCTCTCACACAATGCGTCTCATCCGTCAGCAAATTCTATCAGCTATACCTGAAATATATAAGCAAGAGTCCATCCCTTCACTCTACCTCCACTGTTACCGTCGTTTCTCATTTGAATTATTGCAATGGCCTTTTATAACAGTCATCATCAAATTGGGCTCAGTGGCTCATGCCTATAGTCCCCTTAACTTGGAAAGCTAAGAAGGGAGGATCGCTTGAGGCCAGGACTTAGAGGCTGCAGTGAGCCACTGCACTTCAGCCTGGGGAACAGGGCAAGGCTTTGACTCAAAAAGGAAAAAAAAAAAGCATAAACATAATAGTCACTATTCATGTTGGAAATAGATGGTACACTGCCTTAGTCTGGGCTGCTGTAACAAAATGCCATAAACTGGTAGCTCATAAACACAAAAATTTGTTTCTCAGAGTTCTGGAAGGTGAAGTTTAAGAATAAGGTGCTGACTGATGTGGTGTCTGATGAGGGCCCATCTCTTCATAGACAGCCATCTTTTCACTCTAAGTGAATCCGTTTGACAACAGCTCCCTTTCTGTTTCACAGACAGTTCCTTCTCAATGCGTTCTCACAGGGTGGAAGGAATGAGAGTCTCTCTCACGCCTCTTTTATGAGGGCGATAATCCAACTCACAAGGCTCTACCATTATGATCTAATCACTCTCCAAAGGCCCCATCTCTTTGTACCATCACATTGGTTATTAGGTTTCAACATATTAATTTGTGGGGAGACAAACATTCAGACCACAGCCAAGTGGAAAGTTTGATTAGAGGGCTGTTTACCAAGATGTGGACAGGATTAAGGGAAACTAGCAGAAAATATTCAAGTGCCCTGTGACTAGCAAGGCAGTAGGGGCCAGTAGTAAAGGCATGACAACCCTTAAATCTAAAGGAGGGAGAGGCAGGAGTAATTGCCAGAACACATGCACACAGTAGGAGCTGTATTCTTCAGCAGACCAATTCAGTCAGCCTACAGCAATCACCAGAAAGTGAGAGGTGGAAATAAAAACCACGAATTCACTTTCCTCCTGCCTTCTGATCTCCTGACTACAGACCTAAATGAACTCTAAGCCAGAAAAAGAGGGAGCTGCTCATTGACAGAGTGCATTAAGGTCACCTCCTAACCTTTTCTGCTCCTCTGGAACACAGAACAGGACAAAAAGGTAGAGAGAGGATCTGGGGAAAAGTGAAATGCCTCTAGCAATATAGCCTCATCTGCAAAACAGAAGTAAATGTTACTTTCACAGAGTGAAATGAAACAATCTAGGTAAAGCATTCAGCAGAATGTCTGGCACATGGTTTTTAGCTGGTGGGGGAACCCCTTATTTGCCTGGCATTATAGTTACAAATGTGGATTTTTGCAGAGTGATAATTTACAAACTTTAGATGATGACCAATTAGTGGGCTGTGAGTTTGGTAGGTTTTCTAGAACTTACTTTTTAAGAAACAGAAAAGACCAGCATGCATTTCATGAAGTAAGGATAAGTATTGTCTCATAAATACATTTCTACTAGGTATATTTGCACGTGCAAATATGTATTTTCTCCCTGGGTCACAGTGTAAAATGTATTTCTTACTAAGGATGACAGTCAAAAAACTGTTGGAAAGCCACAGTGCAAGAACACTCTCAGCTACTGCTCTTGACTCTCACTTATTTCTTTCCAAGGAGAAGTGACTTACCCGATTTACAAATTTGGGACAAGAAACTAAGAAGATGTACCTGAGTCCTTTCTCATTCTTTTGTCCCTACCCCCCTCTTTTGTCTTTTATTACTTTCTATAGTAAATAATGTGCCCCAAAGATATCATGTCCTAATCCTTGGAACCTGTGAATGTTACCTTACATGGCAAAGTCTTCTAAACTATGATTAAGTTAAGGATCTTGAGATGGGGAGATTAGCCTGGATTATCTGGATGGCCCATAAATGCAATTTGTATCCTCTCAGAGGAAACCAGAAGAAGATTTTATAAACAGAAGAGCAAGACAATGTAAAGATGAAGCAGAGTGAGATTTCAAGATGCTGGCTTACAAGACTGCAGTGATTCAGTCACAAGTCAAGGAATGCTGGCAGCTGCCAGAAGCTAGAAGAAGCAAGGATTGATTATCCATTCGTCAGTCAGTGGACATTTGAAAAGATTACTTTTCAAAGCTCTTTCTAGGATCTTGACAGGTAGGTAAGAGGTAACCAGACTTAGATTCCTGAGTGCGGTATCATGAGAATCAGGAAGGCTTTGCACTCTGGCTTCCCTCATAATAATAACAGCCCCACACTGAGTGACGACCACATGCAGAACACAATATGTGCATAATCTCTATGTTCACAAAAACTCCACTACCTTCATTTTACAAATGAGGAAACTCAATCAGAAATAACTTGTCCAAGTCACAGTGCTAGTAAGTGACAGTTTGATCTGCCATCAAAAACAGAGCTATCTCCTGCTCAACAAAGTGTCTTTCTGTGTTGCCACTCCCAATTTCCTGAGTCCGGGCTTTTGTAAAGTCTCAGAGCTAATTAGATTCTATTGTAAATCTATTCCTCCAGAAAACTGCACGCCATAGTTTGTACATACCAAAAGTACACATAATAAAATTTTCCAGATAGCATTCTAGCCAATTTGGTCCCAGTATCTTATGCCTCACTTGATTATTCTGCAATTGTTCGGTAAAAACTAGATAAAAGAGAGGCAAAAGAGAAAGTTATAAACTTAATGCTAGTGTCTTAGTGCTGGATGTCACCTTAAATCATGTGTTGGCAATAAATTATATTACAAAATCTTTAGAGCTAGAAGAGCTCTTGGATTGTCAAATGCAAACTTTTTACAGATAAGGAAAACGAAGCCAAAAATTTTGCATATTTGTTTAATAACTAACTAATTCATTAAAGCAGAACTGCGTTGCAATGTAAACAGATTTTTAATACTCTGTAAATTCTAAGTGGGAAGTGATTCCACACTTATTTTGATCATGCAAACACTGCATTTAAAAAATTATTGTCTCCATTGTTTTTCTCTTCTCAAGCATTTAAGTACGGATATATAAAACTGATGTCCACGTAAGAGTAAAATCCAGCCCTACTTATTATTTTTGGTGAGGGGGAAACTCTTAAATAGCACTTTTCAGACAGAATATGAACTGTCTTGAATCCCCGTCTACAAAATGAAAACCCAAACATTCACAGAAAGCCTTGTCAAGTCACATCCTTACATGAAGTTCTTTCAAATTAAAAAAAAAAATGTTACCGAGCAGCGCCTGAAACACAGTGCGGTTGGCTTCATTTGATTTTCTGGGCATCTCATTTCCCACACTGGGTGACAATTTGTTTGGGTTCGTGGTGGAAATTGGTTACAGCAAAGTTTAAGTAAATTCACTGCCCTTGACAGTTATTAACATCAACCAAATAAAGGCAAAACGAGGTGCTAAGAGGTAGGAAAAGAAACGCGTGCTGAGGAAGGTTGCCCGCGCCCTTCCCCGCAAGAATTTCCGAACCCCCACCGCCCAGGAGCAAAGGGCAGAAGACACAGAGAAGCCCCACCCCGGCGCCGAGAAAGGAAAAGATCCGCCCACCCTTCCACCAACCCGAAGTCGCCATCTCCGCCCGTCCGCCGCTGGCGCGACTCTCCGTCTCCTCCGCGACCCCTTTTACGACAGTTTTGCGGCTTCGTTTGCGGCAGCGCCGGCGGCGTGGCGTCGGGCGCCGGTGCTCGGCGGCTCGTGCGTGCGGTCGCAGGTGCGTCGCTCTGCTCGGGGCGTGCGGGCGTCCGCCGCGGTCTGTGCGCTGGGATGAGCCGGGCTCCCGGTGGAAGCGAGGGAAGCCAGCCGCAGCAGCCATGGTGAGTGCGGCCTCGGGTATCCCTGGCGACCTCAGCTCCCGGGCTCAGAGGTGTGCAGCTTCGGGCGGGAGGGTTCGGCTTTGGGCGCGTCCTGCTCGCCAGGGCACAGCCCTTTTGGCTCGCAGCTCGTGGGTCTTTGTGTTTCTACCTCGTCCCTCTGACGGCGCTCCAGCGCCGTGTCCGCGGTCCCCGGGCTCTGGGCGCTAAGGGGTTGCTTCCCTGGACCTGTCGTGGACCCGGAGACGAGTGGAAACTTATTTGATTGTAGCTGCCCTCGCCCTGACACGTCGTCACGGCACTGGCTGCACGCTGCTGCATCCTTCCTTTGCTGTCGCTGGCAGGTGTCTTCTCCCTCCTATCCGAAAGTATTTGGGCCTCTCCTTAGGAATCAACAGGGCAGTGCCGAAGGCGTTAGTCTAGTTTAGCCCACGTGTAGCCTCGAAAACGCTGTATCAGAATTTCACAGGAGCCGTCTGTGAGCAGTTTTTCCTCCTCTAGCAGAAACCTTATTTCCACTACTTTTGATTGAACTTCAATGTGACCTAATTTGTCCGGGGATGAAAGAAGTTCTCAAAGGGACGGTATTTTATTTTTCACTGTTGCAGGGGTAAATAAGCAAATCGACTTGCCCTCTTTTCCATAGTAATAAATCCGGTGACTTTAATGCATTGAGTATAACAGACACAGTTTTAAGGATCATTGGGCAGAATATTTTCGCCTTAAAAGTTGTTTCTCGGCTAGGCATGGTGTCTTATGCCTGTAATCTTAGCACTTTGGGAGGCCGAGGTGGAAGGATTGCTTGAGGCCAGGAGTTTAAGACTAGCCTAGGCAACAAAGCAACTCCATTTCTTTAAAAAAATAAAGGGCCGGGCGCGGTGGCTCATGCCTGTAATCCCAGCACTTTGGGAGGCCGAGGCGGGTGGATCACGAGGTCAAGAGATCGAGACCATCCTGGTCAACATGGTGAAACCCCGTCTCTACTAAAAATACAAAAAATTAGCTGGGCATGGTGGCGCGTGCCTGTAATCCCAGCTACTCAGGAGGCTGAGGCAGGAGAATTGCCTGAACCCTGGAGGCGGAGGTTGCGGTGAGCGGAGATCGCGCCATTGCGCTCCAGCCTGAGTAACAAGAGCTAAACTCCGACTCAAAAAAAAAAAAGTTGTTTCTTCTATTAAAATGTAGTTTGTAATGAGCTGGGGGATGGGAGAATGGGCAAAATGAGAAAGGGTGGGAATCAGAGGAGTAAATGTTTGCTCTTCTCCCCTTCACCAGGCCAGTACAATGGTAGCAGTTGGACTGACCATTGCAGCTGCAGGATTTGCAGGTTTGTTTATGGTTTGGGGGCGGAAGTGAAGTCGGAGAGATTGGAGATTTAGTTTACTTATTCTGTTGCTTTTGGTTTTAGGCCGTTATGTTTTGCAAGCCATGAAGCATATGGAGCCTCAAGTAAAACAAGTTTTTCAGAGTCTACCAAAATCTGTAAGACTTAATGAACACTTTTGCTAATTCTTCGCTGCTTATGTTTAAAACCTAGAGCCACACTTCAGGAAGGGTACATTTCCAAACAACCCTGAAGCTCTAAGTGATTGCTTTGGACCCTTTTCCTTGCTTCCCACAGGAGAGTAGAGAAGTTCTGAACTTTGTAATGGTGCCACCCTGAAACATCAGATGTTATATGCGACAGAGTTGGGTGGGGTGTTGACAAATCTAGTACCCCGCTAGACCTAACTTTCTTGTGGAAGTTAATATCACTTTTTTCATATACTGTCAGCTTCAGTATCATCTGTACATGTTCTTGTTTTCCTTCATCTGCATCACACACACAGAGGGATGTAAGATTCTAAAGTGATCTGATCTTACCATGTGGCCCTGGCACTCCCAAACATCATACTGTAGTGAATTAGGCTATAGGGTTTGACCTGATGTTACGGTCTTACCCTCTGTGGTCACAGTTAGGAATAGATTGGGCTGTGATAGCCTGTTGAATATTTATGTTGTGATTAAGTGTAACAGAATGGAATGATTGTAGGCTTTACCAATATGATTTCTGACATAGCAAGCTCAGAGGACCTGATAGTGGTATTTTCTGTATCTATATCTTAAAGTCTTACTACAAATACCCTTGAATCTCTTGTCTCAAAAGACCTCCACATCCTGTTCCTAAGGCACTTCTTGCAGACTTTTATCTATAATATGGCTAATTTGGAACTATCTTTCCTTTACTCCTGGAAGAGCTGGCTTTCAGAGACTTTTTTTTCTTTTGTCCTATATTTCTAAGGTAGTTCATATTGGCAGGAAAAAAAATGGATCTGTTTAATAATCATTAAAATACTACATGTTGCTATTTATTTATAAGCTTTATTTAGCTTTAGCTAAAATACCTCGGGAATTGCACTTAAAGTCCTCTTAAGTATCAGTTTTTCTTCTGGTTCTGTGAACATTCCAGACTTCTTTTTTAAAGCAACTTCGTTTATTCTATTAACCTTTATTTACAAATGCATTTCTTCTTTCAGGCCTTCAGTGGTGGCTATTACAGAGGTGGGTTTGAACCCAAAATGACAAAACGGGAAGCAGCATTAATACTAGGTGTAAGGTAAAATAATCTCTAATACTTTTAGCATTTTTCTACCACTCTAGAGCCATGAGGAAATATAAGAAAGACCTTCTCTCCTTTAATAGGAGGGGTTTATGGAGGATTTTGTCCTAGGAAGATTGATATTATCAATTCTAGTCAATGAAGCTGTACTGTTCCTTTTATGTTATTTTTAAGGTCTTAGCACTCCTTCAGATGAGAAGGCACACTGGCACTTAAGCACTTTTTTTCCCTAGAGTGTTTGCTAAAACACAGGCACTTTTCCATTTATTGAAAGATAGACTCCTCAGCAGATTATCAGTGTTCAGTGTTCTCTGTTACCTGACATTTTTATGGTGAAATTCTGCCTTCGGCCGGGCATGGTGACTCACCCTGTAATCCCAGCACTTTGAGAGGCTGAGGCAGGTGTATTACTTGAGGTCAGGAGTTCGAGACCTGCCTGGCCAACATGGTGAGCCCCATCTCTACTGAAAGTATGAAAATTAGCCAGGTGTGGTGGTGTGTGCCTGTAATCCCAGCTACTCGGAAGGCTGAGGCAGGGGAATCACTTGAACCTGAGGCTGAGGTTGCAGTGAGTCAAGATCAAGCCACTGCACTCCAGCCTGGTCACACAGTGAAACTTCATTTAAAAACAAAAGGAAATCTGCCTTCGTTTTCAAATCCTTAAACATGTTTTTCTTATCAATAAAAGGACTGTTGTAATGTATATTACAAGTTCAGTACATTTTTGAGAATGCCTTACTTTTCTAAGGAGCAGTTTAGTCCCCCAATTTAGGACATGCATTTTGTGTGTGTTGAGGTTTCTAAACTTTTCGTACTGTTAATTTACCAGTCACACGTCTTTAATTGGCCTTTATGTATAGTTTTTTTGATGTGATGAGGAAGTAGGCTGAAGTAACTACTTTGTTTTTAATTAGCCCTACTGCCAATAAAGGGAAAATAAGAGATGCTCACCGACGAATTATGCTTTTAAATCATCCTGACAAAGGTAAGTAGTCATTAAGTCCTTGTTGTAGATGCTGGTGTGACTAATTGTTACTAATGGAATAATTTTATCTCAAATTCCTGGCTATTAGAAGGGAAACACCTAAATCTGTGTGTAAGTATTGTCTCCTAGGCTGGAGCCATATATTTTTGGTGTCTTAAAAGGAATTGAGTGCAAACTTTTATTTACAGAATGAGCAGATGTAAGTGCTACTATTAATATGTTTTGTGGGGTTTTGGGCCTACATTTAATTATAATTAAAATGCTAAATTTCAGTAAAACTAAACTGTAATTTTTCCTCATCCATTTTGGATACCTTGAAATGGAGATTACCTAGATA
The DNA here is from genome assembly GCF_009761245.1 of Sapajus apella. NCBI lineage: Eukaryota > Metazoa > Chordata > Mammalia > Primates > Cebidae > Sapajus > Sapajus apella. The sequence continues at coordinate 20,256,240 of NW_022436978.1, forward strand.
GAAACTTACGGGCTTTATTTATTCGTTTCTGATGCACTTCTAAGCAGCCTTGGCTGTGCTGAAGAAAAGAAAGAATTCCTTTGAATACCAAAAAATAGACCACAGAATTCATGTTCTAGTGGTCATATCCTTTTCCTTATACAGAAGAGAGCTTTCATTACTAAAGAGGGTTTTGACAGTTTAAACAGGGTTTTAATTGTTCAACATCTGACTTCACAGTCTCTTTTATGAAATTTAGCTTGTATTTAGGTCTGCAGTGGCGCCCCAAAAATACACACGTATACTAAATTTGCTGCTGTTATTTCTTGCTGGTCTTCGGACCACACTTTGAGAGTCACTCCTCCAGCAGATTTCACAGGACAGCAGCTGTAGATGACATTGTGAAGGGACAGTAGATAATAGGAAAAGAAAAACTGGACAGAAGAAGAATGTAAAGCAAACATCTTTCTAGTAAACTCAGAGCTCAGAAGCCTCTGAGAATATCATGGTTTTAAAATAACATGGTATAATTGAAGTTCACTCATGACCCGTAATCATGAATAGGCTAACGCCATTTCAAAGGCATATACATATGTATCTATTATACGTTATAGAAATCCTTTTTCTGTCAGTTTAAGCTTTCTAAAAAGGTGTCGTTTTTGTAGAAATCTCTCCCATGTAAGTTACTTCATTTCCCATCTGGTCATCCAGTTGCAGTGTCAAGGTTATTTTTTAAAAATTAAAAACACCATTTCTGCTATTTCTACCTCAGATAAGCACTGGAGTCCTTGAAACAAGAGTATCAGGCAGAAATCGAGAATCCGTATTGAAACTGTTCTTTTTTCTTTCTTCCTATAGGAGGGTCTCCGTATATAGCAGCCAAAATCAATGAAGCTAAAGATCTGCTAGAAGGTCAAGCTAAAAAATGAAGTAAATGTATCATGAATTTTAAGTACATATTACTTTATGTATATGAGTACTAGCTTTTTATAATAAAATGCCTCAGAGTTACAGTTTTAAAAAACGATTTAGCACAAGCTAAATCTCAAAGCCTTGGTATAATTTTTGTTTAAACACGGGGATTTTAAATTAGACCATAGTTTAGAATATTTGCATATTATGGGCAAACACCATTTGAAGATTAATATTGTTCATTCCTCATTTAGCAGATGATTTGGGACCTATGTCTACTCTTCAAGGCAAAGTGAAGATGACAGTCCTTGCTCTCAGGGAGCCCCCACTTTAATGGGAGACTGATAAACTGGTAATCGGACTGTGTGATAAATAGTATGATAGAAATTCACTCAAGCTGTTCAAGTAGGGAGTCTTATGAGTTTAAAAAGAAACAAAAAAGATAAAAAAAAAGGCTGTTCCAGGTACAGGCAACTGGCCCAGCAACTTGGATACTTGGAACCTTGTATTTAAAAGTGAATTTAGCCACAGCTTAGACCTGAGAAATTGACCTAGGGGTGTGGGTGGGTGTATATGTATTCTATTTACATACATATATTAATAAACAGTATTTCATACATTAAAAATAGTATGATAAAGATTTCAGAGTACAGGTCTGGCACAATCAGCTCATTGCAGCCTCAACCTTCTGGGCTCAAGCAATCCTCCCACCTCAGCCTCCCAAAGTGCTGGGATTACAGCCATGAGAAGTATTTACTTTGTATTCAGCTAGCCCCTTAAAGGTACTGACCATTTATAAATTATTCCTTCAGTTGGCTATTTCTTGACAATCAAACTTTTGTAATTATGATTAAGCTTAAACACTGTTAGCAAAACTGAAATGTTCTCAATATCAAAATATTCAATTTGGACTATTAATTTATACACTAATAAATGATGTTTAAAGGCAGATTACTTACTGTTAATCTAACATAAAATATATAAGGATCTCAACCAGAGGACCTGTATAAAACATCTGACATAAACTTGTATTTCCCAAGAGGAGTATTTGTTATGCATAGCTCTAATATGATAAAGTATAATACCTACCATCTAAACGTCCTTAAATCATTAGAAGGTTCTTAGTTATTAATGGAGGATACAAGGACTTCTGAGGTTAAAAAGTAGTGGAGGTAATATTTATCTGCCTCTTAAAGGTGTATCTGCTCTTTGTGTTTTCTATCCTATACCCTTGTTTAAAATCTGATGGAGTCTGTTATGATTTAGTGTCATGCTGAAGCACTAGCTTCTAAGACTTTTATACAGGATAATTATTTCCAGGGAAAAGCAGACAGAAAGGTATAGTTGGTTCTTGTTTGTGGTAATTCTGTTTTTTAAGGCGGTTGTGAACACTGAAGTCGCAAATAAGTGACAAGTTCCTAAGAGAATTAGATTCTGTGACCCTTTTGTCACAGTTTTGTCTGCCAGTCAGTATATAACCTTCATCTACATGCTTCTGCGTGAAAACACCTTTAGTAGTATTTCATTAACTGAATTCACAGCCAACAGCACTGTAACTCACGCTGGGCACATCACGGCCGCCTTTGCATTTAAGAATACTAGGCAGCACACTGCACTACTCCTCTTGGGAACCATCTTAAAACAGCAAAATCAACAAAAAGCATACACATGAAACCTGGCACTAAATAGATCCCAAAAAGGATACCTGTTTATGATTTGAGAGCTGATACGTGGCACAGGATTGCCTTGTGCACATAAACTGATCTCAATTTTTTATCACTGCAAATATTCACAAATGACCAGAAAAGGATGTTGATTTTGGAGTTACAAATAAATTCTAGTGAGTAGGCAAATTCACAAGTAAGGAATCCTAATAATGAGGATCAACTAGATTTTGGTTTACTAACCTTTTATTTCAGTCCATTGGACAAATCAAAAAATGTTTCTCTGAACAAGAGGTTTATGAAGAAATAGTTCACTTAAAAGCAAATTTTTCAAAGACAGACAATGAAGCATTAACTCTAAAAAGGGAAATTTAACTTAATAGGTATAAATACTTGAGTGTTTAGTGCAAATAGCATACCTGTTCTAAGACAGGTGTTAAGACAATGGAAGCCACTCTCATACTGAGCAGCACAGCAGAGCACATTTTTTCTTGCAGAGTCATCAGTTTTACTTTCTCTAGGCTTACCTTTTTCAAGTAGAAGAATCCGTATTTCATTGAAGGCTATTAGGCAAACTGAACATTTAAATGTCGTCTGTGAGGGCTCTACATCATGGTAGGTAATTGATGCAAATACAATCCATAAAAACTTTTATTCTCTTACAAAATACTTGATCTGTAACATTTATTGAGTACTTATAATGTGCTAGCACTGTGCTAAGTATTCTTCCTTATATGTGCTAGCACTGTGCTTAGTTTCACATGTGATGACTAGTTATGATGAGTACGTTTCACGTGAGGAAATGGAAGTTTAGTAAGATGAAGCACCCAAGGTGACATGCTGAGAAAGGCTGATCTTTCTCAGATCCCGAGTTCTATTCTCTTTTGTACTACAGCCTTCGCAATTCTGATAACCTAAGCATGTTTTCCTTGATGGTACTGAGGTTTGAGTCTGGTACTTGTCTCTACGGATGTAGCTTGGGGTCTCATTGGTTTACTCAGTGTTTACTCATTGGTGCTTCGAGATATATTTCACAGGAGAAGTCAGCATGATTAAACACACTTAGGAAATGGGAGGTAGGTTGCAAGTTAAACTTCTGCAAAAGCTAGGTAAATCTGAGCTTCAAAGCTCTGGCTTTCTCTGTAAAAGGGCAAGATACATGAGCAACTTGAAATTCTGAGGATTCCTCCACATTTATGGCTAGGGAAACAAAAGTCCAGAGCAAATGGTTTGAGGCCCCACAGCTGGTGAAACTAGAATTAGGTCCTGAGAGTCTTCTCCAATTCACTGTGTTCATATTAGTCCTCTTAGAAGTTTGTGGGGAATTCCGATCTAGAGCTTTCATATTAGACCTGAATATCAAAAGTTTTTGTGAGTCACTTAAGCCTCTTCCCTTTGGCCTTTACTGGTCACCTGAGTTGACATTATTAGAAATGAGTCCTAAGGTGCTATATAAAAACTGCTTTGTTGGTAAAAAGTGAGCTATAATGGGTGGTCCTAGAAGTTAAACTCTCTTCCCACCTTTAGTTCTCCTGCCGTCAAGTATTTTTCCAAATGATGTACTTATGGAAACATTTAAATGGAAAAACAGTGAGAACTGAGAAAAATTAGGTAACCATCTTAACATACTGCCACACTGAAAGCTGAATAAATTCGGTATACTGAATATATACATCCTCCCATACAGAAAACCTTGTATCAGAAATGTCTAAAAACAAAACAGGCATAATGCTTCATTTAAAGGGTTAGCGGGGTTTTAGTTAGAATGCGGAGTTCTATCATGAGAAATTATATAAGGCATCTCTCTGTTGACAGTGACCTATCAAGGTTTTACAGTCCAGAAGCTTGTAGCAGGTTCACATTTTGAGTGCACATGATACTCCAAACATGGTAACATGAAAATTTAGAACATGGCTCAACAATGTGAAAGAACAGACTAATTTTTTAAAAACTGGTAAATTTGATGTAAACGAAGTAAAAAAAATCACTATGTAGAATGCTCTCCTAGGTTTTTGGTTATGTAAAGTATCCTGGAGTGGGTAACCTTGAGTACCAGTTAACTTGAATGACCTAAGCTCTGCTTTTAGTTTTTGGACTGCTGTTCAGTGTGCTGTTAATTGGCTTAAAGCCAGCTACTGCCTTAGCAACAAGATATATTTAAATGAAAGTTGCCAGGAAAAAAAAAAAAAGCAACAAGATATAGATATATGAAGAGCTCCTATGTTGTGTCACCTATTACTCCTCACCCAGTGATACGAGATAATCTGTTATGGTTAACATTCACTGCCATCTTACTGCTGTTTCAATTAATGAAATTTCAAATATATGTTTGCATTTTCATTTACAACCTAAAGACAGCAAGTTAGTTGAAAAGGGAAGCTTAAAGAGGTTGAAATATAGGCACCAGGCAACAATTAAGTATAAATTATCTGAAAAAGCTATTGGAAAATACTTTTAATGAAAATGGTCTCTAAAACTAAAAAATCAATACGTACATTTTACAGTTAATCCAGTTAAGAGGATACAAATGTGTAAAAACTTTTAGCCCAAAAAAAAAAAAAAAAAAAAAAAAAAAAACCAAATACCAGTCACTGAAATACCAAGAAATTCAAGAAGCTATTAAGTAGCATACTTATTACTGGGGCTAAGACCCAGTGAAAAATTAGTTTGTCTTTGCTTTGAGTATCTTATCGATTGCATTCAGCATAGTTGAAAATGGGATGGATACATATGTGAAACAAAAAACACTTAAATTCAGCATACTCCTTATGAGAATACTTGAGCATTTGGTTAGGTGTTAACCCAGTGTCTGACATGTGACTAGACTCAAACTGTATTAATATTGGAAGGGCTTTAAAAATACCAACTAGTGCAGCCCTCTCTGGTTGGATAAAATTGAAAACAGAAAAGTTAATAGAACTAAAATAGCGGCTTCCAATTCTGTACTGTTACTTAAAGCATCTTTTTGAGTTACCAAAGGAAGAAATAAACAAATGGACTGTGGGAAAGGATCTTACAGAACTGCAGTATAGTTTTTCCAGGAGAATTTTTGTGTACCTTGCCTCAGTACTGTAAATAGTAAAGAAGATACAGATGATCCTGAATCCAAAGTAATACACTGATAGTCTTTTTAAATATTTGTAATTAGATTGAACCACAGGAAATTGCTAATAGTTGATCATTTTTGACCCACAAAAGTGGTAATTTCCTACTGTTCAATCTAATGAACATACATCAGTTTTAAGTTACCACCACTTGCCAAAAGTGACTACAGCAGATTGCAGTTACTGCTTTATTTCAAATGCTCCTGAAATAAAACCAAATGCTATCATAGATTAACATGAGTTATGAGCAACTATAGTCCATTTAAGTACACGTTCTAATAAGAACTAAAATTTAAAAAGGGGGTGCCTGCAAATTCACTTAGATATTTTTATGACAAAATATAGGGGATCCAAACCATGTAGCAAAGACGGGAAGACTGAGACAGTAACAAACATCCTTTTCTTTGGAAATTTGCCAAAACAGTAGATTTGAGTTCAATTCCAAGTTCCTTGGAACCTTCCAGAAGAAAATCCAGGTATAATTTTCCTTTACTGTCATTCTTAACCACCAGTCATCTGTCCCTGGACATTACGTCCCTAGACATAGCCTGTTTTCCATTTTTATCTGTCCTTAGGCAACAGCCTATGAAAGCACTAGTTGGTTTGAGCCCCAAAAGTGTAAATCTGTTTGCAGAGGATACAAATGGTACTATTTCTCAATCCAAGATTTAGTTAACGTACCAACTTAAGACCCTCCTTAGGTTACAAAACACTAGACACACAGCTAACAGCAAGCAGCTACAAAAACACGTGACAGCACAGCAGCAGTGGAACCCAGCAGCAGCTCAGGCAAGTTTCCGTGAACTCACCAGTTTGATGTGCTGCTTCTAAGTCCACGTTAAAAATACATGATTATTTTTCAAAATGAAGATATGTGTATTCCTATTATACTTCTGCCAATTACGTCTTAAGTGTTACCAGAGACACCATTTAGGCCCCTTAAGGTTTAACAAAGGTGATGCCTAAATCAAGAATCCTAGGGCTTCCAAAGTTGCAGGAAAAGCAGGTCATTTTTGCCACCGTATAATCTCAGCTACTACTGCACGATTCAGTTCAGGTGTCATACGAATGCATATATATATGCTGAACATTGTTGGAACTGCACAAGATCTTCCAGAATACTTCTTTTTTTTCTTCTCTTTAAAGAGACAAGGTCTCACTGACCCAGAACTTCCGAGCTCAAATGATGCTACCGCCCGGACTCCAGAATGCCTTTTTTGCTGGGGGGGTTGTTCAGTGTGTACTGGCAAGTTCTTCCCATAGCATCATCTCGCCTAACAAGGATAGCCGCCAACAAGACAGACCCCTCTCAAATACACTTAAAAGGCTACCTGAATTAAACATGGCTACGCTCTGGGGAGTGGGCTCTAAAATAAACACATGCATGTTTATCACAATTCTGCAGTACCTGTATTTTTAAAGGACGAGACATGGGGTTTAGTCATTTGTAAAGAAATGAATTTGGTGTGATTATTTATTGCGAGTATGAAGAACTGGTTGAGCTATCCTCACGCTTTTTGATTATTCCATTCCCACTGAAACAATCCTTGTGGAAGAGATTTTAGTGTATCTGACTATTCTACGTGGGAGAAAATGAAAAGTCATTTTTTTCCTTTACCACAATTTTGGCATTAAAATTTTTCTAATACCTTATAATTTTTAACCCAATTATGCAAGAGAACTGAGGCAATTTAAACCTGTTCCTAGCTTTGTTTGATTTTAAAAAAGACATTTGTGGGTAAATTTTTAAAAATCAGGATATGAAATCACTTGATACCTTTTATATATAAAGGACAGGAGTTGTACTACTCAGAGCTTTAAAATTATGTTGCCAAAAAACAATTAGAAGGCCTTAGGAAAAAGCATTTAACATAACCACATTTTAACCTTAATTAGAATAAATCTGAGGGATAGGGTTACATACATTGACCTGGCAAATTTTACATTTTTAACTATATCCTTAATTATCTTTCAGATCATATAAATTAAAATCACATTTTTATGCACATAAATTAACAAACTGCACACAAAAAATACTTTTCATATGCCAAATAATACAAAGGGCTGTCACTCTTCCTCAGTGGTCCATGTAATGTGGAACAACCCTTCCCCTATGTCTAACAATAATTTGACTTGACCTCACAATTAGCTGTATTAATTATTGTACCATTGTTCTCTAAAACAAACTTCATGTTATCTTCATAAAATTAAGCTCTGGCTAAAATATATACCTAAAGTTTAATATTAATTTTCAGTCACTGGTATGAGCGCCTTCAAAATAAGTTACTTGAAAATCAAGAAGCAAATCATTGGCCTATTACTTAAAAATTGCTTGTCATACCTGCTACCCCCCATTGTCTTCCAAAGTTGCCTTTGATTAGAATTTAGGTTTTTTTCCCTATTATCACATGTATTATTATTAATTAGCTATGCATCTAACAGCCTAAGCTTGTGTTAAGATTTCAGAGGTTTCTTAAAAAATGATTAAATAGCCAACTGACATTTTAATGCTATTTATGAGCAAGTAAAAGCAAAGTATACTATCCTATACTTTGCTTTTTAAAAATCATTTATACTTGCTCATAAATAGCATTTATAAAGCAAAATATACTATCCTATACTTTGCTTTTTAAAAAGCAAAGCATAGGCTTATCCTAAGCCTACAAATAGCTCCAACTACTTTGCAATAATTGGTGTAAAAAGTAGAAAGTTAAAAAAAAATCAGCAAATGGAAGATCAAAGTTTATTTACTACCTGCATACAAAAACATATTGCACATCAAACAACCAAAAGAAAAAAAAAAAAAGAAAAAAAAAAGATACTCTACTGAAGACTAACATGTAGTTTATACAGAATAAACCTTCTGGAAATTGATCTTTTCAGTAGTTCAGGTTATGTCTGAATGGACATGACTAATTCAGCTTAGTGTTTTAACTAAAGCTATGTTTGATTTTTAAATACTGTACACTTTAATAAATAAACCAAACAAAGCCTCAAGGTAGAACAGTCACTGCCAAATATCACCCAGCGTCCCTGCAGATTAGAGTTTAACAAATGTATTCCAGTGGTCTGCAGATTTTCCTCTACATACAGCATTTAAAAAACACATTAAAACAGACCAGTTTCCAGACTCAACTAATGAAGAAATTACAATTCAGTGCAAAATATTGTAGACTGCATTTCATTCTAGTTTTCCTCGGGTGAAGAAGTGGTTGCATATTAAAAATGTAACAAAAGCAGCTAATGCTTTCATAAAGAATATTACGTTAGGGATCCCCCCACCCACCACCCCCCATCTCTGCCATATTTTGAAAACAAAATAACATTTTTTCCTATAGCCAGCAACTTTTTTTAATGTTACATATACTATTCTCAAGGCACATCTGATGATATATTTTATAACACAGTAGGTGTCAAAGTTATGTTTAACATATGATTTCCTCAGGATCCCTCCCCTTTTTGAATTCCAAATGGAGGAACTGAAAGTGCGATGTAAAGACTGGCGATCCATATTCTATCTTTGGCAAGCTTGTACAAGCACTATTGTAAATGTAATGTAAAAGAACTGTAAACTAGGAACGTCTTCAGTTTATGAAACACCATTCAGGACTGCTGCTTCTTGAGTGTTTTCTTCTTTTAGGTTATTAATCTTTTCTTCTCCTGGAGTGCGCTGTAGCTTAGCAATGTCATCGCCAGAAGCACTAGTTGGGCCATTTATTGCCTTTTCTGAAGGACCATGCTCTTCAATCACATCTTTTGCCTGCCAAAGGGAGACAACTTTTTCAACTTCTTTATAAATGAAATCTATAGCTGAGGAGGAAAACAGCTACATAAACATTAATTAGCTAATTTAAAAATTTCAGTTTCATATGCCACAATGGATCAAAGTATTAAAACGTCTTTAAAATTCAAAACAAATAGCAAAGTATTCCACTCTATGGGTCTTTCAACTTTGTATCTCTTAGCAGTGCCCAAACCACACAAAACATCCATACTAATAAAAACTGTACCTAATTTTAAAACACTGGAAAGCTCACCATGTAAATCACATAAACAGTTAATACTAAATAAAACAAATTACTCACCTTTTTTTTTTTTTGAAAAATCACATTTGCGTATCAAATACCTCAAAGCATTTAAAAGAACTAAATTTAAAAGGTCTATATCCATCAATGAGAAGACGTATATAGCTTATTGCTCCTGAATTAAGCAACAGTCTCTATGCCCAATGTCTTCGGGCAGACTGAATTTTATAAATGCTATTTGAAGTTCTACCTAAAAAGTATTTCAGGCTCAAGCATGCATATCTTTAGTTACGTGGGGCCAAGAACAAATTCAAGAGTCTTTAACTAAAATAGTATTGTCTACTTGTGGAAACAAGTGATCACACAGTAATAGTAGTAAAAAAAAAAAAAAAAAAAAATAAAAAAAAAAAAAAAGCTAAACCATACCAAAAATTTAAAACCTACAGGTTAAATTCTCCTTACCATTTCTTTCTTGTTTTTAGCCAAAGTTTCCCTTGGGAGGTTTCTTTGTCTGCTCTGAGACTCAGCTCTAGAAATATAATCTGCAACTGTGACTGTTAAAGATGAGAAAAAAATTACAGGTGTTGAAAAAATATTTCTAAAGTTTATGGCTAAAGAATAACTTCACTATTAAACTAGTGGTGGGTCACCCAGTGTCAAAATTTTCTTAAGCTGGGTATCACCTCCAACCAAAAACAAAGCTAGAAAAATCTGCCTGGGCTTTTGGGCTGAAGAAAATTCCAACTTGAGACTGAGGAAGTCTAGATTCAAGTCCTCTTTCCCAAGAATCCACCTATTTGTTTCTGGTTGAACCTAAGGTTGTGGAACAAAGTTTGTAGAGAAACCCACAACCAGCAAAAGGAAGTACAAATGCAGTGTTCTAAGCCCAGTGTTTGCAATTATCAGTGGGGGTAAATGAGGCAAATTTGGTGTAAATCATGGATAAATTTGAAAATTTCATCAGATACAAAAATAGTTTTTTTTTTTTTTTTAAGCACAATTAAGATATCCAAGTGAGGTTTATGCTATGGTTCTGTTTTAACGTTTCACACTAGAAACGATTCTGTGTGATTAAAGTAACAAACTACAAGCAACCTGAAGATGACAGACCACACCACCCTAAAGATGTAGACATTGATCAGAGTGGGAAAAGGTTCAGAGTGTAATCAATGACACCCCTCCCACACCCCCTCTGCCAGTGTTGGTAGGGACTGTCTGAAATTCGTGCAAAGAAATGGCAGTAGTGGATTAGGAAAAAGACTAAACTCAAGCCAACACCCTACTGTCAACCGAACTTCAACAAATGACTTATGTTCTACAGAATGTGGACTGACATACCTCAGCACTTTCTCTCCGAGAATTGAAACCTAGGGCTGGGCGTGGTGGCTCACACCTATAAATCCAGCACTTTGGGAGGCCAGGATGGTCCTGAGGTCAGGAATTTGAGACCAGCCTGACCAACATGTTGAAACCTGGTCTCGAACAATGCAAAATTGGCCGGGCGTGCTGGCACATGCCTGTTACTTCAAGCTACTTGGGAGGCTGAGGCAAAAGAATCACTTGAACCCGGGAGGCAGAGGTTGCAGTGAGCCAACATCTGCCATACTGCACTCCAGCCTGGGCAACAAGATCAAAACTGTCTCAAAAACAAAGAATTGAAACTTTAATTGAAACACCCTTTATTTTCTATCACAAACTGTTTTAGAAAATCGCTGATATGTAAAAGAACAGTTTATCTTTTAAATTATGGGAGCAAGTTCATAATGTAAAGAATAAAAACTCAGGTAAAATTATTTATTTAAAGTCACTACGTATGGGGAGAATTGGTCCATAACGTATAAATTCTATGAAAACAACTAAATCATTCTGGTATAGTAAAAAACTGGATAGTATTTACAATTCATGTTTCCTAATTATAAATTAACATGCTAACACTTTTTAAGATCCAAGAAGTTTCTATAACTATTAAATCAATCTGTTAAAATCACAAAGAAACAACCTATTTCAGAACTTAAATACATCATTTAACTAGAAAACCACTAAAGATGTTTCAAATCTGAAAACTGACTCTTTCCTTCCAAAATGGAACTCAGTATGCTCATCTTAAAGCTTTTTAAATTATTTAAATTTATTGCTAATACGTTTATAACTACATTAAAGAGTTTATAACATCAGGAGCAGGGCTACTGTCATAATCCACTTTATTAGGTCTACATACATGGTAGCAAACCCATTACAACAACAATTCTAGCCAGTGTGGGGAACAGTGTAGCAAATGCACTGTTTCCAAGTTCAGCCCTCAGTGACACCTAGGAAAACTCATCTAATTGGAAACCCTGCTGGTAAATTAGGTTGGTGCAAAAGTAATTGTTTTTTTTTTTGCCGTTTTCGGGTATGTGCAAAAACTACTCACCAACCTAACACATGTTTAAACAATTCTTAGAACCCCTCATCCACTGTGTACAGAGACAGAATAATATATTTTAGTTATCAACTAAATTAACAAGCACTTAGCTGGAATATCCCCTACCCAAATAAAATGAAGCCAAAAGAAACCTGTCAATTCAAATAAAAACCTGTTTATAGCCAGTCCTTATAATACAAGCCCCTTAGAAGTCCAATACAGATTAATAAATAATATCTAGAAAAAATACAGGCAATTTGTGTAATGACAGACTCTGGAGCTTCCTCTAAAGGATCCAAGTTAATCAACTGGACACAAGTGTGTACTGTCACATTCTAAGTGTGGTAAAGAATATTCACTGCTTGATTTACACTAAGAGCAACAAGAAATTTTGAGCAGATGAGATCAAATTAAGTGAATGTTTAAAAGAGAATGTTTAGATATTAACTCTGGATGGAGGCTGCCCCCAACTGCTGCCAGGATCAAGGGTAACAACTTTGTGCTTGTTTCACCACCCTGTCTTTTGGGAGAAGGGGCAAGCTAGGGAGTGCAAGGAGTTTTAAAAGAGAAAAACTAGTAATCCCAAGCAGAAGTAAAATAGGAATAGATGCAGTATGGAACACAAATCATTGTCAAATTGTTGAAACCTCCAAACTACTCAAGTTGCAATTAATACCATACAGAAATTTCTGCCTCTTCTCCAACAAACCTCACTGTTACTCTTTTCATGCCTGTTGACTTGGTAATAAACCACCATACATCTAGTTAATAAATGTAATATATCCTATGTTAAGCCCATACGGGTATCCTGAATTTTCTTTATAAAGTAGGGCCAGATAATGTATTCACTGCTGTGTCATCTTCAAACAAATGAAATAATCTCTTCATCTAAAACATTTCTTTTTTTTTTTTTTTTTTTTTTGAGACTGGGTCTCACTCTGTCATCCAGGCTGGATGCTGTGGCACAATCACTATTGACCGCAGCCTCCACCTCCCTGCCTAAGGTGATTCTCCCACCTCAGCCTCCAGAGTAGCTGGTGCAAAAGGTGCGTACTACCACACCCAGCTAGTTTTTTGTATTTTTAGACAGGATCCCACTACGCTGCCCAAGCTGGTCTCAAACTCCTGGGCTCAAGCAATCCTCCTACGTTGGCCTCCCAAAGTGCTGGGATCACAGGTGTGAGCTACCAAGCCCAGGCCTAAAATATATTCTCAACATTAAAGGAGGGGAGGATAGAAGGGAAAGGAAAACATATTTTTTCTGGACACTTAGAATTTCTGACAATATTTAATTGATCTAAAAATTTCCAACTATCTTTAAAACATGAACTTTCAGGAATGGGAACTAATTCCCTTAACCAGTTTTACCAAATGTCTCTACAACCACTAAATTTAAAATAGTAAAGAAGCCAGAATTTACATTTTTATTTGGGGAAAACACATGAAAGAACTGGTTTTGGAAAGAATGCAAAAATTGATTTGTTTGAAAGGGGTTTATTTCTGGTGCACACAATTTCTTCATTGTGAATATACATGTGATTCTCTGTACACAGGAAATGGAATTATGTTCAAAATAATAGACACAGCAAACAAGTTTCTTTAAAGTTAAAAATTAATGACTACATAAAATAAACATTCTAAAACTAAGTAAGTACTATTAATTTGAATAGTTAGTAGGTGTAAAAGGCATCACACTATAGTAAACAAAAACATAACATGCATTCCTCTTATTAGGTGAGAGACACTTTCAAGTATTTTTCTCTTTTATACTTTTTTTTTTTTTTTTTTTTCAAAAAAACTGTGGGTATTACAACTCCCACAAAACTGAGGTGCTGAATTCAGATATAGTAAGCAGGCACCATGCAAAAGCTGCCCAGTTTTGCCAATCAACCTCAATCACAATCTACAACATAGCCCCTGGGATGGCAGGCCCCATCTCAAGTGTGAAGAAACTGCCAAGTGAACAAAATGGTCTTCTCAACAGTCTTTCCATGTAAACAATTGAGACACAACATTAGTTCAATTAGACAAGTTACTAACGCTTACGCTGTGAAGGAAGAATGCATTTTCTTAATAGTAGTAGTCTTATTAGTTGAATAAACAACTTATGCAATGCAAATTTTGAACGTATATGCACACATGTGTACATGTAAGTATAATATATTTAGAAAGCAGGCATATGACATTTTTTTCATGCTTGTGACCTGATGTTGTCAACAGGTCCACTCAAGTTACCTGGCTGTCTATCTTCTGCCTGACCCCTGAAGCGACGCCTGCGGCTACGATTGCGTCGCTGGGGTTTTTTTTCACTATCATCTGTAATTGCAAAGTTTACCATGAACTATTCTGACAAAAACAAACAAAAAAAACAAACAAAAAAACCTTCTTTCCTTCAAAGATTTAAAGAAGGGGAAAGAGAAACTTTTAATTAAACACCAAAAATAGAACAATAAATGTTTACTGACAGGAAATACGTTTTTGTAGCTTTCAGCATTCCAAATGGATTAAAAATGGAATTATCATCTGGAAATTAAGAGGGTTTTAACTCACAGTAAAACAAACTCTCAAACTGCCATCATTCAGGGACACCATTTTCCTCTCTGGTACAGTTACAGTTTGGTTTATACTGAAGTTAATGACATTTTAGCCCTTAAAAATTAATGCCTACTCTTGATATATATATATATATATATATACACTTTTACCAGTGTCAATTCTTTATATATATATATATATATATATATATACACACCTTTACCAGTGTCATTTATAATTATTTTAAAAGAGGCATGATGAAAGCCTGATTTTAGTTTGGGGACAATAAAAGCACTAAGTACCCTGCAGTTTGAGTATTTGTATTGATTTAATGGCATCAAAGGGCACTTTAAGCCTCCAAGTTTCAAATAATTTGGCTCTAACAAATCTGAGAACTAAACATTTAAGACAGACAAAAAAGCTATCTACCTTGTTCAAAGTAAACACTAAGAAAAAGTCAATTTGTGAATTGCATACTTTCTTTGAAAAAAGCTTCATCACTAACAATAGTATACAGTTATATACCTGTGTGTGGGTGTGTGTATATATATGTATCTTTTCCCTAAGTGCTTACATACCTAGCCCATTTTCATTAACTGAGGCTGTATCAGATTCAGTCATTCCATCCATCAGAACAGCATCTTCATCAGTCCTTCGTCTACGAGACCGCCTACGACGGTTAGTACTGTGATGAGACTCGCTGGCATCAGTGTCTGCAGTCTGATCTGATTCTGTATTATCAAGTAAGCTGTATGGATTGCTGTCTGGATCTTTGAGCACTATATTCATGTCAGAGGCAAGAAATATTCGTTTAAGAGGGCTGCAATTATGAATGTTTGATCTATACTGAAATACATCAATTAATGATAAACTTCAATCTCCCCCAATAAAAATGCACTGTCTTCAAATAAAATCTTTCCAATATCATTATTTTACCTGGAAAATAGCAAAGATAATTAAATATGATGAAACTTTAAATGGTGATGAAAAAATTAAAGCAGAGAGTGAGCAGACATCTTGGCTTGCTAACATTTCTTATGCTTTTTTTAATATTCATTAGAAAATAGTGTATTAAATACTAATTTTGACATTCACATTTCAAGGTAATCCTGCCCAGAAGCTAGAAAAACAGAAGTGAAAAGAAATAAATATTCAGTTGTTAAAAATCATTACAAGAAAGAGCTTTCGTCCCCTTAACTGAGTTCAAAATGACTGCAGCTTTGTTGTGCTGATGCTGATGGACTATTGCCAAATAATACATGCACTCCATGACATAACAGAAATCTGTAACTATGAACTGAAGCAATCAAAACAAGTTTAAATAAAGCAGCCAATTAAATAAGGTTGAACTTGTAACTGGTTATGAAAGGAAAATGTTGAAATGAATGTTGACTAGCACTCTATCTTTAGAAATAATGTGTGAAGGAGAGGCGAAGGTGGAAAAGGAAAAACTGTAAGGTGTAATTTGTTAAAAAAAAAATAATAAAAAAAAAAAATATATATATATATACCCATCTTACCTATGTGCATTTATTGTCTCCAACAATCAAATTTATAGGAGAAATTCACCTAATTCCGATTTTTCCTAAGATTCCTTTGGTAACAGCTAGCAAGCTAAGCATCTTTGCAAAAGACACTAAGTTTATCCATTAATTATAAACACTAGGTCAAGTACATTTATTTTGCAATTCAGTATACCATAATTTTAAACACCTTGGTAACAGTGCACAGTGTGCTAAAATATAAAAACTATTTCCCTGAAAGCCTGTGAACTAAGCTTAGGGGTCAAAGAATAGTACTGTGGAAAGAAAGAAAATCTGGTTTGTTCCAGTTTTTGTAATTTGTAAACAGTTGGCATCTGTATTTCATATACAAATACTTTCTGTACTATTAAAAATACTACATAAGTTTTCACGAGTATAACATTAAGTGTGAGGTTCTTAAAAGTGGTATACCATAATGATGTGCTGAAGTTATATCCTTAATATCGTCTATGTATCCCTGGCAATTCTCCCCCTAGCCCATTATGCTAACCAAGAATATTCTGGAAATTCCTAAAACTTAACGTAAACCATAAAGAATTTTAAAAGACAGAAGTAATCAAGTAAAATGTTGCTTATACACTCAAATCTTTAGTCATCCAAACACTCCTCGTTACAGCTGAATTCCTCAAATGATTAAAAAACTTAATTCCACAATGTTTCCCGGTTTCCAAAGTACTATATAGTGTATCTAAGGACACTCTTCACTTAGTTTTCAGTATTAAGTATTGAAAAGTATTGAGATTTCTCTGTACGTTAGAAATCTCTGGGTCTGTCTTGCAAACAAAAATACATAACCCAAAAATTCTAGGGAAAACAAAAGATTTCTAATCAATAAGCCTCTAAAACCTGAAGAGATAAACATCTGACTCTCATAAAGAAAAGCAGCCAACTAAAGTTCTGACCAGAATATTCTAAGTAAACCTTCACCGAAACACTCTACAAGGGCTTTTCCTGATACTGCTATGTGGTCCACTACTTTCTGTAAGACAGTGAGTAGAAAGAGAAATTTCAAAAAATGCATGGCCCTGGGAGATGAATCAACTTTCGTAAAGTTATACTGTTTACACAGAATGGATGCTGACAGAGTATATAAAAGACTACCAGAACTGATGGAGGATTTGCCACCACGTGGTCCACCACGACCTCGACCCCCTGAAACACTTCTGCCTCTTCCTCCTGGGCGTCTCCTGCTGTCACGCTGATGTCGACTGTCTCGATCATCTTCTCCTGCCAATGACCAGTCACTCAACTCGTCTTTACGCTCAGATTCTGTTTCAGAGGGGTTAGACAGCTCAGAATTTGTACCTTGGAAAAGAGAAGAACATAAGCCAATTAGATTTCTATAAAAAGAGGCTTTAAAATGTTCAAAATTATTTCCTACAAATTATTGTTTAAATAAACAATAATGTTTGGCTGCTTCAAAGAAAGCTCCATGAAAGTTGAAATCAATCAAAAACGTACTAAGGAATCATCAAATATTATACTATTAATATACTAATAGTATCTATTAATTAATATGGATTAAAAACTGATGTGTAGAAGGCTGCTCACTTCTTCAAAACCAGAAGAATCCCTCACTGCAGTCTAAGATGTATTGTTATATAATATATTCAAAGGTGTCACCATCCCATCAGCAAAAGGGGATAATATCCAGAAAATATAAAGTCATGGAAGTTTAAAAAAAAAAAAAAAAAAACTGATGTGCAGAAATAGAGTCAACAGAAAAATTACATAAAATATACAGAACATTAATTCATGGGTTTTGGCACCAAAAACGTTAAAAAAAAAAAAAAAAAAGGAGAAAAAGGAAAGAAAGAAAACATACAAGAACATCATATATCAATATTAAAATGTACTTTAGTCAAATGATTCTGCTCATTTGAGTTTTAGTAACCTAAATTATTAGTACAATAAAAATAACTTCTATCCAATATTTGAGAGTAATATTTAGAAAAATGAATAGTTTAACTGTATAGTGTATTTCACCATTATTTCACTGATTCTAGGGTAGACTTTTTTTCATATATTAACATCTCTAAAATGTATGAAATAAAAGTATGAAACATTTTAAAGTATGAAATAAAAGTATGAAACAATTATAAGACACATTTCTTATAATTGAGGGTATCTGTATTATAAGTTGGAAGTGTCTTTCCCAGTAGATTAAAATAATAGCATATTTTACTGGCAAGTGCCTTAAATTGTGGTTTTGGCCATTAAAAGTAATTACTTTTACTTTTTGCATTTAATGGCTCACGCCGGTAATCCCAGCACTTTGTAAGGCCAAGGCAGGCAGATCACGAGGTCAGGCGTTCGAGACCAGACTGGCCAACATGGTGAAACCCTGTCTCTACTAAAAATACAAATTAGCTGGGCATAGTGGCACCATTTCTAACACCACAACTATTGTAATGGTGACCTTTCAAAAATTTATTTAAACACTAGAAAGATTTCATCAGAAACCTACAGTATCATTATTTAATCATTGCTGTAATTAAAGTGTCAAATGCATATGACTCAATCACTATCATACTCATTTCCACTTACTGGTTCTGGGATGCCGCTTCCTCTTTCCCTTATATATGACCAAATACGTCTCCTTCATAGCCTAGTTCAATTTCTAACTTCAGACCACCATAACTAAAAACAGATCTCACCCCATTTTTATTATCCTAAAATCACCCCTTATCTATCATAGGCTGTGCTGTGTTATTTTCTTCCCCTTTGGAATTACTTCAGAATTCGTCTATGATACAGGGTAGTACTCCATCTTATAAGTCCTCAAATGCCTAGCAAAGTATGTAACAATTTTCCAAGCAAAAAATCTGCTGCATTATTTTGAAGTTCATTTGCTAAACTCTCAGACAAGAGTGATTTCATGAAACACCTTGAAGTTCCCTATATTTAAGCTCCACAATCATTTGAGAAAAAATGCAAGCAAGAGCTCTTCAGACATAAAAAGTTGTAAGTATTAAGGGTGCAGGGAATAAAATGTAAACTTGAATACATCAAGTTTCTATTATTCACTTTCAATTCTTTGTTGGGAAACAGAACCTCAGGAAACGGAATTAATCTTCCCTAACATTTATTTCTCCAAATGACAAAAAGCACTTTATTAATACAGAAGTTGCAATGAAGGCAATTTATCTTTCCTTGAATAGTGAAAAAAACCTTTGGAATGTTTAAGAACTTCTGAATTTATTTACAAACATACCCTACCTGAAAACATTACCAAAATTCAGGGCAAATCAAGAATACCTAATTTTGAAGATTCTCTCAAAAGTTCCTATTCAAATATCCTTAGAAATCTAGTGTAATATTTATCTAACCCAGTGTCACAGCAAGGAAAGTGTTCCTTAAATTTAACCTACATATAGAATTCAAGATACTCAGAAGAAATGTCTAAATAATAGATTTCGACAGTTAACACAGATATTGAGGCCAAACCCCCCAAAATTTTAATGAACTGACTAGTGCTCAAGATTATTAAAAACTCTTAATAACTCATATTAAATGTTTCTGGGATAGCAAAAAGGACTCTGCAAATGTGACTAAGGTTAAAGACCATGAGAGAGAGAGATTATCCTGGATTATCCAGGTGGGTTCAAACTAATCTCATTGGGTCTTTCAAAGTAGAGAAACTTTCTCAACTTCAGAAAAGGGAATCTCTGCCTAGACCTTCCAGAAATAAAGGTACCCCAGCTGACAAGACTTTAGCCTAGTGAAACCCATCTCAGCCTTCTGACCAACAGAACTGTAAGGCAATAAATTTCTGTGGTTCAAGCCTACAAGTTTGTGGTAATTTATTACTGCAATTAAAGTGAATAAGGAAAACAGCGAAACCATTCATCTAACCCCTCAATTTTGTAAAATACAAGTTGGTGATACAAAGTCTTTTTAAACAAGTTTAACGACACTAATTTAATTTTAAATGTCTCCATGACATCGTGTTTTTCACCAATTTTAAAATCATATTTTCACCTTAAACTTCTAAATTCACCTTATCATGAGATGGTATGAGATGGTATACATCAATTTCAATGGTTTTTTGTGCTAAGCTTAATAGCTAAAAATAATCACGTTTTATCAAATCCAAGATGACATCAATTATAAGGTATTATTTTACGTGCCATTAAAAAAGAGAAAATACTGCTAATTAAAGTTGTAAGATGTCCAATTTAACACACATAACAACTTCAGAGATGTTACACTGGGAAATGTTTCTTACAGTTTCTATTAAACTGATGAATTATAGTACTCGGTATATACCTATCTATATATCTATCTATATATATACATCTCATATATATATATATATATAAAATCACCTGAAAGTCCCTCTGATATAAAGTATACATGAACATCTACAACCACATTCAAATGTTTTCTTGTTTTTTCAAGCCCACTCAGGTTAAATAACTATTTCAAGAAATAAAATGGTATTAATTCTGCAAAGATTCAGAGCTAAGACTGCCATCTACTGAACAATTTGCACAGCTTCCTTGAACCCAGATGTTGTTTTTCTACCTCTCATATAAATTCATTATCTAATCTCAACAAAAGCATTTTGCCAGAGTAAAGCTCTCATCAATAAGCAGAATTCCCAGAGGCTAATAAAATTCTTCAATGAATTCATCATACTCATCATCCAATAAGCCCAATTTAATTATGTTAATAATAGGTATGCTTCAAAAATCAATGAGAATATAATTTCTATGTGATTACTGGTTAACTGTCTTTTGCATTAAATGTATTTTCAGGAATATAGTAATAGTTTGCAATTTTCAGACCCTTATATGCTGAACGTTATGAGAATTTTGCTTTTTAGGTTTCAATACAGCGTTAAATAAAAATATGTATGTAAGAAAATCAGAATATAAAGATATGATATTAACGGGGAGGGACACAAACTTACAACTCTACAACAAATGGAAGATAGTTCAAGCTCACTGGAACTTTTACAGCATTAGATTATCCTTCAATTAATCATGAAATTTGCATTTATCTCTATTTTCCTCAAATGCCTTACATTTTTAAAAAGTATTTATAAAGTATTTCCTCAAAAGAGGTTAAGTACAGGAGTGAAGAGAAGGAACGGAAAAGAGAAAAGAAAACAGGCGAAGGCAAAAAACAAATCAGGCACTGCTAAGATCCAAGTCCAAATGGAGAAAAACGGAACAACTTCAAAGCTGAAGAAGAATAAGGGAGAATTGAGGATTAGAGAATTGTAGATTATCACCACTCCACTGTCCTCTTCCTACCTGGGTTAGACCCAATCCTCACAGTGAAATATATTTTAGAAAATGTTCATTTATAAAGTATTAAATTAGATTCTGGCTTTTAGAGCCTTCATTTTAGTGAAATGTTTATGAGATGTTAATATATTCAAACATGCCACATGAGTCAATAAAGTACTTTTTAAAAGCTAGCAAAGACTTGCTATACGCAATCTTGGCAGTGATTCACATACTTTTCATTTTTTACTTTAAGAGGGTAGACAAAGATGATTCCTAAAACTATCACCACCATTACTAGGTATTTACTGGGAAAGGTATAAAACTGTACTAGCAAAATATCTGCAAAACAAGTTACATATGTATTCTTTCTAAATATTTATAGTAAACATAATTTTGAACTACCAACTTAAAAACATACTTTGCTTCATTACGTAACTGCTTGGAAATTTTCAATTTTACTGTCATTTTAATGTATACCATCACTTTATTAAGAAATGTACTAAACCTTCAGAACTACCTTCTACCCTCAAAGCCAAGATAGAGTAATGAATTATAAGAAAATGTGTTAGAGCACCTGAACTATAACTACAGTGCTATCACTACTACTACTATTACCAAAAAAAACAAAAAAAGGTTTTTTTACCATAACCGGAGGTGTAATTAGGGCCCCGACGACCTCTGCCTCTTCCACTATAAGACCTAGAACCTTGTACAGAAGAGACGGTACTTTCATCAGTGGCATATCCTTTCTCTTTTTCAGGCCCTCTGGTGGAAGAAGGTCTGAAACCCATACCAATCTGTCGTAGCTGTTCATCAATCTGTAGGCGTTCCATTCTTAGCTGTTCTACTTCCTACAATCAAAACAAAAAAGAGTTGTATGTGACCTTTTGTCTTCTTAAAGCCTAGAGCTAGAGCTGTACTCCCCCTACCAAAGCTACAACCTTCAGCAATTACACGGTAAAAAGCATTGTGTTCCTGTCAACAGAACTTATGAGATCATTTGCTGTTTCAGTTCAACATTTACTGTGCAGCCTAGAGGGTGCCAAACATGCTGCTACAGGCATGAAATGTAAAAGACGACATAGGCTCTCCACAAGCAAGGGGGTGATTAACAGCTTTAGAATAAGTTATTTATTAAATAGCTAATAATTATACATTATTACCACATTTTGCCCTTAAAGAGTTAGGACTGCTCAATGAGATACAGGTAACAACCTGTACCAATGAGATACAGGTAATAACAGTAGCTATTAACAAGCTACTTTCCTATCAAAGGAGTGACACCTCAGTTGTGACACAGTAGAAGAATGCTAGACTTGGTCATTCAGAAATTCTGGTAATTACAGGATGCAAAGGTTCAATGTGTAGAGAAAGCTCTTGGTTAAAATGAGTACTGAAAGATGCAGCGCTGGCTTTAAAATGCCAGTTTTAATTGCAATTTTTCATATATAGATGAATTTCAAAAGAAAAGGAATGACATTATCAGAGAGGTTTCAAAATATTAGCAGCAATGATACGAGAGAAAACATAGTAGAGAGTGAGAGCAGGTGAGGATATACATCAAAAAGGGAAACACAGCAGGCAGGAATAAAAGGCAAAGAGGAGAAAATAAAATGTTTAATAATCTATAGGTCATGTTTTTCTAAAACCCTTGCTCTTTGTGTATCAACTCTAGACTATTTTGGTAACAATGGTTTGAACAGTATCTGTGGACATAGTGGAGATGATTTGCATAATGCCAAAGTTA
Organism: Sapajus apella; assembly: GCF_009761245.1. Taxonomy (NCBI): domain Eukaryota; kingdom Metazoa; phylum Chordata; class Mammalia; order Primates; family Cebidae; genus Sapajus; species Sapajus apella. The sequence goes on from NW_022436978.1 coordinate 20,279,391, forward strand.
CCAAGGAAGCCCCACGACACTCCTGGTTCTGTACCCTATTTGTACCTAAAGTACGAAAGTAAAAACAAAACAGCTTCAGTATGAACATGCAGATACATAAGTGATGGAGAGTCAAATTACATGAAAACAAAGTAACCATTTCTTAAACAATAAGGAAAGAAATATAAAAGCTCAGAGAGAAGAGAAACTATGCCCACAAAGGCAGTTATTTTATGATGACAAAGGACTTTTTAAATTCTCATGTAGAAAAATGGCAAATCTGAAGCTGAATTAACAAAAATATTTAAAGATTTGAAATTTACTTCAAATATAAAATGTTTAATGTGAGGACATTTTAAATTTGTAGTAAGTGTACAACGTTTATGTAGTAAATGCACGAACAATGATATCAGAATATAGTATGAACCATATACAAACCTTTAGATAAGCAATATGATACTCTAAAAGAACTTGCACATTTCCAATGCTTTCTTTAGTGCCAACAAATACAAATGGAACCATACCCTGTTTAAAAAAAAAAAAAAAAAGGGTTTAGTATTTAATATTTTAACAAAGTTCTAGCCTGAAAGTGATGTGAAACTGACAGGCACATGTGTGCCTGCGTGTGTCTTTTTCTTGAGATGACATCTTGCTCCGTTGCCCACCAGGGCTCACTGCAGCATCAAACTCCTGGGCTCAGGTGATTCTCCGGTCTCAGCCTTCAGAGTTGCTGGGACTACAGATGCGTATCATCAAAACCAGAGATTTTTTTAAAGTTTTTATAGAGACAGGGTCTTGGTCTGTTGCCCAACTCCTGGCCTCAAGCGATCCTCCTGCCTTGCATTACCAAAGGGCTGTGATTATTGGATTCCCAAAGTGTAGAGATTACAGGCATGAGCCACCATACCCGGCCCTAATATATAATTAGGAAAACTTTTCTGAAACACACAGCAATTTACATGTACTAAACTTCAAGATTTAAAGGGGAAAAAAATGCTAAAATCCATGTAAGTTGAAATACTCAGATTTTCAGTAACTTGTCATATTTGCACCACAATTTACTACTATAAATTGTGTACTGTGCATTAAAGACTTTAAAAATCATTTTTAAAAATCAGTTTATACCAAGTTTTCTGATTTATAATCAATTTAATTTTCCAAGTATGTAAGTCAACGTTTAAAGTTAAGGTGATTTTCTGGCAGGTCACAGTGACTCACACCTACAATCCTAGCATTTTGGGAGGCCGAGGCAGGTGGATCACTTGAGTTCAAAACCAGACTGGGCAACATGGAGAAACTCCGTCTCCACAAAATATACAAAACTTAGCTGACATGGTAGCACATGCCTGTAGTCCCAGTTACTTGGGTGGCGGAGGCGGGAAGAGAGCTTTAGTGTGGGAGGCAGAGGTTGCAGTGAGCCAAGATTGTGCCACTGCCCTCCAGCCTGGACAACAGAGCAAGGCTGTCTCCAAAATCAAACAAACAAAATGTTCCTTCAAACTGGCAATAAACTTACAGACTAGATATATCACCTTAGTACGTATAGCTTTAAAACATAATAAAGCTCATTAGCCTAGTTATCCCTACAGTACATGCTCAGGTAACAAAATCTTGAATGTACCACAAGAGGTACTTCCTGACCACTAAAAGAAGTATCAACTCCAGAGCATAAATATTTACACAATGTAAAATTAAAGGAATTATTAAGATACGTAGAAGTATTAAACTAAATCAAAGTATTAGGCCAGACTTGGTTTACTCTGCTGTCTGAATAGAAGGTTTTTAAAAAGTGGCAGAAGAGAAAAATAAGATGGCACACTGAATTTTTCCTCTTTAAAAAAACATACTTCCAGCTTCTTAATGGCTGAGAAAAATGAGCTTCATTTTACAGAAGTTTCTAACAGATACTTACACAGAATGGCTTAGGGATTTTTGGTTCTAAATATGAAACTAAGCATGGGTTAAGAAATTTTAGTTCTATATGTGACTCAATTATTTTCAAAGTAATTTTTTAAAAATTACAATGATTTTTAAATAGATATGGTTGATTTAAAACTTAGGCAGCAGGGCAAGTGCTAGGATACAGCACAGCTATTATGAAGGTTCACAGTGACTGTGAAGAAGTTACTTCAACTATGAAGGCATGAAAGGAGGGAAACTAACGGTGTCCTTAGGGGTTCTCAAGCAGATAAAAGGGCATTCAAAGTAAATTAAAAAAGGGGTGGGGAGGCAAGGACCTAAAAAAATCTTTAGCACGTACCCTGTTTTCAGGACTGTATTATGCATTCCATATATTTTATTTAATGTTCATTAAAAAATTAACTAAGAAAGAGTATCCTAGCTTTACAGTTAATAAAATAACTTGCTGAAGGCATAAAATTAGCAACTGAGCCAGCCAATTTTATCTAGTTACCTAATTCCAAATAGTATCTATTTGTTAACTGCCAGGATCTTACGCTAAGGTGTAAGAATAAAGTTTCTGTCAATCTCAGGAAAAAAAATATACTAAACATTCTTATAAAAAATTCATTGTACATCATTAATGATATGACCAAAAAACAGGAATTTTATGGAGAATGTGAATTACACAAGTCCAGGTGTGGAAAGTTAATGGAGTAAGAAAGAATAATGTTATGTAAAGAAAATGTTAAAAATACATAAAATCTTGCCAAATACATAAAGTCATTCCAGACAGATGACCTGAATGGAATAAAAAATACAGTGTCTTGACCTTCAATGGGAAATGTTATCACCTTTATGCCATAAAAAAGGAATGGTAAACTCTAAAGGGTAAAGGATTACTAATGAATATGAGTTCATTTTTTCTAAGTTATTTAAGTGAAACTTAAAAGGTTGTTTAAAAAAAATGCTAAAAACTGATTATTTTTATGTAACAGATTAACACTGAGATAATCAGCATGAAGAAAAATCTGAATTCCTATTCCTGACACCTTGCACCAAATACGTATCAACCGGGGCAAAAAGTTTATGCACTAAAAACCAACAACAACAAAAACAGGAATATAATGTATTTCTGAATGATCTAGGAGCAGGAAAGACCCTGCCAAGCATGACAGAAAATCCGTCATAAAGCAAAAGCCTAAAAAAAAAAAAAATCCAACAATATAAAAATGTTTAAATACCTGCTCAGGAAAAAAGAAATCAAGTCAAAATTAACAAGGAATATATTTGCTACACATACAAAACTGCAAAATAGTCTTATAACCCACTAATACTGAAGACAAAAAATATATAAAGGACAAAAAGTTCACAGAAAAATAAGTATCTTTTAAGCATATAGAAAGATAATGTGGTATACTTTCTGTAACGGCATTAACTAAAGTTTGATAAAACCTAATACTGAAAATATGTGTAAAACAGACCTATTTCCTACACTGGTGATAGAAATGTGTGAGAAAATAATTATGAAGCTCTAAAAATTTAAATACGATAAAACCTCTGATCTATCACATGGATCACTGGAGCCCAGGTTCAAGACCAGACTGGGCAACATGGAGAATTTCCTCTCCATTTATAGTTGGCAAAGAGTCACAGGGGATGTTCACTACAGCACGGTTTTTATAGTATTTATGTATCTATTTATTTATTTATTTAGAGACAGTTTCGCTCTCGTTGCCCAGGCTGGAGTGCAGTGGCGTGATCTCAGCTCCCTGCAACCTCCACCTCCTGGGTTCAAGCAATTCTCTACCTCAGCCTCCTGAGTAGCTGGGATTACAGGCACCTGCCACCATGCCTGGCTAATATTTTTGTATTTTTAGTAGAGACAGGGTTTCACCATCTTGGCCAGGCTGGTCCTAAACTTTTGATCTTGTAATCTACCTGCCTCGGCCTCCCAAAGTGCTGGGGCATGAGCCATGGTGCCCAGTCAGTGTTGTTTTTAACAGCAAAACAAAAGCATGCAATAGCGGCTTAAACAGGTTAAAGCCTGGGAGACATGACGAGGAAAGGAGAGACATGGAAAAAGCACAGATACACATCTATTTTTGATATTATACTCATCTGTTATTCTAACCTTTACTTAAACTTTTATAATTAAAAATTCAACCCCCCCCCACTGCCGTTCTACTCAATTCATAGTCATAGGGGAGAATGAAAAATATGGGAGTTCAGATTTGACTTCCTGATTTCAAGGAGTTCATAAACTGGTTTGGAGACATATACCAGAAAACAAAATGTAAGTGAGACTGAAAGCCTATCATTAAAAACCCAATTATAAAGACAGTAATTACTATAGTACACATGTAGAAAACATCACTTCATGCTAGCGACAGATCACCAAAGCCTTCGGAGTAAAGAAGTTATAGACTGAGTCTCCAACTTAAATTGTGAAATGGTGGCACCAATAAGCCAATACTAACCTTCGGATTTATTTTAGCATGCAGTGTTTTGAAAACTGAAAATTTGTATATTATATGTTTCCTGCTTCTCAAAACATATCACTGTAGCAAAAAATAAGGCACGCATTCCCTATGAAGAAAGGCAATGTCCTCTCCATCCCTATCTTACACAGTCCAATTTGCCTAATTGTGTAACTGGTTGGCCTCTGCAAGCATTTACGTCTCTTGGCCCTGGCACAGAAATGACAGTAACAATGGCCAAAACTACAAACAAGAAAGTACAGTAAATTCTTACTTATGAAGGAAAACCTAGAAGAATATGCTTGTTACAACAAAATAAATACTGAAAAGCAACTGGGAATAAATCAAGCTAAGAGAAGACATTAATCTCACACTTAGAAATTCACAGTTGAGCAAGTTAATGGTTCTGGCCAATCACTACCATGATTTTAACACAAACGTTTAGGCAGTGGTTGTATGCCAAATTGTTCTGCACTCATCTTACCATTAGTTTTACTAAGCATAACAAAAAAAGGTGCCAATAATAATGGCATGAGACCATCAGTTTTAATCCTTATATATTTTGAGACGGAGTTTCATTCTTGTTTCCCAGGATGGAGTGCAATGGTGCAATCTCAGCTCACCACAACCTCCGCCTTTCAGGGTTCAAGCAATTCTCCTGCTTCGGCCTCTGGAGTAGCTGGGATTACAGGCATGTGCCACCACACCCAGCTAATTCTGTATTTTTAGCAGAGATGGGGTTTCTCCATGTTGGACAGGCTGGTCTCAAACTCCTGACCCCAGGTGATCCGCCCACCTTAGCCTCCCAAAGTGCTGGGATTACAGGCGTGAGCCACCACACCCGGCCTTAATCTTTATCTTAAGCCATCTTAAAATAATGCAAAATGGGGCAGAAGTGCTTATGAAGAGTAAGTTCTGTGAGATTTGTACTTTTTAAAGCAGTGTAGAATAAAATTACTGAAAACAGCATTCCAAGCCACAAGTATTCATTTGTGTGATGATACCTAAACATTTATTGTTCCTCATTTATTCTTAGTATACTCACCTCCACATTCTAATTAAAAGGAATAAAGGAAGTGGCTATCTTTAACATCTTTATAATACCAATACTTGGTTGGGCTAAATATATAGTTTTCTCTTTTTAAAAGACAGATCCTGTATCCAACAGGTTAACAAACTCCCTATACAATGCCCTGCTGTGCAAAGCTAAAGCAGTTGTGACTATTTTCTGATAATTTTATAAAAAATCCTTGTCTTATATTCAGGCACACAAAGCTTAAGCATATAGAGCGGACCACTGAAGCCATAAATGTGAGATCCTTAAAATGATGTACAAGGAGTAAAGAACAAAATTAGGGACAAAACATCAACATGTGGGAAAAAAGATGAAAAATTTTAGAAAGCTAGAATCAGAATTAATAGCAACGTAAAAGCATAAGAGGATTTCAATTAAGAAAAGGTCGGCCAGGCCCAGTGGCTCACGCCCGTAATCCCAGCACTTTGGGAGGGTGAGGCAGGTAGATCAAGAGGTCAAGAGATTGAGAACAACCTGCCCAACATGATGAAACCCCGTCTCTACTAAAAATAATACAAAAATTAGCTGGGTATGGCAGTGCCCGCCTGTAGTCCCAGCTATTCAAGAGGCTAAGGCAGGAGAATTGCTTGAACCTGGGAGGCAGAGGCTGCACTGCGCCAAGATTGTGCCACTGCACTCCAACCTAGCAACAGTGCAAGATTCCATCTCAGAAAAAAAAAAAAAAAAAGGTCAATACTTTCAGATTCTATAAAATAGTTAAGGAAATAAGGAGAGTATGATCTACAATTCCTTTGTCAGCATGGTTCACAACAGCAAAGATATGGAACCTACCTAAGTGCCCATAAACCAATGAGTGGTTAAAAAGAAAACGTGGTATATATAGCTACACCATGGAATATTACTCAGCCATAAAAAGGAATAAAATAACATTTTTTTCGAGAAACTTGGATGGAGTCCATTATTCTAAGTAAAGTAAATCAGGAATGGAAAACCAAATAACGTATGTTCTCACTTGTAAGGGGGAGCTAAGCTATGAGGATGCAAAGGCAAAAGAATGCTATAATGGACTTTGGGGACTCAGTGGGGAGGAAGGTTGGGGGAGTGAGGGATAAAAGATTACATATTGGGTACAGTGTCCACTGCTCAAGTGACAGGTGCACCTAAATCTCAGAAATCGCCACTGAAGAACCTTAACCATGTAACCAAAAACCACCCGTATGCCAAAGCCTATTCAAATTAAAAATTCCTTTGAAAGCATCAAATTCTATAGCTTTACACTCTACGTATGAAAGATAACTGTTAAGATTATCAAATAGACATCTTTTCATCATGAACTTGCTTTTTGTTACTGAAGTACTACCGAAACAACGAAGAACGACACCCACACAGTAGAAAGTGACTTGTTTTCTAAGTGTATAAAGCAGTATTACAGAAACAGAATTTTAAAAACAAAAAGGAAAAACCCCCTAGCAGATAAAATTTTTACCACTATTAAGTTGGCCAAAAAAAGAACATTTTAAAGAGGCAAAGAAATTACATTTTAAACACTTACGTCTTCTCTGGGTAGTTTATTTTCATTGTCCCCTTCAATTCTCACCCGAACCACACCGGATTTGTCCACTATTTCTTGAATAACTTTGCCATTTTTTCCAATTACTTTTCCTTTAGTAAGAGAAAACAAATATAATGGTAAGCTAAAAACCAATTCTGCTATTCTTTCAGTACTGGCCCAACTACTGTAACTTGCTAGTAATTATAACCATCCAGTGAAGCTCCATCTTTTTACTGTCAATTAACCCACCCTATAGACTACCAAGGAATTTTACCCCGATCTGAAACTCACTTCTCTATCAGCATGCCTAAGGTTACTAACTGGGAATGACAACAGTGCTAGACATTTTCATAATCTAGACTTTTAAAATATCCCTTTATCACTTTCACATTTTTAAAATATCCAACCCATTCAAAACCATGAATATGTACATAAAGGCAAAGAGAAAACTATTTTAATTTGGCATTAATTACATCACTTTCGTAATTCACGTAAGTAACAAATCTATCAATCTTACTTTTATTTTCAAGTTTCTATCTGTCCAAAAGATTTCTATGACTTAAAGATAACTTTAGAATATTTACATGTATTGCATTTTAACCAAAGTTTTTAAAGTACTTCACAGCTATATAAAAAATTACATAATGCATATGCATGATATGTTGTCTTGCTAGGTATAAAATATTGTAAAACGACATAAAATTCAAATTAACTTTTCTACACTTAAAAGTCTGTCAAACAGCAGTTATTGAGTATATTCATAAACAAAGGGGTCAAAAGGCTCCTTTCCCTGAAGGATTATCTATGTAAAGATTACATATACTCACATAAACTACAAAGCAACACTGAGTTGTGTACCTTAATTAAGTTAGCAAGTACTATTCAAGTAACCTTCACCATATGGAACAGATATATCCCTTAGTGAACAGCAATAGCATAGTTGTTATCAAGTCCACATCCTCAAATAATTTTTTAAGTAAATCTCTTTTTGCAAAAACTTAAATCTTGGTTGAAAGAGTTAAAATGGAAGATTTTCCTACTGCATGCCTGAACAAACAGTTTCCATTAAAGAATGAATAAGAACAAGGACAACAGTAGACTGGTCAATACAATGAAATGACTATAATGGGTTTTTCTCTCTTGTATTCCTACTCTCAAGCCTCATTCCCCATTAATAATCCTAAATTTAAAAGCAGCAGCAATTGAACAGGTTAAAAAAAAAAAAGTAGGGCAGGGAATTCACATGACATGTATCTTCTCTGAGCAGACCTAGCAGGAGCACATAAAAGCAACCTTCATTGTTAACACAGTGAAGCTCAAGCTGCAACTCCATCCTTGACCCTGCTAAAAATAAGCAAACGTCTTTCGAAGAACAAAGATTAGGTTGATATACCATATTCCTCCCCCAGAACCTTTGCCGCTTCCTTCTTTTGAACTATACCGGTTGTGAGTGCTCATCCATCACCCTTCCGGGTCCTTGGTAGGAACCTACCTGCAAGTTTTATTTAGTCCCACCAGAGACCGTCAATATTTTAAATGACCATTTCCATAGTTTAAACTCCAGATCATATTGACAAATTGAAGCAGACCTGTAGTATAAATTGAGCACTGAATACAAATGCTTAAGGGACAGAGAGAAGTGATTAAGGAAGGCTTCTGGAGGTGAAAGGTTTTGAATCATTTTCAAATCAATGTTCAGATATTTTTTCCTTTCATTTGGGAGGGATGGGAATGGTCACCTTAGAACTCTCGGAATCTGGACGAGGAAGGAAATTCTCGCTGGAACTTACCCACCACGTGTCCTCATTCCGTTTTATTCCTCAGTTCTCTTTTTCTTTCATTTGGACTAACAATGTACTATTTTTCAAAAGACTGCTTCATCCATAAAACATTATGGAGGGAAATATTGTATCTGTACACATGACAACCAATAGAAATTCTTATACTCCTTCTGAGTATTCCAACAATGTGTAACAGTTACTGCTAATGTATACTTCCTGAAGAGCACACAACCCACATCACCAGAGCCAATGGAGACAAGATCCAGGAAGAGACAACAGGTACTCACCACTTCACTGAATAAAGACAACAATCAGAGAACTACTAATATACCCGATTTTCTTATTTTTGAAACACCAGAAATTTTTACTCAACTCTCTAAGACCACAACTGTCTAAGACCAAGGCTCTTTTTATAATTGATAGACTTGGATTGAAAAGAAACCCGGTTCCCTTTCACAAATGCACTGCCAAATCATTTTTACAAGTGAGGAAACAGGCTGGGCACGGTGGCTCGCGCCTGTAATCCCAGCACTTTGGGAGGCCGAGGCAGGAGGATCACCTAAGGTTGGGAGTTCAAGACCAGCCTGATCAACATAGAAAAACCTGGTCTCTATTAAAAATACAAAATTAGCCCAAGTGTGCTGGCGCATGCTTGTAGTCCCAGCTACTTGGGAGGCTGAGGCAGGGGAATCGCTTGAACCCGGGAGGCGGAGGTTGCAGTAAGCTGAGATCACACCATTGCACTCCAGCCTGGGCAACAAGAGCAAAGCTCCATCTCAAAAAAAAAAAAAGAAAAAAAACAGCAACAAGTGAGGAGACCTTAGTAAAGTTCAATTGTGCTCTATGGAGCAGTTACCATAATGTTAGTACTGACAGATGTCAATTAAGTACAATTTTTTAAAAAAGGGTATCATTTTGAAAAGCAGCTTTCTCGTGAAAGGTGATTCCATTTGATACTGATAAATATTTGATAACACTGTGGACCCTACCTATGTATATTTATAATGATATAAAGTTCTTCAAGTTTATATTCAATTTTAACATTTCAAGTCATCTTTCTAGCACTTCAGACTACAGTGAACAAAGGCATACCAAGAACTAATAAAGCAGAACTTACACAACTGGCAGTAACGCCACACCTATCCAAATGTTTGAGCAGAACTGAAAGACTTTTTATAGCCAGGCATGGTGGCTCACGCCTACAATCCCAACATTTTGGGAGGCTGAGGCAGGTGGATCACAAAGTCAGGACTTTGAGACCAGCCTGGCCAATATGGTGAAACCCCGTCTCTACTAAAAATACAAAAATCAGCCAAGCATGGTGGCGGATGCCTGTAGTCCCAGCTACTTAGGACGTTGAGGCAGGAGAATTGCTTGAACCCGGGAGGCAGAGGCTGTGGTGAGCCGAGATCAGGCCACTGATTCCAGCCTGGGTGACAAAGCAAGACTGTCAGAAAAAAAAAAGAAAGGCAGGCTTTTTACATAAATACTAATAGTTGAATTCCAAGAAACAAATTGCCGTCTTGTAAACTACTTTTCCTGAATGCACTACTCATTAATGGTCAAGCAAACAATCTTTTTAGAATGAAAGAGGTTTTTTAAAATTTTTCTATTAATGTTTGTTTTACACAATTTAACAAATAGAACGCCTGCAGTTAAATCATTTCCTAAAGACAGAACAGGCCACATTATATAAATGGAACCCAAGAAGCTGAAAGTATTTCCTTAGCATCAACAAAAAAAACTGAGAGATAACAGGGAACAAAAACTCATCCCCCTTCTAATAAACTCACTATATTATCTTGCTGCTTCTTTTTATATTAAATATTTACAAGGGTCAATTTTTGGTATAGTCATTGCGTATTTAACACATAACCAAAGCCTTCCCGATTGCCTCACACAGCACCTAATAGATAGCACAGATGCAGGGCAGAGTAACAGAGCTACAAGTTAACACACTCCAAGCTACAGTGCTCATTTAACCAGCTTCAAATTTTCGTCACTTAACTATAATCTAGGGGTACAACAGTTTCAGTAATGGTGTCAAATAACTAATAGTGAAACCTCCCCTCACATCATCATCCCTCTCCTCCTGCCAGTAAGTTCTTACCTTATTATTCTATGCCTTTGCAACAACTTGTTACTCAGGACCTACTGTGTAGAATTTGTTACCCTATTGTTTGTTAGTTCACTGTTACTTTTCTTCTGCACTAAACAATTATCATAAATACCTTCTCAAAAAGTACTATCATAATTTTGATGAATATAAATTAATGATGAAAAGACCATAAGGGAGTGAGAATAATAGGAAAGATCCCACGGGATGAGAAGGCTTACAAAAAACTGCAATGACAAACTGTTATAAAAACCCTGGGCCTTATTAGTGGGTCACCCTATACAGAAGAAACAAACATCTTTACTTTTTAACACATGACAAAAACAAGTTACAAGTCACACAAAACGTTATCACCAAAAAATATAAGTATTGCTATCTAAATAACTGTACACATAAGTGGAATAAGGTTATCAGACTACAAGACTAGTTTTCAATAGCTGCTGTATGTAACTAAACAATGTTTATTTAACATTTAGTAAAAGTACCTACCAACAAGATTCCTAGGAACCTGAATAAAATCCTCCACAAATTCCAAGAAACCTCTAGCTTTTTTTACAGCATCAGCACTCTGTAGATGAGGGGAAAAGTAAAAATGAATTCCTTTTTCAATTTTGAAGCAACCCACAATCCACAACAAAGAGATGAGAAAAGAGAAAATTTTGAATGATTATGTTTTACTAAAAGATTATGCTCATTCCATTGAGGAGAGATTTCAGGTGAAGTGATTCACCAAGTACTTAAGAAAATTATTTTGAAAAACCCTAAATCAGTCAGTACTATTAAAACCAAAAATAACATTTCTAAAATCTTTTTTAAGCTGCTGAGAAATTTAGTATCAGAGTTTACATTACACAGCTGCTGAACAGCCAAACTTCAACCCAATCCTAAATATACTCCCAGGTTGTAATTCTTATGTTGAATGTTAAGAACACAAAGTGTCTAAATTGTCTGAATTATTTTATTCTCAAAATCAGATATATGACTTAAAAAGCTATTTTTGCAGAGATGCATTTTTAAAAAGTACCTTCCGTCTGATAAGATAATCAAAATTCGTAATTTCTAATGAGTATAATTTTAAATGACTAGAGGGTCGGGAGTGAGTCTCTAAATGAACTTTCTACCTCTCAATAAAGTTACTTTCATTTTTAACATTTGTTCTTTAATAACCATGGCTGAGGCCAGATGTGGTGGGCTCATGTCTGTAATCCCAGCACTCTGAGAGGCCAATGTAGGAGGATCATTTAAGCCAAGAGTTTGAGACTAGCCTGGGCAACACAGGAAACCCCCTTCTCTACAAAATAGATAGACGTTTAAATTGGCCCAGCATAGAAGCACAGGCCTGTAGTCCCGGCTGCTCAAGAGGCTGAGGCCCGAGGACTGCTTGAGCCCAGAAGTTTGAGGCTGCAGTGAGCTATGATCACACCACTGCACTCCAGCTGGAGCAACAGAGTACACCTTTTTTAAAAAAAAAAAAAAAAAAAGCAAATAAAATTTTAAAAAATATTAAAATAGCTCAAATTATTGTGTGCTCACTACATGACATACCATATACAATAAGTATTTTTTACAATATATTCCATCCTTAAGAACTATATTAAGGTAAGCACTACTGTTATTATTTTATAACGAGAACATTTAGACAAGGAAGTAAAGTAACGCACTTCAAGCCTACTAAAGTGGTAGATGGGATTCCAACCCAGGAAGTATACCTCCAAAGGCTATCTTTTTTTCTTCTTCTTTTCCTCCTCCTCACAAGACAGACAGAACCTTTGGCTCTGTCCCTCAGGCTAGAGGACAATGGTACAACCACAGCTCACTGCAGCCACTCAGTCTTGGCCTCAAGTGATCTTCCTGCCTCAGCCTCCAAAACTGCTGGAGTGACATACATGAGCTACCATGCCTGGCTGTCTTCTTAATTACTATGTTATGCTATATACTTTTAAAGTTTTCAAAATTAAAAATGAAGCCTCCAGTCACAGCTTTACCATATGAAAGAAGCTTTTCATAGAGCTATGTATAAGAAGTCAAGACACAAAATTGTCATTCCAAAAAAAAAAAAAAAAAAAAAAAAAATCCAGGCCAGGCATAGTGGCTCATGCCTACAGTCCCAGCACTCTGGGAAGCTGAGGCATGCAGATCACCTGAGCTCAGGAGTTCAAGACCAGCCTGTGCAATATGGCAAAACCTTGTCTCTTATTTAAAAAACAAAACAAAACAAAATTCACTTACTCAAATTTGAAGGATGGTCTCAATTTATAAACATAAAAATAGAAGTGAGTATATATATATATATTATATATATTATATATATATATTATATATGTATATATATTTAAACTCTATGTTGCCCTGGCTGAATTAAAACTCATGGGCTCAAGCAATCCTCCTGCCTCAGATTCCCAAGTAGATGGGACTACAGGTATATGCCACTATACCTGGCTGAATTACGATTTAAAAATAACTTACTGATTTCCTACCCGTGCAGATGTCATGATTCACTAGTGATGAAGTATTACAGAAATTCAAGTTCTAGAAAAGCTATTCTAATATATGCCATTTACTCCTACCAGTGTATGGCACACAGTAAGCACTCAAAAACAAAAATTATTAATTGGATAAATTATTTGTTACGGGCATAAAACTGAAATAAACTAAAAGCAGTAAAGAAATTTCAATTAAAAAACACTACATACTTAATTAGTCAGTAAATCTTTCACTCCCCCAGTAAAAAATCAGCTTCAATTTACCTTCTCAAGTCATGATTACGAGGCTGACTGATGCTAACTAAATAAATTCTACCTCAAAAGTATTTCACTGGGAAACTGGAATTTCAGATAAAAATATAATCAAACAATAGATGGTTAACACATTACAGTAAAGGCCAAGGCAGGAGACAGAGAACTTACCTCTCCATAGATCCTAAATGTTCCGGTATCTTCATCTAGCTCGATGGCGGTAACTCCAGGAACCTTCCTAGCTTGCTGAATGTTACTACCATGTGTTCCTATTGCCAGGCCCATTAAATCTTCTCTCACAACAAATTCCTCATGAAAAGCTGCTGCAAGTTGTTTTGTGCACTAATAAAACAGGAAAATTAGAATATAAAAGATCAAAATACAAACTGTTTTTTTGTTTGGTGTTTTGAGACATGCTCTCGCAATGTCACCAAGGCTGGGGGTGCAGTGGTGTGATGGTGGCTCCCTGTCGCCTCAATTTCCTGGGCTCAAGCAATCTTCCCACTTCAGCCTCCAATATAGGCACACACCACTGAGACCAGCTAATTATTTTTTGTAGAGACAAGGTCTCACTATGTTACCTAGGCTTGTCTCGAACTCCTGGACTAAAGCAATCCTCCCACCTCAGACTCCTAAAGTGCTGGGATTATAGGCATGAGCCACCACACATGGCCACAAAACGTTTTATTGCACATCCATGTTTATAGCATTATAAATAGGTGAAAGAACCCAGATCTACAGGCCAATGAATGAACAAACACAATGTGATATAATATACATTCTGCCTTAAAAATGAAATTCTGACAGAGGCTACATAAATGAACCTTGATGCTAAGTTAAATATGCCAGTCACAAAAAAAACTAAAATGCTTTTACTTACATGAGGTATCTAAAATAGTCAAATTTATAGCAACAGAAAGTAGAATGATGGTCGCCAGGGGCTGGGGAAAGGAGAAAATGAGCAGCTGTCTAAAAGGTATAGATTTTCAGTTTTACAAGATGAGAAGTCCTGAAGATTTATCAATAATGTAAAATATACTTAATACTAAGTGTACACCTAAAAATGGCTATGATGCTAAGTTTTATATGTGCTTTATCATAGTGTAAAGAAAAACCTGAGAAGAAAAAACCCACAAAAATTAAGTTAAAAAAAGGCCAAAACTCAATCTCTTAAAAAATAAATGAAAGTAGGCCGGGCGCGGTGGCTCAAGCCTGTAATCCCAGCACTTTGGGAGGCCAAGGCGGGTGGATCACGAGGTCAAGAGATCGAGACCATCCTGGTCAACATGGTGAAACCCCGTCTCTACTAAAAAAAAATACAAAAAATTAGCTGGGCATGGTGGCGCGTGCTTGTAATCCCAGCTACTCAGGAGGCTGAGGCAGGAGAATTGCCTGAACCCAGGAGGCGGAGGTTGCGGTGAGCCGAGATCGCGCCATTGCACTCCAGCCTGGGTAACAAGAGTGAAACTCCATCTCAAAAAAAAAATAAATAAAATAAAATAAATGAAAGTCATCTAATGTCATAAAATGAATGGGAAAAAAAACTGTTTTATTAGTCTAAAACATTTTTCCAGATATAGGCACACATGTTCAGAACTTTTAATGAGAACACTTCCAAATTTGTCCTAAGGATAATAAACACATCCCAGTTTCTCTAAGACAACACAGTGCATGCATGCACGTGTATTCATCTAGATCTAGAGAGAGTGGGTGAGTGGAAAAACAACCACCCTAGCAGTGTAGCAGGGAGAAAAGGACAAAACAGTACCCCAGGACACGTCAGAGGGGTCATGACAAGCTTAGTATTTTAGTACTACATGCCACATGATGCCCCACTCCTAGTCCTCCTCTCCTCTCACACGAGAGTCGTTACAATCAACTAGTTAATGATGAAAGATATCAGGACTGATAAACAGGGCAGTTAAAAAAAAATAAAAAGGTTAAATACACAGTAAAGAACTAGCAATACAGTCTACTCAGTATCTCTAGTTTCTTCACTATTTGTTACCGGTCATCTAAGTCCTACCAACAAGTTAACAGGCATTTAGCAAAGGAAAGGCTACATTTGATAAAAGGCAACATGGAAAAGTAATTCTTCTAAAGGCACGACAACTCTAAATAGTCATGAAACAGAGGTCCTAGGCGGCCTTAGTTTGAAGCAAGGAACTTGAAAAATATACTTATAAAACTAAATGGGGGCTAGGCACAGTGGCTCATGCCTATAACCACAGCACTTTGGGAGGCCAAGGTAGGTGATTACGTGAGGCCAGGAGTTAGAGAGCAGCCTGGCCAACATGACAACATCCCGTCTCCCAAAATACAAAAATTAGTTGGGCTTGGTGCTACACACCTGTAATCCCAGCTACATGGAAGCAGGCAAGAGAACTGCTTGAACAAGGGAGGCAGAGGTTGTAGTAAGCCAAGATCATGCCACTGCACTCTGGGTGACAGAGCCAGAATGTGTCTCTAAAACACAAACAAACAAAAACTCAATAGGACACACAGAATTCTTTCGTAGGTAAACCCACTTACTTCTAAATGCTTAGTGGCCTCTTCATTTCTGGACATAAGCATCAACTTTGTACGAATACTTCGCAAATGCATGTCACTTAAGATATTTACTCTCTTCACAGTTGCTTCGCTGGCAGACTATAAACAAACAAGCTAATTACTCAAAACTTTAATCATTCTTCCAAATAGTACAAATACCATCTTCTATACAAAGCGTTCCTTGCTTCTCATCTACTCCACTTCTTCTTTCAACTAACATTCAGTACTCTGAGTAATCACACTTTCCTTTCTGAATTCCTGTATTATTTAGATCTGCTATTCAGAATATGGTTGGTTGGGAAAAAATCCGGATTCTCACACATTAAGAATTTTATGTTAAGAATGTCATGTTAAAGAATTTTTTCTCCTTACTACAGAAGAAATCAAAAGTAATTAACATTTTATAGCTGCAAACAAATTTTTCTCCAACACTGTTTTAATAAATAATTCACTACACACTAAGTTGACCTTAGTTTTTCTCTTTTGAAATATCTAGTAATAAAATCTGTGCAGTATGCATTAACAAGTTACTTTAAAATATGGTGTTATCTTACCAGTATCATTAGCTGTGTTGTTTCTGGATGGTAAAAAATTCTGCATGCTCCTACTGCTTTCTTAAAATCTTTATGCGCATTTTCATTAGCACACCTAGAGAAAAATTAATTCATGTGTAAGACCTCAATAACAGGTTAAATTTAGAGGAGACTTATAATACGAAGTCAGTGTTTCATTTTGACATCCCCCATTAAAACCTTTGTTCATTAAGAAGATTTTCCATCAAAAGGTTTTGATTGGGCATTTGGGAAAATGTTTTGTGGCAATGAAAAATCCTCTTAATTCACAAAACAATTCAACAATAAATAAAATTACTCACGCCTCTCTCAAATCCTCAGGAACATCCACTGTGCATTTAAAGAAGGTATTTTTTTTGACAGTTTTATTTTGATTGACAGGTCGAAGTCGTTCAAATGTGACTATTTCATTGTAAGTAGCATCACAAGCAGCATATTCAATGACATAAAACTAAAAGACATCAAAATACTTTAAAAATCCCATATGAACAAAAATAATGAAGTTTAAATGAAGTTCTAATTACCTTGCTCAGCTTAACCAATGGACCCTCCCCCATGTGGCACAAACACTAAGCACAGCTTAGCTACATCAATCTCATTTGCCTAAACTAGATGATAGGTTCTTACAAGCATGAACCTTGGTGATCCTGACATGCTTGAGGTGTACCTCTGGAGTGCGGCTTTGGTGTTTGCCAATACAGAACACAACAGAAATTAATGCTAATGAACTTCCGAAATGTTTGATCAACTATTTCTCAGGCAGGCTTTTAGAAATGAAACTGACAGTAGAAATAACATTTACAAAAACCAAGCACTGAGGCGTCTCCTTAGAAACTAGTCGCAAAGCAAGTGTGAAGATTACTTACTTCTCCTTTCATCATCCGAACTTTAGCCAACCACCACCCACATGGCTCTTGGTCATTTGCTCTTGAATATACCTGAGAAGAAAAAAAAAAAATGCCTATATCCATTTATCCCAAAAGATTTCAATGCTGTCAATAATGACTTATTATAAATGTCCAATCCCATTAACCTTAAGAATCAAAAATGCTATTTTAAATTGGTATATTAAATGCAATACAATAAAAGTGATAGCTACACTTAAATTTAGTACTTAAAAATAAAACTATACTTTTTTCCGCAATTTAGCTTCTTGGAAATTAATTCCATATTCACGAGGTTTACTAAACATAAGCATTTTAAAGAAATGCTCTTAAAAAGGAGTTTTAGAGTTTTAAATAATGTATAACACAGGTCTTCCTGTTTGTCAACATTGTTAATATTAAGTATTATTCTCAGAAAGTGATTAACCTAATTTTTAAATTCCATCAGGGATATGACACTTAGATCCCTTGCTAAAGAACCTAAAGTAAATGTACTAAAATTGTTTAACAAAAAAACTACACACATTCAGTCCATCTAGCAGAGCACACTAGTACCTTACAAAACTCCTATTCAGTCCAGGCGCTGTGGCTCACGCCTGTAATCCCAGAACTTTGGGAGGCCAAGGTGGGTGGATCACCTGAGATCAGGAGCTCGAGACCAGCCTGATCAACATGGTAAAACCCTGTCTCTATTAAAATACAAAAATTAGCCGGACATGGTGGCAGGCATCTATAATCTCAGCTACTCGGGAGGAGGCGGCAGGACAATCACTTGAACTCAGGGGACACACCACTGCACTCCAGCCTGGGCAACTGGAGAGAAACTCCATTTCAAAACAACAACAACAAACTCCTATCCATAAAAAAATTAGTCTTATATTCTTTGTAAATATCAGTTTTATTAACATAATAGATCACAGAAGTTTTCACTTGGGATTCTAGTTATTTCTTATGATACAACAGAGCTTAATGCATATTTTCAATATATGGAAAGGTAGAAAAGGGGGGCTGAGAAGAAACAAGAACCAATAAAAACCATGAATGACTGCCCTCAAAGAGATGGCCAGGGAAACCTATCAGTGGGTGTTAACAGCCATCTGGGAGACAAACGTAAACAACTAAAGACAAAAAAGTTTTAGGAAGCCTGAAGCTTCTATCAGGACGATTTGAGAGTAATCTCAGAAGCGGTAGGAATACTGAAACTGGAAATGAATAAACCAAAACCTACTAATAAACTTTATTGTACACCGTGATTAGAGCAGCAAGTCCAATATACCAATCAGGATCCATTAAACTCAACTTAGCTTTTCCGTTTCTTTTATCAACAGATCTAACTATTCAAAGGGATCGGTATCTCATGACTTTATTCTTCCTTAGACATACACAAAAGACAAGAAAGTTTACTTTTTAAGACTAGAATAAAACTCACCCTTATTCTGCAATTATTTTATGTATCCACTGGGCCCTTTTATAAATGTAAGGTAGAATCTAGTGATCTTATTTTTCCTATATCTTGAAACATTTTACTATTTCATCAACATTCATCAGTTATTCTCAGCTATATTTTAAATAAAGACTAAAATGGAACAGAGGAGTGACGGCATCACCTAGAAGGACACAACAGTGAAATAAATTGTTAACGCTGTGTCATCATACAGTTTCCTTACTGTATAGCCCAAGGTATCACATCTCTTTCAAAAAAGTTCAAAAAGACTGAAGACGCCATCCTTGTAGTCTGCTTGTAGCTACCGCTGACCAGTTGAGAATTATGAATTTATTTTTCACTCGTAATTGCAAAGAGAAGAAAATTTACAGAGGAATGCCTTTCTAATTATTAGAGGTATCAGACAACAGATCCAAAAAGATAGCGGCACACTTGATTCCACTGATAAATGTGAAATTATCTTACAAAGTGAAATCTCAGATTATGAAGTCTTCAGATAGTAACATCCTAGACGAATGTTCTCAAACCACGTATTTCTAAGGAGAAGAGGCAAAGATGATGTCTATTCTCATCCAGTTAATCACTCAACTGAGACTCCATCATGCAAAATCCTCCAACAAGAACCCAGATCATTCTGGTTTTCTAAAATGGTTTATGACAGTATTCTTCCATCTTTTTAAGATGTCTGTGGTCAGGCATGGTGGCTCACACCTGTAATCCCAACACTATGGGAGGCCAAAGCAGGTGGACTGCTTGAACTCAGGAGTTCAAGACCAGCCTGGACAACATGACAAAACCCTGTCTCTACCAAAAATACAAAAGAAATTAATCAGGCACGGTAGCACAACAGTGGTCCCAGCTACATGGAAGCCTAAGGTGGGAGGATCACTGGAGCCCAGGAAGTTGAGAAGGCAGTGAGCCAAGACTGAACCACTACTCTCAAGCCTGAGTGACAGAGCAAGACCCTGTCCGAAAAAAAAAAGTAAAATAAAAGTTGAAGATAAAGTTTTTAAAAATATGTTTGTGTGCCAAAATTTACTTCATTTAAGTGGAAATGTCAAAGGCAGATGTGTATACAAAGATAACTGCAAAAGATAATGAAATGCAAATATATTCATTAATCAATTCAACTGACTAAATATGCTAAAATCACAGCACAAAGACGGCTATCCCTTCTTTCATAGAAGGAAATGCCAGTAAAAGTTCCAAGTATTCAAGAACTACACTCTGATTATCCAAGTGTAAGAATAACTACAAGTAATGACAAACTGGAATTTATTAGAGATATTTTAAATCTGGTATCAATATGTATAAAATGGGTATAATCTAGGTTCATGTTTAACGGTTACTGAGCAGTTAAGTTACATTTAGAGAACTGCATTTATTGCAGATACATATATCATCAAAACCTGGAAAATATGAAAAAGTTGGATTTGCCATATTTAAACTCTGACTAAAATGTCTAATAAGGCCATGCATGGTAACTCACACCTGTAATCCCTGTACTCCGGGAGGCCAAGGTGGGCACATTACTTGAGCATCAGAGTTCAAGACCAGCCTGGTGAAACCCCATCACTACGTAAAAGGCAAAAATTAACCAGGCATGGTAGCATGTGCCTGTAATCCCAGCTACCCCAAGTGGAAAGATCACTTGAGCCCAGAAGGTTGAGGCTACAGTGAGTTGTGTTCACTCCACTGTACTCCAGCATGCAGTCTAATAATGGCCAGGAACAGTGGCTCATGCCTGTAATACCAGCGCTTTTGGAGGCCAAGGCAGGAGGATTGCTTGAGTCCAGGAATTTGAGACCAACCTGGGCAACACAGGGAGATCCCATACCTATAAAAAAATTTTTTTTAATTGGCCAGATGTGGTGATGCATGCCTCTAGTCCCAGCTACTTGGGAGGCTGAGGCAGAAGCATCACTTGAGACTAGGAGGTTGAGGCTGCAGAGAGCCATGATCATACCACTGTACAGAAAAAGAATATGCTAACAATCAAAAGAAAGTGCCCATTCGAAGCACTATCTTAAGTGAGGCAGCTCATCCAAGCAGACTGGAATATCTCTTGCTAATCTGTGGGTACATCAAGCCTGATCTGCTGAAAAGGTTATGCCTTTAAAACTACCTAGACCCCTTATTCTATTTTCACTAAAGCATAACCATCCATTAACTTGGCTTCCTAAATAAAGCATTCTTAACTGCCTGGAGGCTTTTCTAACTAAACAACGAAATGCTGAATTCAGTTTTAAACTTAATATCCATTTCTGTAAGCTTCATTAATAACCTCACCCCAAAAAGACCAAGTTACTTTCACAAAGTGACTAAATATAAATGCCTGAATTAAAACACTACAAATTTGGCCATGCACGGTGGCTAGCACCTGTAATCAGAGCACTTTGGACGACCGAGGCGGGCGGATCACCTGAGGTCAGGAATTCGAGACCAGCCTGGCCAACATGGCGAAACCCTGTCTCTACTAAAAATACAAAAAATTAGCTGGGCATGGTGGTGCGTAACAGATATAAAAATCTGTTATATATTGTGTTTTTCTCCCCAGGCGGTTTTTTAATGCCTTCTGAATTATCACTTTATAATTCTGTTAACACGCTGGAGGTTATCTTTTTCATACTTTCAGTGACTGTTATTGTATTGTTCATATGTACAGTTTTGTAAACGTGGTGGATAGAAGCTGATGTCTCCTGAATTCTCATTTCCTTAATAGTAATATGGGTACATCATTTATATTAGTTTATCGGCTCTTCATCCTTTGTTCTGTGAATTGTCTATTTTTTGTTTGTGTAGCTTATGGTGTAGGAAATCCTTCTGTTTTATGGCTATTTCGGTTTTTTTTCTTGAGATGGAGTCTTACTGTTGTCCAGGCTGGAGTGGCATGACCTCATCTCAGTGCAACCTCTGCCTCCTGGGTTCAAGCAATTCTCCTGCCTCAGCTTCCCAGGTAGCTGCGATTATAAGTGTCCGCCACCACACCTGGCTAATTTTTTTTTTTTTTTTTAAGTGGAGATGGGGTTTCACCATGTTGACCAGGCTGGTCTCAATCTCCCGACCTCAGGTGATCTACCCGCCTCAGCCTCCCAAAGTGCTGGGATTACAGGTGTGAGCTACCGCGCCCAGAAGGCATTTCTGGAGGATGAAATGGTACATTTTAGTACTTTTCAAAACGTAAATATCTTGCCTTTTGATTCTGCAACTGAACCTCTTAAAATATACAATACTACCAGAAGATTTACATAAGATGATTAACTTTAACTCTGGTATTGTTTTCTTTTATTAATAGCAACAATTTTTGGTAATAATTTCAACAGCTTTTAATTTGATATATCCACACCAAGTAATTTTGAGGTGGTTACAAAAAAATGAGGTAAATTTAAAATAAGGAAAAGGAGAAAAAAACAAAAAACAAAAAAAAAGATTGAGAAGACATCAAAATGTCTGCTATCCTAATTAACTGAATACAAAAATCACAAATATATAACTCAATCCCATTTTATCAACTTAAATACCTCCTTTACACATGCAAACAAAAAACTCAGAGGAGACAATCAATTCTAGTGAGATTTAAGTTAGGGATGGTGGGTAAGCACACCTACATTAAGAGGGACATGCTTTATATAATTTTTACATTAAGCGCTTTATTACTTTGAATGAGGGAGGCGGCTTTCAAAACGTTACCTGTTAAAGTACTAATTCGAGAGTTTCTAAACATTCTAGGTACTATGAACAGATCCTTAATAAATGGTGGCAAAAGAAACAAAATTCTATGGGTGGCAAGATTACACTTAAACTTTTTCCTTATATGAATTTTCAAATTTTTCAAAAGTGAAAAAACTATGACATCTTAATTTCAGATGACTTACAAAATTCTAGAGAGCAAATTTTCAGTGATGGGCAGCTATTTTAAATTTTAAAATAAAAAGAAAAAAGCAAATTTCACCAGAGCTGAATCATAAAACATACTATGAAATTTTTTTCTTAATTCTGGATTCGATTTTTCAATCATTCAATCTCTAGCATCAATGTCTTATTTACAGAAGGGGAGGCAGGCCACAGGGGTGAGCCAGAGACTGTTCAGGAACAAGGCAGGACCTTCCTGGACAGGAATGGAAAAAGTACACTGTTAACACCCTCAGCACTCCACTAAGAGTAGTTTTCCCTTTAATCTGAGACTTCACGCTACCAATTTTGTGTCTGAACATCAAAAACGTCTAAGAAGCACTACTACCAAAACTGACTGCCATACATTTCTAATTCTGGTACATGTCCAAACCTACGTCATTCCTTGCTTGACCTAACTTCTGCTTATTCAGTATCTAAAAAACACTGCACCACCAATTTTGAAAAATGAAAATGAATCAAGCCCCTTCCATCCTCACAGAAAACTATCAGAGCTACAACATTGAGAAACACATTTTCAATAAAATCTACAGTCCAAATGAAGAGAGTAATCGGCAGCATCAATCACTGCCACACATAGCACCACCCAGGACCCCACTTGACACTCCCTGATTTGCAGCAGTCACTTCACCACTGTTCCTCGTGCCTCCCCCACCACACATCAGTAACATTTTCCTCAAGAACTCTAATACAACAGCCAGACTACAGAACAGGTATTCTTACAAAAAGTTATTTAACTTATTGCCATCTTTCTGCCTGGATTTTGACTATGTGCACTAAGTTCACTGTGTACTATTTTGCTTTTGCGAAAGCAAAGTGATAAACTACGGCCCTGCATGAATGAGTAAAGCACTCACTTTACTCTTTTATCTTTGACTTCCACAGAAGTGGGTACACCAAGTTAAGGTTATTAGGGGTTGAAATGCTGCAATTATTTGACTTCCCAGCATATGATCTTAATGAGAGCTCAAAGAAAATTTATCATTAAAAAAAATCAGGCCAGGTGAGGTGGTTCACGCCTATAATCCCAGCACTTTGGTAGGCCACGGTGGGCAGATCACCTGAGGTCAGGAGCTCAAGACAAGCCTAGCCAACAGGTGAAACCCTGTCTCTATTAAAAGAAAACATTTGCTGGGCATGGTGGTGGGTACCTAATCCCAGCTACTAAGGACGCTGAGGCAGGGGAATCCCTTGAACCTGGAAGGAGGAGATTGCAGTGAAATTGAGATCACTCCAGTGCACTCCAGCCTGGGTGACAGAGCAAGACTCCATTGCAAAAAAAAAAAAAAAAAAGTAAAATAAAATTGGCAGATAACCAAATCACCTGCAGTGCTTAGTACAGTATATACATGTTTAAAACTTTTGTAAATCGTCAGGTGTGGTGGCTCACACCTGTAATTCCAGCACTTTGGAGGCTAAAGCAGGCAGATCACCCGAGGTCATGAGTTCGAGACCAGCCTGGGCAATATTGTGAAACCCCATCTCTACTAAAAATACAAAAATTAGGCCGGGCTCAGTGGCTCACGCCTGTAATCCCAGCACTTTGGGAGGCCGAGGCGGGTGGATCACGAGGTCAAGAGATCGAGACCATCCTGGTCAACATGGTGAAACCCTACCTCTACTAAAAATACAAAAAATTAGCTGGGCATGGTGGCGCACGCCTGTAGTCCCAGCTACTCAGGAGGCTGAGGCAGGAGAATTGCTTAAACCCAGGAGGCGGAGGTTGCGGTGAACCAAGATCGAGCCATTGCACTCTAGCCTGGGTAATAAGAGTGAAACTCCGTCTCAAAAAAAAAAAAAAAAAAAAATTAGCCAGGCATGGTGGTGCATGTCTGTAATTCCAGCTACTTGGGAGGCTGAGGCAGGTGAATTGCTTGAACCCAGGAGGCAGAGGTTGCAGTGAGCCAAGATCGCACCACTGCACTCCAGCCTGGGAGACGAGGGAAACTCCATCTCAAAAATAATTAAATAAAATAAAATGTTTGTAGGGTCAAGAGTGGCTGCTCACGTCCGTAATCCCAGCAATTTGGGCACATGACTTTAGTCCCAGGTACTTGGGAGGCTGAGGCAGGAGAATGGCTTGAACTTGGGAGGTGGAGGCTGCAATGAGCCAAGATATCACACTATTGCATTCCAGCCTGGGTGACAGAATAAGACGCCATCTCAAAAAAAAAAAAAAAACAGGAAAAATAAAGTAATAAAGTTTGTAAAAACACTGAGATAGGTATTTCATCAGTCAAGTTCTCCTATCCCAATTCCCATAACCCACCATACGTATAGCAGGTACAATTGAAACTTAAAAATCTTTTAATACTATCAAGCAACTTTCAGTGAGAAATATGTTTAAGAAATTTGAGCACAGTGGCGGGGCATGGTGGCTCACTTTGGGAGGCAGAGGTGGGCGGATCACCTGAGGTCAGGAGTTCAAGACCAGCCTGGCCACCATGGTGAAACCCCATCTTAAAAAAAAAAAGAAATTTGAGCACAAAGGAGGAATGGTATCCATTTCTTAAAAATTGAAAAGAGCCGGGCGCGGTGGCTCAAGCCTGTAATCCCAGCACTTTGGGAGGCCGAGGCGGGTGGATCACGAGGTCAAGAGATCGAGACCATCCTGGTCAGCACGGTGAAACCCCGTCTCTACTAAAAAAATACAAAAAAAAAATTAGCTGGGCATGGTGGTGCGTGCCTGTAATCCCAGCTACTCAGGAGGCTGAGGCAGGAGAATTGCCTGAACCCAGGAGGCGGAGGTTGCGGTGAGCCGAGATCGGGCCATTGCACTCCAGCCTGGGTAACATGAGTGAAACTCCGTCTCAAAAAAAAAAAATAAAAAAAAAATTGAAAAGAAATTTTATATTCATCAAATCACCATTGCGGTTCTATTTGAAAATTATTTCCAGGTTTCTTGTTATATAACCACAAATAATAACACGGAAAAGGCAGACATCCAAGATCTACTAAGTGTGGAAAAAAAGAAAAGCAAGATACAAAGAAGCAGTATGACATGATCCCATTTTTATTCTGAGAGGTGGGTGGGGGGAGACACACACACACAGACACAGACACAGACACAGACACACACACACACCTGGAAGAACATGCACAACATGAACAGTGTTTTATTAATCTCTGAGGGGTGACTTTTCTTTCCCTCGTCCTTTACTACTTTTATTTTTTTGCTTTTCTGTACTTTTAAATTTTTCCTCAGACATTTCTATAATATTCTACAAGGCAAAAAGCTAGTTACAGTATTTCACATTGTTACATACGAACTCTGTTAATGGTCACTATAGTAAAATAACTGTCATTTCATAAAGACACCCAGGCAAATCATAAGACAAATTATTTAAAGTAAATAGGAAAAAGAAAGAAAAGAATAACACCATAGCACATAGTGTTCTATGCTAGGTGCAGCCTGGGAGCGGTGGCTCACGCCTCTAATACTAGCACTTTGGCAGGTTGAGGCAGGTGGATCACCTGAGGTCAGAAGTTCGATACCAGCCTGACCAACATGGAGAAACACGTCTCTACTAAAAAATACAAAATTAGCAAGGCGAGGTGGTGTGCATCTGTAATCCCAGCTACTCAGAAGAGTGAAGCAGGAGAATCACTTGAACTCAGAAGGTTGAGGTTGTGGTGAGATGATATTGCACCATTGCACTCCGGCCTGGGCAACAAGAGCAAAACTCTGTCTCAAAAAAAAAAAAAAATTCAAATGTACTATCATCCATGACTTCCAAATTATAATGATAAAAGTCTACAAAGCTAACAATGGGACAGGTGAGATCTATTCTGACTCCAAATTCAAGCACTGCTAGATTAGGCAGCCATTACCACCAACAGAAAGAACAGAGAAAAGGAATTAGCTTTATCCTCCATCAACTATGCTAATTTTCCTAAAAGAATATTTGAATACAAAAAATAGACACCACAAGAAAATAAACTTAAAAATACATACCTCTACTTCATCTCCTTCACTAATTTCTTTTTTTATATCAGGTGGTGGTGGTAATCTAACTTCATTAAATGGAACCTGGCGTTCTGGCTGCCAACTGAAGGATTAGAAAAGGTGTATTAACAATTTAAAAATATACAGTCTATGACTGGCGCTGCGTATTTTTTCAAGTCAGTTTACCACTTAGCTTTTCCTAAAGAGAAGAAAAACAACCTTCATACTATTAATATAATTTCCCAAGTAATTAGTTACTGAAGTAGAACAGATTTTGTATGACTCTTGATGAGGTTCATAAATAATTAACATAATTGTTAGCAACTGTACATTGCCTCCCAAATTACTCATCTTAAGAGCAGTACACACACTCCCAAATTATTCATCCTAAGAGCAGTACATACATTATTCTGCAAATGAAATAAGTTCATAATGATGAGTAACTTCAAATCAAACTGTCAAATCGACACAGCTGCCCAATAAATAGTAGTGAGATCAACTTATTTCAAATACTTTTACAACTATATGACCTATCAATAAAGGAAACACAATTTCATAGATTACAAAACAATATAAACTGTGTAACTCTTTTTAATATACATGTTCACCGAAACACAGAAAATAATCAGTAATTATTTTGAATATCTGAATTACAAAAGATTACTTTTCTCACGTTCCATTAATCTTTCCTACAGTGGATACACACATTATAATTAAAACCTACAAAAAGCCTACTTTTAACTCTGTAGCAAATATGAATGTATTAAACCACTAACTTATCAGTTAACTGACATTTATGTTGTATTTTAAAAGCTGAATTTATAAAGTTAAAAATTCTTCCCTACTCTAATATGTCACAGGTCATTTACATGTCTGGGAATTATACTATGACATAAAATGTCTCTCGAGTTTCTATCTGCCAAGGCTAGTAGCAAAGTAGCAGCTGACAAAAGATTTGGGGATGCTTTCTTTTCATCATTACTTTCCACATGGCAGCTGCTCAAAGAAATCATCTCAACCCTTGTTTCTACATGAAGCAGCTGTTAGGCAAAGACCTTTTCAGGCAATTCCACAAACAGCTTAAAAGTAAAAGCTGAACAGTTTTTTTCTGACCATCAATTAAACGGTTTTTTGTTGTTGGTTTTTTTTCTTTTTTTGAGGCATAGTTCGCTCTTGTTGCCCAGGCTGGATGCAATGGCGCAGTCTCGGCTCATTGCAACCCCCATCTCCCGGGTTCTTGCAATTCTCCTGCCTCAGCCTCCTAAGTAATTGGGATTACAGGCACCCATCACCAAGCCTGGCTAAGTTTTTTGTATTTTTAGTAGAGACAGGGTTTCACCATGTTGAGCATGCTATCTCAAACTCCTGGTGATTTGCCTGCCTCAGCCTCCCAAAATGCTGGGATTACAGGTGTGAGCTACAAAACCCAGCCCAGTGCTCTTTCATAACCCCTTCCTAACCAAGCCCAACATACTGTCTTCCCCATGTTTAGACTGCATACTCCTCAAGCAATTAAAGATGGCTTAATACTTATTCTGACGACCACTAGTCAACTGGAAAACCTTCTGCAACATCATTTGAACATTCTGGGCTTTTAAGTATTAAGCATATTATCATCTAATTTGTGCCACTGATTCATATCCATAAATGTGCTGGCAAAGAGAGTTATGAAAAAAGTAACAATTATGGACAGAAAAACAGGTAAAGTTATCAAAACTAAAGATCAACCAACCAACCCCCCCACACACACACAGACACGCCCTCCAAAAGCAAAATCATTTTTCCACTGGCAGCAGGAACACCCAAAAACAGTTTGGCACTGCCAATCTCTAAAATTAACATCTTTGCCAACAAACATAACTTACTTATTTTCAAAAACAACTGTAAGAGAGTCTTCATGAACATCTTTGATAAATCCCTGCAAAACACAAAAACATTATTAAAAACATTATCAATATTAGGCACTTCATAACTCTACAAGGCTGTATTCAAGATACAAAGACAGCACGGAATACTGAAAGGATACAGGGTTTGGAATTAGGCAGATGTGACTTTGATTTCCATCTTTACCATTTATGACATATATGATCTTTCAAGTTACATAACCTCTCTGAACCTCATTTTTCACCTGGTGTCATCTACCTGGAATTAGCAAAAGTAAATGTGCATCGCTGGAACATCTCAGGTATTAGTTCAGCAAGACAGTTATTTAGTATTGTGACTAAGAGTTCACTACTTACTACTATGACAAAGAGTTCAAGCTCTGGAGTACTGGCTCCCAGGACTTATAACCAAGCCCTATCACTTGTATATTCCTGAATATAGTTTTGACCTAATGAAATTAATTACAGTATCATACACCTAATGAAAAATTATGAGAACTAAATAAAGTAATATTTAGCACAGTACCTGGCACAAATAAAGAATTTAATTTTGTTAGAAGTGCTATCGGCCAGGCGTGGCGGCTCACGCCTGTAATCCCAACACTTTGGGAGGCCGAGGTGAGTGGATCACAAGGTCAAGAGATAGAGACCATCCTGGTCAACAAGGTGAAACCCCATCTCTACTAAAAATACAAAAATTAGCTGAGTATGATGGTGCACGCCTGTAGTCCCAGCTACTCGGGAGGTTGAGGCAGGAGAATTGCTTGAACCCAGGAGGCGGGGGTTGTGGTGAGCCAAGATCGTGCCATTGCACTAGAGCCTGGGCGACAGAGCAAGACTCCATCTCAAAAAAAAACAAAAAAAAAAGTGCTATCAATATTACAGTCCACCTTCAGTAAAATGCATGACTAGATTTTGAATACTACCTTTGCCATTAACGTAATCTTATTTTTCCTAGATACTTCTCTTCCTCCCTTAAAAGAAAACTGGGCTATAGTGAGTACATTGTTCACAACTATGACAGAATGAATACAGTCTCAATAACAACTGGTTGTCATTTATCAGCCTTAAAATTAATATTAAAATTAGCCTTTGTACTCTTCCTTCCTTTGATTAATAC
This sequence comes from Sapajus apella, assembly GCF_009761245.1. Classification (NCBI taxonomy): domain Eukaryota; kingdom Metazoa; phylum Chordata; class Mammalia; order Primates; family Cebidae; genus Sapajus; species Sapajus apella. The sequence continues at coordinate 20,309,280 of NW_022436978.1, forward strand.
AGCTGAAATAAACCATTAAGGTCTGACATAAGAAAGAGCAACGGACTTGAGTGTAGAATTGTTGTTGCTGAAATCCTGATTCCACTACTATGTAACCTTAGGCAAGCTGTCCCTTGGCACTTGTGTAATTACCATTAACATTAAATGACTTTGTATTACTATGAATCAGAGCTGCAGATTACTCAATGTTAATCAAATGCTTATGCACACTCAACCACTGGGTACATAGGAAATACTTTTCTGAAACATCTTTATCACACTAGACTCCACAATGTCCACAGCAAACTAGCGACATAAACACATGTATGCAGTATCTGATCAAAGCATGGCAAAAATGAGCACATCTGTTTATCTCACTCCTTCCCAAAAGTCCATTAGGTAACACTAAAGACATTTGAATAAACCCAAAAGAAAGAGAATAAAGGGAAAAGACAAACTTGCAACAACAACAAAATAAATTTTTTTTGAAACTTACACAGTAAATGGAAGATTAACAGTAATAAAAAAACGAAGCTTTGGGAGGCCAAGGAGGGCGGATCACCTGAGGTCAGGAGTTTGAGACTAGCCTGAACAACATGGAGAAACCTTGTGTTCACTAACGATACAAAAAATTAGCCAAGCATGGTGGCGCATGTCTATAATCCCAGCTACTCGGGAGGCTGAGGCAAGAGAATCACTTGAACCCGAGAGGCGGAGGGTGCAGTGAGCCGAGACCACGCCACTGCACTCCAACTTTGGCAACAAGAGCAAAACTCCATCTCTCTCTCTCTCTTTCTCTCTCTCTCTCTCTCTCTCTCTCTCTCTCTCTCACACACACACACACACACACACACGACTGCTATAGTGCTCTGCCTTGCACTTCTGGATATTAATTAATCCTCCCTAAATTTAAATATAAGAGTTGCCACTCTAGTTCAGGCTCTGATTATCCCACCATGCTATACTGATGACTTTCTGGCCAGTTTCTCTATTTCTAGTAGGGCACACTCACCCTATTTATTTACCTACCTACCTACCTACCTACCTGTTTCTAGTAGGGCACATTCTTATTGATTGATTGATTGACTGGGACAGAGTCTCATGCTGCTGCCCAGGCTGGAATGCAGTGGTGCGATCTTGGCCTCCTGCCTCAGCCTCCTGAGTAGCTGGGAGTACACCAACCACACCCAGCTAATTTTCTGTATTTTTAGTAGATACGGCGGTTTCGTCATGTTGGCCAGGCTGGTCTCAAACTCCAGAACTTAGGTGATCCACCCACCTGGGCTTCTCAAAGTGCTGGGATTACAGGCGTGAGCCACCACACCCGGCCCACATTCACTTTCTTTCAACAATCACTCTGGTCAGCGCATTCACCATTACATTACCAGCAAATATATCTATATTATACCCTTGCCATTTTTTAACAAATTTCAGAAACTGAGAATGTCCATCTTTATGATTAGTAAAGCATCAGAAGACAGCCATATTTTCAACTTCCACTAACATTTTCTAGTTCTTCAACAAACTCACACAAAGTTTGAAGAGTCTCACAAACAAATCTTTCTAGTTTCTATATAAATCATATATAGTGGATTAGTTCAAATCAGAACTCTAAGCCACTACAAAATTTCACTCTGTTCTCAACTTTATAATTTTCCCTCACTCTCCTTTGTAATACGATTCTTTTTTTCTATCTAAAAATCAGCACTCTACTTTTCTTTCCCCTTAACACCAGCATCAACTTTGAGTGCACATTCTTCACAAAGTTTGGAACATAGCTCTGTACACATCTACTCTTTTTTCTTTTTTTTGTTCCCCCCCCCCCCCCCCCCCAGACAGATTCTTGCTCTGTCGCCAGGCTAGAGTGCAGTGGCGCCACCTCGGCTCACTGCAACAACTCCCTGGTTGAAGCAATTCTCCTGCCTCAGCCTCCTGAGTAGCTGGTATTATAGGCCCACGCCACCACATCCAATTAATTCTTGTATTTTTAGTAGAGATGGCGTTTCACCATGTTGGCCAGGCTGGTCTCAAACTCCTGACCTCATGATCCGCCTGCCTTGGCCTCCCAAAGTGCTGGGATTACAGGCGTGAGCCACCGTACCAGGCCCCTTTGCACATCTACTTTTATTGCCAGCATCATTCCGCCATGAGATTTACTAGATTAAGGCCTGAAACCTAGTCCTTAAAATTTATTTGGACTTTGGTGAAGAATTTTTAATGTCCTACTCCATAAAATGTAATCCCTGATTCCTAAATGTTAGACAGACATGCTTCTAATGGCCAGATTTCTGTAAAATTGAGTCCACTTGATACAGGACACAGTCAATACTTTTAAATGTATTTTTGTACTCTCCAAGTCACCAGAATGATGCTAGGTCCCCTTACCAGCTCAAAAGACCCAAATTGACAGGGTTGGATCTTTACCAAAATCTGACAGGAGACACCAGTAACAGCCACATTTGTCTGAACATGGCAGGGGCTTTATGCCTCAAAGTCTCCGTAACTTCCATCCTCAGTCCCCGTCTCTCTTCTGATTCATACTTACCTGGCCCAGGCCCCACATTTCTCAAAACAAAGCCTTTGACATTTCTTTTTTTTCTTCCCATACATATGTAGACATGCAAGATTTCGAGGCAGCCTTATTAAATGGTCACCTATCTTGTTCACTCACACGGTCCAATATATGTTTACATTTGAAACTCTTAACTATAAGATAATCATTAATAAATAGGTAGTATAACACATCTCAAGTGTATTCAAACGTTCACAGCTTGCTGCAGATAAACGGAAAAAAAATCTTAAAATGTACCCATAACTCTGACAAAACAACAAATAGGCATCATATAATAAAAAACCAGAAATGCAGGGCCGGGCGCAGTGGCTCACGCCTGTAATCCCACCACTTTGGGAGGCCGAGGCGGGTGGATCACGAGGTCAAGAGATTGAGACCGTCCTGGTCAACATGGTGAAACCCCACCTCTACTAAAAAGACAAAAAATTAGCTGGGCATGGTGGCGCGTGCCTGTAAACCCAGCTACTCGGGAGGCTGAGGTAGGAGAATTGCCTGAACCCAGGAGGCGGAGGTTGTGGTGAGCCGAGATCACGCCATTGCACTCCAGCCTGGGTAACAAGAGCAAAACTCCGTCTCAAAAAAAAAAAAATTTTTTAAAAAAACGTTCTTAGTCAAAGATCCACTTGAGCGGCAAGTTAACAATCCATTAGCTTTCTAGATGTAAACAAGCAGCTGTAAAATAAAAATTTTATACAAAAAATGTTCTACTTACAGCAACAGCTAAAAAATAAACCCTACAAGTGTTCTCAACAAAAATATGCACAGAAGCTATGCACAAAAATGGCTGAAGCTCTAAGAAATAGAAAATTCAGAATAATGTAAAACACTATCATGTTCTTAGAGACCTTGATATTATGAAAATTTCAATATGCCCCTAACATTAACCTATTACTTCAATGGGATCCCACAGAAATACTGAGGAAGAGTGTGTCTGTGTCGGGCAAGAAGAGGGAAGGTCGGTAATAAGTCTATCTCAAAGAAAATTTTTAGAAAGACAGCATTCTAAAAGGAAACTTCTAAAATGGGGTGGGGGAGGCTGGAGTGGGAGAGAATAACACTCTATACTTACCAAACTATTTTAAAACTACAATAATGAAAATTGAAAATATGTTTTAAAGGAACAGAACACAGATTCCAAAAGTAGGCCTAAGTCACTTAGGAATTTACAAATAGGAAAGGAATGGATTCTTTCTAAAATGGTATTGGAACATTTAAATAATTCTTGAGCAAAACAGAAATGGATGTCTTCACCAAAACAAACAAACAGAACAAAGATAAAATAGTCATACTTAAAAAAAATCAATAAAGATTTCAGGAGAAAGCAGGAGCCAATGGAAGGGCTTTCTAACCAAAAAAGCAAAACCCCAAAACCACAAAGTTTGATAAAAGTATACTATTCAGAAGCTAAAATATAAAAGCATCATATACAAAGGAGAAAGGGGGACAAGGGCCGAAACAACATAAAACAGGGTGAAATACCCAATTCCGGATATCCTCAGGTGAGTAAGAACTAGCTGATAGAAGTATCAATGGATATAAACCAGGTGAACGAGTAATTCACAGGAAAAAAATCTAATTTTAGTGAACGAGTAATTCACAGGAAAAAAATCTAATTTTAATAATATATAAATCTCCTTTAAAGTGTTACATATTTGTTACAATTTGTTCTGAACTTTTCCGCCTCAGTTGTGTCTTGTAGATCCTACCTTATTGTAATATAAAGATCTACTCCTTTTTTTTAGATAGTGCCAAATGGTCTGTGGAAAGAAAAAAGTACACAGGATATCTGCCTACTTTATGAACACGTTTTTAAAATTACAGCATATAGCTGAAAAACAAGTTTTTCAACTTGACAGGAGCAGTCATGGAAAAAAATCCTATAAGCAGAAAGAAACATGGTATGAATATATTTCAGAAGTTAAAAGATTAATATGACAACTATAACAAAAAATCTGAACAGATGAATTACAGACCCTGGCTGTGGAAAAGTCATCTAATGACTCTGTATGAGGACAAAATATCATTTACAAACCTCTCATTTTATAAGAGAACTCATTTTTTTTTTAAATCAACTTGAAACAATACACATATAGCCCCAAAGTTTCACTCTCTAGGTTAAAAGTACAAATTTAAAACCTCATCTGTCTTGAGCTCTTTTCACTAAATCACTATGAACCAGATGATGAAATGCTTTGGCCAATTCATATAGTTTTAAACTACAAAAGATTAAGTCTCATAGTCATGTTAATCAGGGGAATAAGGCACCTATCATAAAAAGATATTTAAGGCAAGGTTCCCAAAGCATCAAAAACTCACAATTGGTAAGGCAATTATCTTTTCCACAACTAGGATTCCAGCTGAAAGAATATTTTAATGCTTAAAATACTGATCAATGTATCAGATATCTTGATTGAGCTGTGGCTTAGAAATCTGTAGAGTTGTCCCTTTAGGAACATTCCTGATAAACTCATTAAGAAAATATCATCACCGGGCGCAGTGGCTCAAGCCTGTAATCCCAGCACTTTGGGAGGCCGAGGCGGGTGGATCACGAGGTCAAGAGATAGAGACCATTCTGGTCAACATGGTGAAACCCCGTCTCTACTAAAAATACAAAAAATTAGCTGGGCATGGTGGCGCGTGCCTGTAGTCCCAGCTGCTCGGGAGGCTGAGGCAGGAGAATTGCCTGAACCCGGGAGGCGGAGGTTGCGGTGAGCC
>NW_022436978.1:20314645-20383970 GCF_009761245.1 Sapajus apella
TTTTTTTTTTTTTTTTTAAAGTTGGGGTTTCACCATGATGGCCAGGCTGGTCTTGAACTACTGACCTAAGGTGATCCACCCACCTTGGCCTCCCAAAGTGCTAGGATTACAAGAGTGAGCCACCACGCCTGGCCTATTATAGTTTTTTTTTTTTTTTTTTTAAACTCACTAATGCCTTCCTACCATTGCAATTCATTACAACACTAAATTTACAATCCTTATACCAGAGTAAACAGAAACTTTAAAACCTTAACTTTCAGCAGACTACCAAATGTAATCAGAAACAGCACAGCTTGAATCCGAAGTTTTAGAATGTAAGTTCAGAACCAAAAACGTCCAAGATTTACACCGTACTAAAAGTGTAACTCTCATATTTCAAAATTCTTCTAAGAGTTTTCTGATTGCAAAACAAACTGCCTTTTTTTCTGACAAAAGTCAGAAAAAAAAAAAAAAAAAATACAATCCTCCCAAATAGAGGTTAGGAACTATTCTTAGCTAAGCCAACTTTTTAATGACTCCAATCTCAAGATTCCAATCTATTAACATGTTCATGGTAACGAGGGGACCTGTCAGGAATCACAACTCTAGTTCATGCTTATTCTCTTAAGTAAGCAAAAGGAAGTATCAGACTCACATTAAGGATTCCCTCAAAGGTGATCAAGTATTGTTAAATAGTTTGTCACTCCAGCTTTTAGACTACTGTTTTTCTTTTTAATTCTCTTCTCATGAATCACCAGCAATAAATTAAAAAATTTTTCTCTCTAGATATGGCACAACAGTCAGAAATAACTTTACATCTTTTTATGCCTTTGTCAAATGTGTTTTTAAAAAAAAAAAAAAAAGTGCAATTGATGGCTTAATTCCTGATGCACAGTCGTGGTACTTACTATATTTCCAAAAATAAACTGATGAAAATTAATTCTTATTAGAGACACTGGGCTGTTTGTCAGATGGTGAAAGGTCTTTCCTCTGACTAGGTTAACTCTCCACTTTCCCCAACTACACCAGTTAAATATTACTTCTGTGGATAAATGTGATTACAAAACACAGCCAATAAGAAAAAGTTACTAACATAATTTATGCAAATTCAGCAACTCCGATTTATTTTTTTCCCCAAGAACTACCACAATTGATTTGTTTATCACCTGTTATCCTTTGATCAATTATCAGTTTATTTCCTGATTCATACTGTGGCCCCAGTCCTGCTTTCCAGTTCATCAATTTTAACAATTTAACATCTCTGAAATCAGGATGTGTCTTACAATGGATGGCATCTTGGAATAGCTGACAACCACATGTCAGTCGGTATATAAATGTCACTCTTCAGTGCTCAAACTTGGTTTGTTTGCAATTTTCTGTAGTACCTGATGATAACTCCTTAACATTTCAGTCAGCAAACCAATGATGAACCACTGTTAAGAATGACTGCGGTTTCTTATCAGAATGTTGTTCTGCTGACACCTTCTGATAAAATCTAGAAAGCACCAGGATCAAAGCTAACAAAATGAGTAAAAATTTTTGGAAGAAAATCCTGGAGACGATAAAGGAGAGCCCTTTTAAAGTATGCTTACAAGATCAATAATCTAGATGGCACTGAGGAAGATATTCTGAGAAGAAACACAAATATCTGAGTATGTTTTAACGAATTTCTTTTGCTTGAACTTCCCATTTTATGTACGGGAGTGTTTAAAAGATATCTTTCAATAAGTACATACATAAGAATACTAGAAGATAACCATGTTCAGATTAATTGGCACATTTCTTCTTTCTTCATAGAGTGCCTCTTACACCTGATGCTATTTTATGTATAATGAAATTGCATCAAGGCCCAGCACAGTGACTCATGCCTGTAATCCCAGCACTTTGGGAGGTCAAGGCAGGTGGATTACTGAGGTCAGGAGTTTGAGACCAGCCTGGCCAACATGGTGAAACCCCATCTGTACTCAAAGTACAAAAATTAGTTGGGTATGGTGGTGAGCACCTGTAATCCCAGCTACTCGGTAGGCTGAGGTAGGAGAATCGCTTGAACTCAGGAGGTGGAGGTTTCAGTGAGCCAAGATTACACCATTGCACTCCAGCCAGGGTGACAAAAGTGAAACCTGGTCCCCCTCAAAGAAAAGAAATTGCATCGATCTTCCACTAACTTCCCAAACCTATAAATGGAAAAACAATCTATTCTGTTGATTCTAAACTCAGCTTCCAACTATTTAGACATCTCCAACCATAGTTTATTGACACCTAAAACGAACATATCCAGTCAGAATCTTGTGTTGTCTGCTCTGCACCCTACACAGTATGATCCACTTAACAGGATTTTGAAAATGAAACAGAAAACTGAACAAAGCAAACAATCTTTGTAAACCAGGGTTCTAAGAGAATACAGCCCAATGCAATAAGGCATCCACTGTGTATAATGAATTAACTTCTCTCTCATACATCTACATAGTGCTACTACCTATGTGCTTTCACTGGGAGAAATGAGAAAACAGTGTTTCTGTGCTTTATAGTTCAGATTAGAAACTCAAGCTAAAGGCTGGGCATGATAGCTCACACCTGTAATCCCAGCACTTTGGGAGGTCAAGGTGGGCAGATCACCCGAGGTCAGGAGTGCGAGGCCAACCTGGCCAACAAGGTGAAACCCCACCTCTACTAAAACAAAAATCAGCTGGGTGTGATGGTGCACACCTGTAGTCCCAGATACCTGGGAGCCTAAGGCAGGAGAATCGCTTGAACCCAGGAGGCAGAGGTTTCAGTAAGCGCGTGTCACGCCACTGCACCCCAGCCTGGGCGACAGAGCAAAACTCTGTCTCAAAAAAAAAGAAATTCATGGGCCGGGCGCAGTGGCTCAAGCCTGTAATCCCAGCACTTTGGGAGGCCGAGGCGGGTGGATCACGAGGTCAAGAGATCGAGACCATCCTGGTCAACACGGTGAAACCCCGTCTCTACTAAAAATACAAAAAATTAGCTGGGCATGGTGGCGTGTGCCTGTAATCCCAGCTACTCAGGAGGCTGAGGCAGGAGAATTGCCTGAACCCAGGAGGCGGAGGTTGCGGTGAGCCGAGATCGTGCCATTGCACTCCGGCCTGGGTGACAAGAGCGAAACTCCGTCCCAAAAAAAAAAAAAAAAAGAAATTCAAGTTGCAAGCTGCAAAGTCTGATGTGGTGTCTCTCAGATCTGGGTAATCATCATTATCTAGGCAACTTTAAAGTTCTCAAGATGGACACCAAAGGGTGGTCTGTAATCCCAGCCCACTCAGGAGGCTGAGGCAGGGAGATGACTTGAGCCCAGTAGTTCCAGGCCAGCCTGGGCAATGCAGGGAGACTCAGTCTCCTAAAACAACAACAATTTCTCTATTTGCAAAATAAAGGAGGTGAAGATTCTTAAACTGGGGTACTCCCAGGCATTCAAAGATGTGCTAGGCGTACTTAAAGCTACTTCCTCCAACTGCCATGGTAAATCTTCCTGGAGCTTTTATGACAAGTAATTTAAAATATTCATAATAAACACTATGTTTCTGGACTGTCTACGTGGTTAACAAATACATAAAGAGCTCCTTATCAGGGCAAGGAAGAAAAATCTCACTAAATGAAGACACTACAATATAGTGGTTTCACTGTAAGGTCTCAGATCCCACTACTTACAATGTTGCAAGGTAAAACCACCAAGGATCCAAGACAGTAAGGAAAGGAAAATAAGATCCCTAACTGGCCTTATTTGCCAAAAGGCAAATCACAATGTTCCTTTCTGCAGATCTCTCTATGGAATTCCCAGAACACCCCAGACTCTCTGGAGTAATTCTTAGGAGGGTCTATCAACCTGGAAGGGAATCCAGCCCTCCAGGAAGCTGAGCATCATCGTCTCATCCCAGTCCTAGAAGCGAGGCAGATCGAGCTAAGGAGGGCAAATACCTAATTCCCACACATGCAAGAAAAACAATCTTCAAACAGAGATGATTAATACATGGCACTAGCGTAACTGTCTATCCATATGAATATGCAAAAATAATTCATGTACTATTTAAATGTAAAAAATAAATAAAACTAAAAAATAATCTAAGAAATTATATGTATAATCTGGCACAGACTGTCTTAACCAGGACTGGAAACCCTGAAGACTTAATGGAAAAAAATAATTGAGTATGTTAAAAACTAAAATTTCACTATGGCCAGCAATACAAGAAAACAAGTCAAAAGAATGGGGAGGCAGGTCACAGTATGGCTTATGCCTGTAATCCCAGCACTATGGAAGGCTGAGGCAGGATGATCACTTGAGTGCCAGGAATGAGGCCAGCCTGGGTAACATAACAAGACCCCATGTCTACAAAAAATTATTTTTAAAAATTAGCTGGGCATGGTGGCACATGTCTTAGTTTCAGGTACTCTGGAGGCTGAGGTGGGAGGACTGCTTGAACCTGGGAGGTCAAGACTACAATGAGCCATGATCTTGCCACTGCACTGCAACCTGGGTGACAAAGTATTATTTATTTTGAGGACCTATCTCAAAATAAATAATTAATCTAAATAAATACATGAGAGAGGGCATACTCTTACATTAGGTGAGGCTTAATATCCATAATACAAAAAGATTTCCAAAACTGACAAAGGACACCCCAACAGAAAAATGGGCCAAAGACAAGGCATTCTTAGAAAATCAAAATCAAATGGCAAAAAGTCGAGTCTTGAAGAACAAATTCAAATGGCAAACAAACATTAAAAATCACAAGTGGGATCAAGTTCTAATGAGATATTATCCCTTTACATCCAAGAGACTGGCAAAAATTAAACCTAATAAAGCCAATTTCTGGCAGAGATATAAAGAAAACCAGCTGCCATTTGTTGATGGAGGAAACAGGAAGCCTTTTTGGAAAGTAATCTTTTAACATTTATTACAGTTTTCTGGTTTTTATTTTTTTTTAAGGTTCCCTTTCACCAAGCTACCCCACTCTTTAAAATCTATCCAATGGAAATAGTTATGTGGAGCAACAAAAAACTGAAAACAAAATGTATGTCTATTAACTGGGGAATAGCTTAATTGTATATATTCTTACAACTATATAACCTTAAACAAATCATACTCCACATGAAAATCATCGAGATGTAGATGATCCTATTTTTATTTTATTTATTTATTTATTTTTTGAGAGGGAGTCTTTCTCCGTCACCAGACTGAAGTGTAATGATGCAATCTTGACTCACAGCAACCTCCGCCTCCTGGGTTCAAGTGATTTTCCTGCCTCAGCCTCCCACGTAGCTGGGATTACGGGCACCTGCCACCACATCCAGCTAATTTTTGTATTTTTAGTAGAAAGGAGTTTCACCTGTTGTCCAGGATGTTGTCCAGGATGGTCTGGATCTCCTGACCTCATGATCTGCCCACCTCAGCCTCCCAAACTGCTGGGATTACAGGTGTGAGCCATGGCACCCAGCCAAATGATCTTATTTTTATACAGTAATATTGAAAAACCCTATATCTTTATCTGAACACATATCTATATACAATTCTATGAGCATGGTAAAAATATCTGGAACCATGTACACTTGCCACAAACAAGGGTTACCTAATACGGAGGGGGAGATGAGAGACCCAGGTGGTGAAGGGCAACCAGGGGCCAAAAAAAAGAAAAAATGCAATAAACGAAGTTTTTATATCACACTTATGTGTGTAAAATTATACACATGTATATGTAAACATATACCTTTAAGAGTTAGAATATATCAAATATTTTGTCAGCCAACATGTTTTCAATATAGCAGATACATGCATCACCACTCCACACATCCATCTAACTTTTCCATCTCTAGGGATCTCAAATATACACTTTGTGTAATAAACTTATAAAGATGCTTACAACACCTCAAAGAGTCCAACAAGCAACAGTCAAGGTTGCTATTGCAATCAAATGTCTTAACTTTAGACAACATACTTTTAAGATCTACGCAACTAAATCTACAAAATAAAATTATTTCAAATCACTAGATACTTGTACCACAAATTTTTAAAAGTCTGCAAATTTACCAATTACAGTATACATTATAGTAATTATTGCATCATTATGGAGCAAGTTTTTTTTTTTTTTTTTTTTTTTTTTTTTGAGATAAGTTTCACTCTGTTGCCCAGGCTGGAGTGTGTTGGCACAACCTCAATTCACTGCAACCTCTGCCCCCTGGGTTCAAGAGATTGTTGTGCCTCAGCCTCCTGAGCAGCTGGAATTACAGACACCAGCCACCATGCCCTGCTAATTTTTGTGTTTTTAGTGGGGACGGGGTTTCACCATGTTGAGTCGGGCTGGTCTTGAACTCCTGACCTCAAGTGATCCGCCCTGCCTCAGTCTCCCAAAGTGCTGGGATTACAGGCTGAGTTGCTGGGCCTGGCCAATTATGGAATAAACTCTAATTAGAATGAAGTTATTTAAGGCAAGTATTCAGCATTCATTAGTATTGACCACGTAACTCTTCCGAATTTGGGGGGGAAGAAGGGTGGGGGGACAATGAGGATGTGAAGATTTGTTAATCATACACAAGTAATCTACTACTGCTTGCATACCAGTTATGTTCTTGGCTTGTTAGGGTCACCCATTTGTATGTAGTAACACACGGTTCTCTTTGAAATGGAATGAGTTAATTGTTTTCTTTGTAATGGAATGATTAATGTTTCCAAATGACCAACCAAAACTATTCTGAGCCAGGCAGGATGGCTCATACCTGTAATCCTAGCACTTTGGGAGGCAGAGGCAGACAGATCACCTGAAGTCAGGAGTTCGAGATCAGCCTAGCCAACGTGGCAAATCGCTGTCTCTACTAAAAATACAAAAATTAGCTGAGCTTAGTGGTGCATGGCTGTAATCTCAGCTACAGTAATTACTGAGGCCCGAGAATCGCTTGAACGCAAGAGGCAGAGGTTGCAGTGAGCCAAGACTGCTTCACTGCACTCCAGCCTGGGTGACAGAACTAGACTCAAACAAAAAGTCTATTCTGACTTTCTTGTTGCAGAGTTTAAGTTCTATACAGTTCCCTCTATGTATGCATAAAGTTTGTGACAGTATCTGAACTTGACCATGGTCAAAACATAACTCCTTCGAAAAAAAAAATCATTTAAGTTCAGTTTGAACTAAAATCAGAAATGATAAAATTAGTTACTAAGATTACACATCATTCAACAAATATATACTGAGGGCTTACTACCTACTAGGTACACATATCAACAAAATTTAAGACTTGAAAATAACCGAAAAACTATAAAAACAAAAAGTTAGTACGAAAAGAGAACCAAAAAAAGCTATTGATGAATAATTACGTAGTTTAAGAAAGGAAGTCGGGAGCCTCTGAGGCTCCTGATCACAAAGAAATCTCAACACAGGAGCGCATACCTTTGCCAGCAACAATCAACTTCATCAGCTATTCTACTAATGGAGACCTCTGTTCATCCTCCCAAAATAGATGGCAAAAAACGCTGAAGCTAGAGTATGGCAGGCAAGTTAAAACAACTGAGAGCATAAATTATCTTAAAGAAAGAGGTCAGGGAGTGGCTCAAGCCTGCAATCCCAGTACTTTGGGAGGCCAAGGAAGGCACATTATTGGGGTCCAGGAGTTCGAGACCAGTCCAGCCAACATGATGAAACCCCGTCCCTACTAAAAATACAAAAACTAGCCGGACATGGTGGCAGCCACCTGTAGTTCCAGCTACTCAGGTGAATCAGGAGGAGAGAATTCACCTGAGGCAGGAGGCTGAGGCAGGAGAATCGCCTGAACCCAGGAGGCGGAGGCTGCAGCGAGCTGAGATCGGGCCTGGGCAACAGAGCGAGACTCTGCCTCAAAACAAAACGCATGAAAATCAGGTAATGCTAATTTCAATATTATTTAACCTAATGTATCTAAAATATTATCCAACATGTAATCAAAAAAAATTATTGGCCGGGCAAAGTGGCTCACGCCTGTAATCCCAGCAGTTTGGGAGGTGGAGACGGGCAGATCATTTGAAGTCAGGAGTTCGAAACCAGCCTGGCCAACTTGGTGAAGCCCCAACTCTACTAAAAATACAAAAATTAGCCAGGCATGATGGAGGGCTCCTGTAATCCCAGTTACTCGGGAGGCTGAGGCATGAGAATCACCTAATCCTACAAGGTAGAGGCTGCAATGAGCTTAGATCCTGCCACTGCACTCCAGCCTGGGCAACAGAGCAAGACTCCTGCTTAAAAAAAAAAAAAAAAAAAAAAAAATTATTGAGATATTTCACATTCTTTTTTTAATATTAGGTCTTTGAAGCCCAATTTGTATTCTACATTTAAAGCATATCTCAATTCAGACTAGTACATTTCAGCTCTGTGGCTGGCGGCTACCATATCAGAGCAGGTTTTCCTAAAGCAAAGGCATAGCTCAAATCATTTCTCTGGGAATCCTCCCAATTTATTCCTCATAATTCTCCTTGTATTAATTAACAACAATTCATAATTAGTAATAATGTGGCAAAACATATTTGTACTTCAAATTATACTTCAAAAAAATTATACCATAACCGTTAAAGAGATTGGTTGGCTCTGTGCAAACTTCGGAGTCTGAATCTTGAATCAGCACCTAGCTTTACAGACCTGGATTCACTTAGCCTCAGTATTCTCATATGGTGTTAACATTAACTGCTTCACTGTGGTTGAGAGGATTAAATGGGAAATTCGGGTAAGGTGCCTACAAAATGTGGTAAGTAGTCTGTGCGCTCAATGAAAATTAGTTACAGTTGAGATGGGACTGCCACCAACAGAAACTAGCAAAGATTCCATAACTTGATAAATAGGTTAAGGGAAATATAACTGCTTCGTACTACATATGAAAAAACTAAGTTGTTTACCTGGATGATTCTGCCAGTTAAAAGTTATTACAAGAATTAGCGGTCAATCATGGAATGAATGCATACTGCTCTTCCCACTACAAAAAAAACTAATCTGACAACCTGAACACTATGACAGAAAACTTACTCATAGTTACAATTCAGCAAAGTGTCTGCCCTTTTCCTCCTAATGAAAATGTAAGGTCACTACACTATTTACTTTGAAAAATCCCTAATGCTGGCCAGGCTTCGTAGTTCACACCTATAATCCCAGCACTCTGGGAGATCCAGATGAGAAGATCACTTGAGGCCAGGAGTTTGAGACCAGCCTTGTCAAAATAGCAAGACCTCATCTCTACTAAAAAATAAAAATTTAAAAATAAAACCTACCTCACAGAGTCCTTGGGAGAATAAAATCAGGAAATACATATAAAAACTTAATACATAATCTAGTAAAGAACAGGCTCTCATCTTAAACTATTATCTTACTCACAGGAGGCACACAATTATCTGATATAGAAAATACACAGGTACACAGAAGTAAAAATATGGAAAAGTTATGTTTTCTGGAAGTATTTAAAGCCAGGGCCCTGACAATACATCTCTAGATAGATCAGATGCACTTTTCTGCTTTCACATTTTTCGTAATTATGTCTTGCTCTTGTAATACAAAATACAAAACTTTGTAAGAAAAATATGCATTTGACTTTTTTTTTTTTTTTTTTTGAGACAGAGTCTCACTCTGTCACCCAGGCTGGAGTGGAATGGTATAGCTTTGGCTCACTGCAACCTCCACCTCTCAGGTTCAAGCAATTCTCCCACCTAAGCCTCCTGAGTAGATGGGACTACATACAGGCACGTGCCAACACACCTGGCTAATTTTTGTATTTTTAGTAAAGACTGGAATTCACTATGTTGGCCAGGCTGCCCTCGAACTCCTGACCTCGTGATCCATCCCTGCCTCAGCCTCCCAAAGTGCTGGGATTACAGGTGTGAGCCACCGTGCCGGCCTAAATTGACGTTTTAATAACTGTGATTGACATCAACAGAGTAGAAAATCCCAGCCTTCCTTCCCCTCCACAAATGCAACGTTTTGCAACTATCTGTGAATAAAAATAAAAATTTGTTCTTATCAATTTTCACTCTGAGTTAAATCTTCATTCCTTAGCATTTTAATGAAAATCATCTTTTTAAATATGCACAACAACCATTCTAAAAGATCTGGAACTATGTATTTTTAACAGAGTGCCCTTATATTAAGACAGTTTTCATCTTTATATTTTCAATTACGAATCTCCACAATGGAACCAACTAACAAGATTCTGTACTAACCTTGAAAAGTCAGTATACGCTCTGAACACAAGTCCTTTACTATAATTCTATTATTCATTATTATTAATATACCTACTGCATAATTTAGATTGTGACCAAATTCCACTTAATATTAAATTAAGCTAAATACGGAAGTTAATCACAGAAATATTATAGTACTTTGAGATTTGTTTTGTAGTCAGTTACATAGTTAAAACAGAGCTCTAAAAGTAATTAACTCTACCTTCTGTACAAAGTGCTTGAAATCTTAGAGATTACAGGTTCCCTTGGAACATCATGGAAAACTTTCCTCTCTGAGCCAGAAACTGAGTAACTCACTTTCAACTTCTATTTACAATTATACTCATAGTCAGGCCCAGTGGCTCACACCTGTAATCCCAGCACTTTGGGGGGCCAAGGAGGGTGGATCACTTGAGGTCAGGAGTTCAAGGCCAGCCTGGCCAACATAGTGAAACCCCATCTCTACTAAAAATACAAAAATCAGTGGGGCATGGTGGCACACGCCTGTAGTCCCAGCTACTCGGGAGGCTGAGGCAAGAGAATCTTGAACCTGGGAGGTGGAAGTTGCAGTGAGCCAAGATCATGCCACTGCACTACCGCCTGGGCAACAGAGCAGGATTCCATCTCAAAAAAATATAAAATTATACTTAGCCCAAGGCCATATAAATTGCATTGCTATTACGAAGTTTAATATATATTAATACATCAGTTAAAAAGCACTTTAGGTTGGACATGGTGGCTCATGTCTGTAATCCCAGCACTTTAGGAGGCCGAGGCAGGCAGATCACCTGAGGTCAGGAGTTCAAGACCAGCCTGACTAACATGGTGAAAACCTGTCTCTACTAAAAATACAAAAATTAGCAGGGCATAGTGGTGGGCACCTGTAATCCCAAGTACTTGGGAGGCTGAGGCAGGAGAATCGCTTGAACCCGAGAGGCAGATTGCAGTGAGCAGAGATCACGCCACTGCACTCCAGCCTAGGCGACAGAGCAAGACTGTGTGTGTGTGTGTGTGTGTGTGTGTGTGTGTGTGTGTGTGTCTCTCTCTCTCTCTCACTCTCTCTCTCTCTCTCTCTCACACACACACACACACACACACACAGCATTTTATGATACAAATGGGCAGGAGGTTTCTTTGGGGTAATGGAATGTTCTGAAGGAAGACTGGTAGTGGTTATACAACTCTGTAAATACACTATCATGCAACTGTACACTTAAAACAGGTTAATTTTGTAAGATATACATTCTACCTCAATAAAACTTTTTTTCCAGGGCACCTTAAATGTCCAGTAGTATAAAACCTAAGATGCTACTCTAGGTATGAGAAGTAGAAAAGTACAAAGGCTATGTTATTTTATGTAACACCATAGCCCACTATCAAATGCTTAATTAACATCTTCCCATTCTCTCTCATCCCCACAGATTTTCAGGGCTGCAAACATACAAAAGTCAAGTTTTTATCTCTTTAACTATAGATTCACTGTTAAATGCAGAACAATGTGCACATCATCATCTGTTTACGTACTATTTTTTAAAGACTACCCTAATTTTGGTAAAATACTCAGATCTTCAGCGCTTCTCTGGTTCCAATTAATTTGTGAAATGAAGTTTCAGTTCTACTAGAAAAACTTTAATCAAGGTCTACAGACCACTGCCTCAAGGCCTGATAACTGACTTTGAAATTCATCAATGGCAATTCACTTATAGCCAAATGTGTGTCTTCTGTGTATATAGGAAGTAAGAGGAGGGAAAAAAGGGAAATTCAAATCACCTGTACATTGAAAATCACCACACACACACACACACACACACAAAAACACCCCAACAAATACACTAAAATGTTAACAGCTCTCATCTCAAGGCAACTTCTAGTTTTTGCTGAGTTCCAAAATTCCCTCAGTGACTATGTATTATCTTCTAAATTAGAAAAAATTAAAATTGCTCCTATGCTAAACGGAAGCCAGTCTCAAAACACTACACAATATATTGTATGATTCTATATACATAACATTCTGAATAAGGCAAAACTATATGAAGACAGAAGACACTAGAGGCTGGGGTTGAGGAATGGCTGACTAAAAAAGGGCACGACAGAAATTTGGGGGCTATGAATCTTGATAAATGCTGACAACTGTGTAACCACCACCACAGTTAAGGTGACAGATAATCTTGGTAATTATCAGCAAAAAATGCTTTTCTTACTGTATATAAATTAACTGCAACTTTTAAATTCTAATGATAAAAAGCAATAAATTTCTGTGCAATAAGCCAATGTTTTTCAAGTCAGCAGTTTAAGAGGATACAAAATACTGGATCACTGAACTACTTCAAATCTCCGAGATTTGTTCTGGGGTCCACTGTTAAGGTAACAGTAAGGTGAAGTACAGACCCAGAATCCCCATTTGCTCACTTCAAATCCAGGACTCTCTTCCACTTCCCCATTCCCATTCTTCCAGAGTTCTGAAGAACAGTGTCCACAAAGTGCATGTGCAAGTGGATTATGGCTGGACATAAAATTCCAAATGTTCAAGTGTACATTCTTTCAGTGCACACACATGTGACTAGTGTCCTTTCCAACCCTGCCAAAGTACCACCTCACTTTGTGAGGCAAATGAGTTATGGAGTCAAAGCTTAAGTAGAACCAAGCAGTAGACTGCAGGGCATGTATAGAGATCAATAATAAATGCTTCAGAGTTCCAAAATGGGAACATTTGATTCCTTGTGAATTGACTGGGGAAAATAAAAATACCATGAGAAACCAAAGTAAGAATGCAAACAATCTTTGAAACAAATTGACTACCTTCATCTTATTAAAAAAAGGAAAACGTAGCTTTTATAGCAGGCGAATGACAAATACACTTTGCTAAAAAGAAATGGCTATCACATGCATGATGTAGAATAATGTGTTAAAGCAAAATAATCACTTTATTTTTTCCATCACGCAAGACAAAAATGCCTATCTTATACAAGAAGTATATAGCCAAATCGTGAGAATCTAAAACTTTTCGGGAAAGGGGTGGGAGATGATGCAAAACGACTTATCTACGCTTGATAGGAAAAACATGGCTAAGACTGTTCTTTGCTCCATCTTACACAGCGAACCATATCTGCAGTAGTCCAGGGAAGGCAACCACCAGGTTTCAATAACAACAAAAGTCAATTAAACATCCACTCAAATTGCACCTCGGTCATCTGTCTGACATCAAGTCTTAAACCTAGAACGTAAGGTTAATGTAACTACTCACGCATTAACTTAAAGTCTCACTTCCAACAAGCACTGTTCCTACTTTACGTTTACCACCTAAGGAGATTTAAACTTGTGAAAAGCTTAGGGAGATCCTTTATACGCTGGGATTCCCCATTACGCTAGTACCACGTGAGAGTTAAACCAAATCCAGAGCTAATCAGTAAACTAAGAAAGGAGAAACAAAACGCTGAAAATAGAAAATCATGGCCAAATAAAATAAAAACTCGTGGGATAAAAGGTACGCTGAAATGAAAACCTGTGAGAATTCATTTTGTAGGCGCACAATACTCATGCATATTAGAAGGCGGCCCTTCATAAAAATAGCCAAGACTCTCAAACATTTGAGATGCTGGCTTAGCGAGATTGACTGACAGACAACAGCTGGGGAGATTTTGTATTGCTCTTGTAACATCCTGGCATACTTCGGGAGAATGAGTAAAGAACACTATAGTGGCAAAAAAAAAATAAACTAGTAGGATTTCATTTTTAGATATGTGAACGCTGAAAGCCCCTACCAAATTGCTGTACTCTATTTCTCCTACGTTTTCCAGCCCCGATTTCATAGTAATGCATGTTCTTCCTCCCCAACCAAACAAAAAACCTCGTGGAAAAAAAGACACACACACCTCCCTCCAAAAACAGGGGCAGTGATACAAAGAAATTGGTCACCTCTCCGCCTATCTCCGTGATCCATCTCACATTTTAAATCTTACTTTAAAGCGGAGAACTCTCTGTTTCTTCCGTAATAGAGGGGCTACGGCGCCGCCCAATTTCCCAGGCCGCAAAAATAGTCCAACCCGCCACAATTCAAGCTTTTCTGCTTTTCTGTCTTCGATGCTATAACCCTAAATCCGGCACCCCCATTCTCCTCAGACGCTAAAGATTTGCTGGCCCGAAACTCGAAGACAAGGGGTGAATTCCAAAGATTCCGCGCCGCACGCGCCCCAGGGGGCGGGGAGGGGGCGCGGGCGCGGGCCGAGGCGCTCGGGCCGGCAGGTCCGCGGGCGGGGGAGCGGGCGCGACCACACAATCCCCCCGCCGCCTCCCCGCGCTCGGGCCTGGCCGAGCAGCTCCCGTCGTCCCGCCGCCGCTCCGCCGCTTCCCACCGGCCCGCCAAGAGCCGCGGCGGCAACAAGGAAGGTTCCTAACTAGGAAAACCCACGGTGTCCGACGTGCTGTTTCAAAACATAACGGAGCCCCGGCCCCCGAGACCGTTAAACCGCGGGTGGAGGGGGGAGAAGCAAGGAATCCCGCGGCCTCGGGCGGGGGCCTGGCCGCCCCTCCGACCCCCAGCGTCACTCTCCGGGACCACCAGCCCTCGCTCAAACGCGCCCCAGCCCCCAGAACACTCCACAGAGTGGCAGAGGGGTCAGTACCTTGTAGAAAGCCCCGTTGGAGCCGCGAACCTCCACCGTCAGCTCCGCCATGTTGGAACCGCAAAGGCCGCCGGGAAGAGATTCTAGAAACTTTCCAACCAGAGGGGAGGAGGGGGGAGGGGCGCGGAGGCGGGGAAGGGGAGGGGACAGCAGGGCGGGGATTCGGGTCCCCGCCCCTCACCCCGGGTCTCCGCGTGCCGCCCCGACTCTCCAGGTGGGATCCCGGCGCTCCCTGCGGCGCCCGCCCCGGGCTCCGCCTGCCGCCGGCTACGTCGGCCTCGCCTCCCGGCACAATCGCCGACCTTTGACCCGCCCGCGGGCCCCCGCCCCCCCGTGGCCGCCGTTCGCGCCGCCCCGGAATCCTCGGCCCGGGCTCAGCCCGCCCCGCGCGTGGCGTTCGCTCGCGCCCCGCGTCCAGACCTGGAACTTCTGGGAGGGCTGGATGCCCGGGGGTGGCCTTGTCACCCACCTCGATGGTGCCCCAAGTTTTGTCGCCCCGCTCTGGTTTGTTTTTTTAAAAAGTCGGGCCTTCTCCGGACTCCGATTCCCCAGTTCCACGCCCCTCAAACGGGTTCGCCCAGCCCGCCCCCCACCTGCTGCACTTCTGCTAGGCCGGGCGCGGTGGCCCACACCTGTCCTCCCGGCACTCTGAGAGGCCGAGGCGGCCGGATCACGAGGTCAGGAGTTCTAGACCAGCCTGACCAACTTGGGGAAACCCCAGTCTGCGCTAAAACTTAGCCGGGCGTGGGGACGCGCGCCTATAGTCCCGGCTGCTGGGGAGACTGAGGCAGGAGAATCGCCTGAACCGGGGAGGCGGAGGCTGCAGTGAGCCGAAATCGCACCACTGCACTCCAGCCGGGTGACAGAGCGAGACTCCATCTCAAAAAAAAAAAAAAAAAAAGTCAAACTATTTTCAAAACTGTGTTCACACCCCGGAGCAGAGTTTACATGAATTCGCCTTATTAAAAGCAGAGGGCTGTATGTGGTGGCTCATGCCTGTAATTTCATAACTTTGGGAGGCCGAGGTGGGCAGATCACCTGGGGTTGGGAGTTCGAGACCAGCCTGACCAACGTGGAGAAATCCCGTTTCTACTAAAAATACAAAATTAGCGGGCCTGGTGGTGCATGCCTGTAATCCCAGCTACTTGGGAGGCTGAGGCAGGAGAATCACTTGACACCGGAGGCGGAGGTTGCAGTGAGCAGAGATAGCCCATTGCACTCTAGCTTGGTCAACAAGAGCGAAACTCCATCTCAAAAAAGTAAATAAATAAATAAATCAGTCAGACAATAGAGCGGGAGACCACGTTTTCCTCTGCTGAGTGAATGTAAAGTTCCACAAATAGGATCAAAGCCTCGCCATCTCCAGTTTTGTAAGCATTGTAACAAATACTTTGAGTATGGATTTTAACAAGTTGATAACTGAAGCTTTTTTCCTACACAAGGCCTTTGGAAATACTATAAGGACTCCTTGTTATACTTATTACCATTTTCACAGAAAAACTTTGAAGAAAGGATACTTTGCTAACATTCTATACTTCCCATGAAATGCCCACTGACCTGGTCTTTCAGATTCTGAAAAAGAAAAAAAAAAAAACAAAAAATATGTGCATAACATTTTATGAGCAAGTCTGCATCTCTGAAGGTTCTGGAAGAAAATGAGGGCTGTGAAAGTGTTCATTCTTGTTGTGTACAGGATATTCTCTTTATTGATTTAAGACAGGGTCTCTGTCACACAGGATGGAGTGAACTGGCATGTTTACGTTGCAGTCTGGACTTCCCAGGCTCAGGCGATTCTCCCACCTCAGTCTTCCGAGTAACTGGGACTACAATATTTATTTATTTATGTTTTCGGCAGAATGTCACCCTGTTGTCCAGGCTGGAGTGCAGTGGTGCGATCTTGGCTCACTGCAACCTCCACCTCCCGGTTTCAAGCGAGTCTCCAACCTGAGCCTCCCAACTAGCTGGAATTACAGGTGACTGCCACCACACCGGGCTAATTTTTTGTATTTTTAGTAGAGACGTGGTTTCACCATCTTGGCCAGGCTGATCTTGAACTCCTGACTTCGTGACCCACCTGCCTTGGCCTCCCAGAGTGCTGAGATTACAGACATGAGCCACGGCGCCCAGTCTTTTTTTTTTTTTTTTTAAGAGGGATCTCTATCACCAAGGCTGAAATGCAGTGGCACAATTATAGCTCATTGTAATCATGAACTCTTGGCCATCCCACACTGGGCTACGATGTTCTTTTTAAGCTGTTGATCATATTGAGAAAAATGTAAACAAACTAATGAGGTTTTTTTTTTTTTTTTTTTTTTGAGATGGGGTCTCACTCTGTCACCAGGCTAGACGCCATTTATTAAGGGCGTCTTATGCTAACACTTTATATGCCCTTTATGATCCTTCAGAATTATAATTTGCTTTTTTAAAAAGTTTTCTTTAGATATAATTCTCCAATTTATAGTGTACAATTCAGTGGTTTTTAGTATATTCACAGATTTGTGCAACCACCACCACCACAGTCAATTTTAGAATATTTTCACCACTGCAAAAATAACGCCAAACCTGTTAGCAGTCACTCTAGATTCCACCCCAACTCCCAGGCCCTAGGAAGTCAGTAACCTGTTTTCTACCTGTATATATTTGCCTAGTCTAGATATTTAACATAAATGAAATTGCAGAATATGTGGTGTGTTATGACTGGCTTTCTTTTTTCTTTCTTTCTTTTTTGTTTTTTTAAGATAGAGTCTCGCTCTGTTGCCCAGGCTGGAGGACAGTGGCTCCATCTCCACCCACTGCAACCTCCGCCTCCTGGGCTAAAGCGATTCTCCCGCCTCAGCCCCCTAAATAGCTGGGAGTACAGATGTGAATCACCGTGCCCACTAATCTTTGTATTTTTTTGTAGAGATAGGGTTTCACCATGTTGCCCAGGCTGGTTTCAAACTCCTGACCTCAAGCTATCCACTCTCCTCTGCCTCCCAGAGCGCTAGAATTACAAGCGTGAGCCACTGCACCTGGCCTATGACTGGCTTCTTTCATTTAGTATAATGTTTCCAAGGTTCATCCATATTATAGAATGTATTAATACTCATTCCTTTTTGTCAAGTATACTGTCATATGTATACACCACATCATTTTATTAATTCATCAGTTGATAGACATTTGGTTGTTTCTACTTTTTGGCTATTAGGAATAATGCTGCTATGAAAATTTCTTTACATGTTTTAGTATAGAAAGATGTATGTTTTCGTTTCTCTTGGGTATATAGCTAGAAATGGAACTGCTGACTCGTGACAATTCCATGTTTAAACCTGTTGAGGAATTGCCAGACTTTTCCAAAGTGGCTGCAGTATTTGCAACCCCAGGAGCAGTCCAAGTTTACTTTTGCTTTATGTCTTTCTCTCTCTCTTCCTTTCTTTCCTTTTCTTTTCCTCTTTGTCTATCCCTCTCTCTCTCTCTGTTTTGGCTTTCAGTTTAATTTTGTTTGTTCTCAATGTCAGTGATTTTCAGTATGGATGCAGAAGTTCCATTTGGGCAGAGGCCAAGGCATTTCAGACCGCCTGAACTCTAAAGAATAAGGGCTGTCCCTCTTCAGGCCTTGCACCCAGAAAACATTTGAATTTGGAACCTAACCAACACTTTACTACTTCTTCTAAGTAGACTTTGTGCTAAGCAACTGAGCTTTTTAGCAACCAGTAACACATGTAAGATCAGACAAGCTCCAAGTGGCAGAACTGAGATTTAAGCCCCTCTATTTTCCATTTCCAATGCCACATCAATGACTGTTTGCAGCCCCCATGTAATATTCAAAATGGGACATTACACAAAGTTAAAATTTTGATATAAACCTATTTTCACCATCATAAAAAGATGTTCATTTTAAAAACAGCATGCATAATCATATTGAAATATATATGTAGTGTGTCAATACATACATAAAGTCTGAAAGTTAATATTTTCTTATATTAATGGAGGATATTTCCAGAAGATGGGCTTATGATTTACATAAACTTTATAATGTCTATATTTTTTGCACCATCTGAATTTTTTTGTATATTTTATTTATTAAAATTTTTTTTAAACTTTATTGTACTTTAGGTTCTGGGGTACATGTGCAGATCATGCAAGATTGTTGCATAGGTATGCACATGTCAATGTGAAGTCTCCCGTTATTATTGTGTGGGAGTCTGAGTCTCTTTGTAGGTCGTTAAGAACTTGCTTTATATACCTGGGTGCGCCTGTATTGGGTGTGTATTTATTTAGGATCATTAGCTCTTCTTGTTGCATTGATCCTTTTACCACTATGTAATGCTCTTCTTTGTCTCTTTTGATCTTTGTGGGTTTAAAGTCAATTTTATCAGAGACTAGGATTGCAACTCCTGGTTTTTTTGCTCTCCATTTGCTTAATAAATCTTCCTCCATCCCTTTGTTTTTAGCCTATGTGCGTCCTTGTACATGAGATGGGTCTCCTGGATACGGCACACCGATGGGTCTTGACTTTTTATCCAATTTGCCAGTCTGTGTCTTTTGATTGGGGCATTTAGCCCATTTACATTTAAGGTTAATATTGTTGTGTGTGAATTTGATCCTGCCATTTTGATGCTAGCTGGATGTTTTGCCCTTTAGTTGACGCATTTTCTTCATTATGTCAAATGGTCTTTACTATTTGGTACGTTTTTGGAATGGCTGGAACTGGTTGTTCCTTACGTTGTTTAGTGGTTCTTTCAGGAGCTCTTGTAAGGCAGGTCTGGTGGTGACAAAATCTCTCAGCAATTACTTGTCCATAAAGCATTTTATTTCTCCTTTGCTTATGAAGCTTAGATTGGCTGGATATGAAATTCTAGGTTGAAAGTTCTTTTCTTTAAGGATGTTGAATATTGGCCCCCACTCTCTTCTGGCTTGTAGGGTTTCTGCTGAGAGATCTGCTGTGAGTCTGATGGGCTTCCCTTAGTGGGTAACCCGATCTTTCTCTCTGGCTGCCCTTAGCATTTTTTCCTTCATCAACTCTGGTGAATCTGACGATTATGTGCCTTGGTGTTGCTCTTCTTGAGGAATGTCTTGAGGAAATACAGGTGTTCTCTGTATTTCCTGGACTTGTATGGTGGCCTGCCTTGCTAGGTTGGGGAAGTTTTCCTGGATAATATCCTGAAGAGTATTTTCCAGCTTGGATTCATTGTCTCCATCACATTCAGGTACACCTATCAAACGTAGATTAGGTCTTTTCACATAATCTCATAGTTCTTGGAGGCTTTGTTCATTTCTTTTCACCCTTTTTTCTCTAATCGTGCCTTCTTGTTTTATTTCATTGAGGTGATCTTCAATCTCTGATATCCTTTCTTCTGCTTGCTCGATTCGGCTTTTGAAACTTGTGTATGCTTCACGAAGTTCTCATGCTGTGTTTTTCAGCTCCATCAAGTCGTTTATATTCTTCTCTAAGCTATTTATTCTAGTTAGCATCTCATCTAACCTTTTTTCTAGGTTCTTAGTTTCTTTGCATTGGGTTAGCACATGTTCTTTTAGCTCTGAGAAGTTTGTTATTACCCACATTCTGAATCCTGTATCTGTCAATTCATCAGATTCATTATCCATCCATCTTTGATCCCTAGCTGGTGAGGAGTTCTGATCCCTTGGAGGAGGAGAGGTGTTTTGGTTTTTGGTGTTTTCATCCTTTTTGCACTGGTTTCTTCCCATCTTAGTGGCTTTATCTACCTGTGGTCTTTGTAGTTGGTGACTCTTGGATGGGGTCTCTGAGTGGATGTCCTTTTTGTTGATTTTGAAGCTATTTCTTTCTGTTTCTTGGTTTTCTTTCTGAGAGTCAGGCCGCTCTGCTGCAGGACTGCTGGAGGTCCACTCCAGACCCTGCTTACCTGGGGATCACCCACAGGGGGTGCAGAACAGTAAGGGATATTGCCAGTTTCTTCTTCTGTTATCTTCATGCCAGAAGGGTACCCGCCAGATGTTAGCTTGAGCTCTCCTTTATGAGGTGTCTCTTTGGGTATACAGTGGTCAGGGTGCTGCTTGGGGCAGTCTGTCCCTTATAGGAACTCAAGTGCTGTGCTGGGAGCTCCATTGTCCCGTGCAGAGCTCCTGAGCAGGTACCTTTAAGTCTGCTGCAGCGGAACTCATAACTGCCTCTTTTCCCAGGTGCTCTGACCTAGGAAGGTTGGCTTTATTTATGACTTCCTGACATGTTGCTGCCTTTTTTCAGAGATGCCTTGTCCCACACAGAGTAGTCTAGTCACAGTCTGACAATAGAGGCTCTGCTGAGCTGCTGCAGGCTCTGCCCAGCTGCTGACTACCTCGGTAGCAGCGGATGCCCTTTCCCCCACTGAGCTGGACCGCCCTGGGTCCAGCTGTGCTTGTGGCAAAACTCTCAATCCAGAGCATTACAAATCGCTTGTTTTGTGGGGGTGGTACCCACCGAGCCCGATTGCCTGGCTCCCAGTCTCAGCCCCCTCCCTTCCAGCTGAATGGGCGGCTCTGTCTCCCAGGCATTCCAGGCACCCGTTGAAACAGCCACCCATATTTGTGTGTTTCTGTGCACCAACCATCGGCACCAGCTGTGCTAAAAACTCGTGGTGCTTTTCGTCCCGGGAATCTCCTGGTCTGTGGGCAGTGCAAACTTGTTTGGAAATGCAGTGAGCACTCACCCTCTGCGTTGTTCTTGCTGAGAACTGCACTCCGGAGCTGTTCCTACTCGGCCATCTTGGATCCTCCCTCCTGAATTTTTTGCAGTGAGCATGTTACCTGATCATCAGGAAAAAAAAAATCTTTTTAACTGGTCACAGTGGCTCACACCTTTAATTCCAGCACTTTGGGAAGCCAAGGCAGGGGGATCACTAGAGGCCACGAGTTTAAAGCCAGGCTGGGCAACATAGTGAGGGCTCGTCTCTACAGAAAAATGCAAAAATTAGCTGGGCGTGGTGGCGTGTACCTGTAGTCCCGGCTCCTTAGGAGACTGAGGCAGGAGGATCGCTTAAGCCTGGAGGCCGAGGGTGGAGTTAGCTGTGTTTGCACCACTGCACTCCAGCCAGGGCAACAGAGCAATACATTGTCTAAAAAAACGAAAAAAAATCATTTTTTTTAATACTATGCCATGGAATATTCTACAACCAGTAGCCACGAAATTATAGAAGACTATCTCCTGATATGAGAAGATGGGACTGTTGGAATGCAGTCACTGCAATTTCCACCTCCCAGGTTCAAGTGATTCTCCTGCGTCAGCCTCCAGAATAGCTGGGATTACAGGCCTGCACACCACCACACCTGGCTAATTTTTGTACTTTTAGTGGAGACAATTTCGTCATGTTGTCCAGGCTAGTCTTGAACTGCTGAGCCCAAGTGATCTGTCCACCTTGACCTCCCAAAGTGCTGGTGTTGTAGGACTTTTCCTTAGTTCAGCTAAAGATGGGATCCTTGTCTGTCCCACACCTGCAAAAATTTAGGCTCACAGATGGATTGAAGGGTGAGTAAAGCAGGGTTTTATTGGATGAAAAGGAAGAAAAAAGGGGAGCAGGGATTCTTGCCAGGTCAGAGTTCCTTTTAGACACTGTTCAAATCCCAGGTTCAGGAGGGGCCGGTCTCCTCCCTGCTGCAAACATGAACTTCCTGAGGCTCCATCCCAGTGGGCAGACCGGCTGGAGTTTCTCTGAGGTCCCTCTCCCAACTGGCTGTCTCATTCCCCCATCTAAAGAAGTACATCTGCCGGGCACAGTGGCTCATGCCTGTAATCCTAGCACTTTGGGAGGCTGAGGCAGGTGGATTGACTGAGCTCAAGAGTTCGAGACTAGCCTGGGCAACATGGTGAAACCCTGTCTCTACTAAAATACAAAAAATTAGAAGGGCCTAGCAGCATGTGCCTGTAATCCCAGCTACTCGGGAGGCTGAGGCAGGAGAATCACTTGAACCTGGGAGGCGGAGGTTGCAGTGTGCTGAGATTGTGTCACTGCACCCCAGCCTGGGTGACAGAGTGAGACTCCGGCTCTCTAAAAACAAACAAACAAACAACAACAACAAAACAAACAAAAAACAGAAGTACATCTAACTGCCCTTAGATTAATGATAAGGACAAAGACCAATCCTAACTGCTTCCTGCCGATAGGGGCTCTTTTTTGGGGGAAGCAGCAGTCAGCGCTCCCTCAGAGGCCTGTGGTCAGGCTCCAGCTGCATGACTAGTTGGGGTTTGATATCCTGAAGGCAAGAGCAGACAAATCAGGTTATTAGAAAACATGATCAAAACGAAACAAGGGGGAATCGGGGGAAGATGGCCGACTAGGAACAGCTCAGGATTGCAGCTCCCAGTGAAAGTGCACAGGGTGAGTGGACGCCGCATTTCCAGACGGATTTTTATTGCCCACAGACCAGGAGATTCCCAGGCAGAGGAGCCCCACGGGTCACCAGCGCGGCTGTGTTGGCTGGCATGGCTGTTTCAGCCAGCATGGCTATTTCGGCCCATGCGGCTGCTTGTCCCGTGCCCTGGAGCGGCAGTTCTCCGTACAAAAGACACTGGTCCGGGTGCCCTCTTAGCTGGCAATTGGAGCCCTGAGATGGCAGAATCGCCCATTCATCTGAAATAGCGAGCCAGGCCAGGAGATTCCTAGGCAAAAAAACCGCCAGGAATCTCAGCGCCTCTTTCAGCCGGCTCAGTGATTCGCAGCACAGGAGATCCCTGCGCATTTTCAACAGGGAGAGAGTTGACCATTCAACAACGACAACAAAAGACTCTGAGTCAGGGAGCCAGGTGATCAGGCTGGTCCCACATCCCCCCACACACACAAAAAAAAAAAAAACCAGTAATTGAAAACGCTCTGCATTGAGAGTTTCACAGCAAGCACAGCTGAACCCGGGATGGTCCAGCTCTGTGGGGGAGGGGCACCCACCATTACTGAGACACTCCACCACTACAGAGGCATTCTGACCATCACTGAGGCAACCCGCCGTTGTCAAGGCAACCTGCCACTACAGAAAGAGTCCGCCATAACAGAGGCAGACCACCATTGCCAAGGCAGTTCTTACTATACCCATATAAACAGGACTGCAGGGAAGATCACATGGCAGCTGGGCGGAGCCCACAGCAGCTCAGCAAAGCCTCTGCAGGCAGACAGTGACTAGGCTGCCTCCTCACTGGGCAGGGCAGCCCTGAAAGAAAAAAAAAAGGCAGCAGCACAATGGAAACTCATAAATAAAACCCTAATTCCATGGGACAGAGCACCTGGGAGAAAAAAAAAAAAAAAAAAAGGGAGTTTATGTGTTCTGCTGCAGCAGACCTAAATGTACCTGCCCAGCAACTCTGAATGAACAACAGAGCTCACAGCTCAGGACTTGAGCTCCAATAAAGGATAGACTGTCTCCTTAAGCAACTCCCTGACCCCCATATATCCAAAGAGTCACCTCATAAAAGAGAGAACAGACTTACATTTGGCAGGTATCCTACTGGGACAAAGATAGCAGAAGAGGAAACTGGTAGCAACCCTTACTGTTCTGCAGCTGCTGCAGGTGATCGCCCGGCAAGCAGGGCCTGGAGTGAACCTCAGCAGTCCTACAGCAGAGGGGTCAGACTGTTAGAAGGAAAGCTAAGAAAAAGAAGTAACTTCAGCGTCCACAAACTGGAAGTTCACTCAGAGACCCAATCAGAAAGTCAGTAACTACAAAGACAACAGGTGGATAAACCCACAAAGATGGGAAGAAACCAGCGCAAAAAGGATGAAAACACCCGAAACCAGAACACCTCTCCTCCTAAGACGGATCACAACTCCTCACCAGCAAGGGAACAAGGCTGGATGGAGAAGGAGTGTGATGAAATGACAGAATCAGACTTCAGAAGGTGAGTAATAAGAAACTACAGTGAGCTAAAAGAACATGTTCTAACCCAATGCAAAGAAACTAAGAACCTTGAAAAAAGATGTGACGAAATGCTAACGAGAATGGACAACATAGAGAGGAATATAAGTGAATTGATGGAGCTGAAAAACACAACACGAGAACTTCGTGAAGCATGCACAAGTTTCAACAGCCGAATTGACCAAGCAGAAGAAAGGATATCAGAGGTCGAAGATCAACTCAATGAAATAAAACAAGAAGGCAAGACTGGAGAAAAAAGGGTAAAAAGGAATGACCAAAGTCTCCAAGAAATGTGGGACTATGTGAAAAGACCTAATCTACGTCTGATAGGTGTACCTGAATGTGACAAAAAGAATGAATCCAAGCTGGAAAATACTCTTCAGGATATTATCCAGGAAAACTTTCCCAACCTAGCAAGGCAGGCCAATATTCAAGTCCAGGAAATACAGAGAACATCACAAAGATATTCCTCAAGTAGAGCAACACCAAGGAACATAAGCATCAGATTCACCAGGGTTGAAATGAAGGAGAAAATCCTAAGGGCAGCCAGAGAGAAAGGTCAGGTTACCCACAAAGGGAAGCCCATCAGACTCACAGCAGATCTCTCAGCAGAAACCCTACAAGCCAGAAGAGAGTGGGGGCCAATATTCAACATCCTTAAAGAAAGGAACTTTCAACTCAGAATCTCCTAACCAGCCAAACTAAGCTTCATAAGTGAAGGAAAAATAAAATCATTTGCAAACAAGCAAGTACTCAGAGATTTCATCACCACCAGAGCTGCTTTACAAGAGCTCCTGAAAGAGGCTCTACATATATAAAGGAACAACCAGTACCAGCCACTCCAAAATCATACCAAATGGTAAAGAGCATCAACACAATCAAGAATCTGCATCGACTAACCAACAAAACAGCCAGCTAGCATCAAAATGGCAGTATCAAATGCACACATAACAATATTATCCCTAAATGTAAATGGACTGAATGCCCCAATCAAAAGATACAGACTGGCAAATTGGATAAAAAGCCAAATCCCATCAGTGCGCTGTATCCAGGAAACCCATCTCACAAGCAAGGATACACAAAGGCTCAAAATAAAGGGATGGAGGAAGATTTGCCAAGCAAATGGAGAGCAAAAAAAAGCAGGAGTTGCAATTCGCATCTCTGATAAAATAGACTTTAAAGCAACAGAGATCAAAAGAGACAAAGAAGGACATTACATAATGGTAAAAGGACCAATGCAACAAGAAGAGCTAACGATCCTAAATATATACATACCCAATACAGGAGCACCCAGATACATAAGGCAAGTTCTTAATGACTTACAAAGAGACGTAGACTCCCACACAATAATAGTGGGAGACTTTAACACCCCATTGTCAATATTAGACAGATCAACCAGACAGAAAATTAACAAGGATATCCAGTACCTGAACTCAGACCTGGACCAAGGAAACCTAATAGACATTTACAGAACTCTCTACCCCAAATCCACAGAATATACATTCTCCTCAGCACCACATCACACCTACTCTAAAATTGACCACATAATTGGAAATAAATCACTCCTCAGCAAATGCAAAAGAACGGAAATCAAGACAAACAGTCTCTCAGACCACAGTGCAATTGAGTTAGAACTCAGAATGCAGCAACTAACTCAGAACCGCACAGCTTCATGGAAACTGAACAACTGGCTCTTGAATGTTGACTGGATAAACAATGAAATGAAGGCAGAAATAAAGATGTTCTTCGAAACCAACGAGAACGAAGACAAAACATACCAGAATCTCAGGAACACATTTAAAGCAGTCTCTAGAGGAAAATATATAGCAATAAGTGCCCACATGAGAAGCAAGGGGAGATCTAAAATTGAAACCCTAGCATCAAAATTGAAAGAGCTAGAGGAGCAAGATCAAAAAAACTCAAAAACTAGCAGAAGACAAGAAATGACTAAGATCAGAGCAGAACTGAAGGAGATAGAGACACAAAAAAACCTTCAAAAAATCAATAAATCCAGGAGCTGGTTTTTCAAAAAGATCAACAAAATAGACCACTAGCCAGATTAATAAAAAAGAAAAGAGAGAATAACCAAATTGATGCAATAAAAAATGTTAAAGGGGATATCACCACAGATTCCACAGAAATTCAAACCATCATCAGAGATTATTACAAACAACTCTATGCACATAAACTAGTAAGCCTGGAAGAAATGGATAAATTCCTGGACACTTGCCTCCTCCCAAGCCTAAACCAGGAAGAAGTTGAAACCCTGAATAGACCAATAACAAGGTCTGAAGCTGAGGCAGCTATTAAGATCCTACCACCCAAATAAAGCCCAGGTCCAGACGGGTTCACAGCCGAATTCTACCAGACATACAAAGAGGAGCTGGTACCATTCCTTCTGAAACTATTCCAAATAATCCAAAAAGAGGGAACCTTTCCCAAATCATTTTATGAGACCAACATCATCCTGATACCAAAACCCGGCAGAGACTCAACGAGAAAAGAAAACTTCAGGCCAATATCCATGATGAACATAGATGCAAAAATCTTCAATAAAATACTGGCAAGCCGATTGCAACAGCACATCAAAAAGCGTATCTACCATGATCAAGTAGGCTTCATCCCAGGGATGCAAGGCTGGTTCAACATATGCACATCTATAAATGTAAGCCATCACATAAACAGAACCAAAGACAAAAACCACATGATTATCTCAATTGATGCAGAGAAGGCCTTTGACAAAATTCAACAGCCCTTTATGCTAAAAACCCTCAATAAACTAGGTATTGATGGAACGTATCTCAAAATAATAAAAGCTATTTATGACAAACCAACAGCCAATATCATACTGAATGGGCAAAAACTGGAAGCATTCCCTTTGAAATCTGGCACTAGACAAGGATGCCCGCTCTCACCACTCCTATTCAATATAGTACTGGAAGTTCTAGCCAGAGCAATCGGGCAAGAAAAAGAAATAAAGGGTATTCAAATAGGAAAGAAGAAGTCAAATTGTCTCTATTTGCAGACAACATGATTGTATATCTAGAAGACCTCATCATCTCAGCCCAAAATCTCCTGAAACTGATAAGCAACTTCAGCAAAGTCTCAGGATACAAAATCAATGTGCAAAAATCACAAGCGTTCCTATACACCAATAACAGACTTACAGGGAGCCAAATCAAGAACGAACTGCCATTCACAATTGCTACGAAGAGAATAAAATACCTAGGAATACAACTAACAAGGAACGTAAAGGACCTCTTTAAGGAGGACTACAAGCCACTGCTCAACAAAATAAGAGAGGACACAAACAGATGGAGAAACATTCCATGTTCATGGTTAGGAAAAATCAATATTGTGAAAATGGCCATACTGCCCAAAGGAATTTACAGATTCAACGCTATCCCCATCAAGCTACCAATGACCTTCTTCACAGAACTGGAAAAAACCACCTTAAACTTCATATGGAACCAAAAGAGAGCCCACATAGCCAAGTCAATTCTAAGCAAAAAGAACAAAGCAGGAGTCATTACACTATCGGACTTCAAATTATACTACAAGGTTACAGTAATCAAAACAGCATGGTACTGGTACCAAAACAGAGATGTAGACCAATGGAACAGAACAGAGGCCTCGGAGGCAACACAACATATCTACAACCATCTGATCTTTGACAAACCTGACAAAAACAAGCAATGGGGAAAAGATTCCCTGTTTAATAAATGGTGTTGGGAAAGCTGGCTAGCCATGTGCAGAAAGCAGAAACTGGACCCCTTCCTGATGCCTTACACTAAAATTAACTCCAGATGGATTAAAGACTTAAACATAAGACCTAACACCATAAAAACCCTAGAAAAAAATCTAGGCAAAACCATTCAGGACATAGGCGTAGGCAAGGACTTCATGACCAAAACACCCAAAGCATTGACAACAAAAGCCAAAATAGACAAATGGGACCTAACCAAACTCCACAGCTTCTGCACAGCAAAAGAAACAGTCATTAGAGTGAATCGGCAACCAACAGAATGGGAAAAAATGTTTGCAGTTTACCCATCTGACAAAGGGCTGATATCCAGAATCTACAAAGAACTAAAACAGATCTACAAGAAAAAAAAACTAACAAGCCCATTCAAAAGTGGGCAAAGGATATGAACAGATGCTTTACAAAAGAAGACATACATGGGGCCAACAAACATATGAAAAAATGCTCATCATCACTGGTCATTAGAGAAATGTGAATCAAAACTACATTGAGATACCATCTCACGCCAGTTAGAATGGCGATCATTAAAAAATCTGGAGACAACAGATGCTGGAGAGGATGTGGAGAAATAGGAACACTTTTACACTGTTGGTGGGAGTGCAAATTAGTTCAACCATTGTGGAAGACAGTGTGGCGATTCCTTAAGGACCTAGAAATAGAAATTCCATTTGACCCAGCAATCCCATTACTGGGTATATATCCAAAGGATTATAAATCATTCTACTATAAGGACACATGCACACAAATGTTCATTGCAGCACTGTTTACGATAGCAAAGACTTGGAACCAACCCAAATGCCCATCGATGATAGACTGGACAGGGAAAATGTGGTACATATACACCATGGAATATTATGCAGCCATCAAAAATGATGAATTCGTGTCCTTTGTAGGGACATGGATGAACCTGGAAACCATCATTCTCAGCAAACTGACACAAGAGCAGAAAATCAAACACCGCATGTTCTCACTCATAGGCGGGTGTTGAGCAATGAGAACACATGGACACAGGCAGGGGAGCACTACACACTGGGGTCTGTTGGGGGGAAATAGGGGAGAGGCAATGGGGGTGGGGAGGTGGGGAGAGATAGCATGGGGAGAAATGCCAGATATAGGTGAAGGGGAGGAAGGCAGCAAACCACACTGCCATGTGTGTACCTATGCAACAATCTTGCATGTTCTTCACATGTACCCCAAAACGTAAAATGCAATAAAAAAATAAAAAATGAAAAAACGAAACAAGGGGAGGGGTAAGGACAGCTCAAAAATCTCCAGGCCTGGCCGGGCGCGGTGGCTCAAGCCTGTAATCCCAGCACTTTGGGAGGCCGAGGCGGGTGGATCACGAGGTCAAGAGATCGAGACCATCCTGGTCAACATGGTGAAACCCCGTCTCTACTAAAAATACAAAAAATTAGCTGGGCATGGTGGCGTGTGCCTGTAATCTCAGCTACTCAGGAGGTTGAGGCAGGAGAATTGCCTGAACCCAGGAGGCGGAGGTTGCGGTGAGCTGAGATCGTGCCATTGCACTCCAGCCTGGGTAACAAGAGTGAAACTCCGTCTCAGAAAAAAAAAAAAAAAAATCTCCAGGCCTTTTACCAGTTTGCGCAGGGAGAGGGAAGCCAAAAACCCGACTGGAAAAAAACTTCACCGATTTGCTGGCATGTTGGGCTTCTGGGTTCCCTTCCCTGAGTCCAATCCTAAGACAACCAGTTTAAGGGTTGGGAAATTAACTCTTTTCAGGTTGGAGGATGCATCTGAGGGGAGCATAGTACAAAAACACAATTACCTGTTAGTGAAGAGAGAACAGAGGAGGGGGAAGGACAAAGGAGGCATTTTTAAAGGCATGCCAGAGGTTCAATATGCGTTCAGCAGGGGTATGCACTGAAGATGAATGGCTACCCACACAGGAAGAGGAAAGCAGGCTTCCCTGGTTCCCCTCTCTTCCTAACAGATACCCAGGGTGTGTGAGGGAGAGGGGGGAAGGGCATCTTGTTTCCGTCTTTTGTTCTTTCATCCCCTAGTCCCTGCAACCTTGGCAGGTGCACCCATGGGTGTCAAAGCGACTTGCAGCCATAGAGCAGTGAGGGTCTACTGGCGGAGTCATCTGCTCTTACCCACATGTACCCTATCTCCCCTGCTGTCTGTAGCCTTGGCGTTGCCTTGACCCAATTTATGCCCTGGATACTAGCATGGCCTTTATCCATAAAATAAGAAGCTTGGGCTTGGCTTAATCAGCAGGAATCAGTCACACACACCTGCACTGTGCCTTTTACCCTCTGCTGTT
This sequence comes from Sapajus apella, assembly GCF_009761245.1. Lineage (NCBI taxonomy): Eukaryota > Metazoa > Chordata > Mammalia > Primates > Cebidae > Sapajus > Sapajus apella. Next base: position 20,345,302 of record NW_022436978.1, read on the forward strand.
GTCTGCCTCTGGGTCCCTTAGATCCAGTTTTCTTTCCCAGGGCTTTGACTTGCAACTTGAAATTGAATCTGGGACAAAAATGTCTCAGGGGGTTGCATAGACTCCTTATCATAAGTTTCACCTTAGCAGGTGACATTGTGGCATTGAGTCCTCCTCCAACAAGGGAGAGAAGAGGATGTCTTGTGACACACCCAGGTAACTGGTAGCTATAGTTTGGCTTGTTAGGATTTGGGTGCGTGGTGCCTGGCTTTTGCTAGCCTCCTTGGTTTTACTTTCCCAAAAGGGAAACCCCCAAGTGATGGGCATCCTATTCATCCCCATCACCTGACAGGTTTGCAGGGTAATTGCTCAGAACTAGAATATTGATCCGGATTTCTACATTACCCATCCCTCTTGTTCTTTCTGAGTTGCAGCTGCAGATTGCTGGTTGGTTCACAGGAGCAAGCAGGGTTAGTCTAACCTGCAGGCGAAAACTTACAACCAACCAATCAGTTTAGAATTTGGTGACAAACATACGATCAGTTTTGGAACACAATCCTCTATCTCCAGTCCTCGTTTTTTAAAAAAAACATTACGACAGGACTGAGTGGTTTGCAGAATAGACTTTAGTCTTATACTTGGCCTGATTATTTGCATGAAATGCAACAAGAATAACTATTTCTACATAGGCCTTTTGGATTGGCTTTAATGGAACGCTGTTCCCCAAGGGATCTCAGATAAGACCTTTTAAAGCTGAGCCCAACCATGAGTTTTTAATCCTCAAACACCTGTGAGTTGGGTGATTCTCTCCTCTTAAGGTCTCAAGATAAACTTGGAGCTTCTAGATCTGTTAGAAAGTGACACTCTTTACTGACCACAGCTCAGGAATCCTGTACAGGGACTGTATAGGCAAGGGTATGAGGCCAGTTTCCCCACTTGGCTTTTATTGGCTCTGCAAGTCAAGATTGACTCCTTAAAGGGAAGCATCCCCTTCCAGTGGAAATGGCCAGTTTCTCCAATTGCGTCCTGTTGCAAAAGAAAATGGATTCTTACTGCACTGATGCAAACAACTATATTGCCATATGAATACTCACAGATAATTTTCAAATTTTAGCAGAACCAGGGAGAGCGAAACAAACACGCTCCAAAGTCTGTTCATAGGAGCATAACTTACTCAATTATTAAAGGCCTTAAAGAGTTCAAAATACATTTCCTTGACTCTGAAAAACAAAACAAGGATTAGCAATATTCCAAGCAAATGTCAAAAAGGTTGCTTCAGCTGAGTTCAGTCCATTTAGTTAGCTCTTGTTTTGCTTGATATTCATGAGCGTTTCAGCTTTATGAGTCTTGTACGTTTTCCTTTATTCTAATATTACAGTCTCTAAAGTTACCAGAAGCCTATATTTGACAGCACCTGTCAAAGTTCTGTGGCTCATTATAAGCCATCTTTGAAAAGCATTAAAACAAGACAACAATTGTCTGTGAGTAGCAAAATGTCCAGGGTATTTATAGTTAGAAACATAATTGACAAAGATGTTTGGATATCTCCCTGGTTTACAATAACTTAACATAAAAACCTCAATTACGATTGACAGTATAAACTCAGACATTAGAATTTTAGAAATCCCATACAATTTGGAACATGTATTAGCATTATTCACCAAGATATAAACCTAAAGAAGGTAGAACATGATTTTGGCAATCTGATGTACCTAAACTTGTCACATCATCCTGTTTACCTCTCTTTTCTGGACACTTCAAGGACCCTCTGAAGTATTCAAAAAGCCAGGTGGCAGGAAATACAATTTTGAAACTGAAGTTTGATTTTGGGAGGGTTGTTAGATGTTCAAGGTTTAAAACACTTGATATTATGAAATAGAATTTCAGATTACTGGGCTGAGCATGGTGACTCAGGCCTGTAATCCCAGCATTTGGGGAGGCCAAGGTGGGTGGATCATCTCAGACCAGGAGTTTGAGGCCATCCTGGCCAACACAGTGAACCACTGTCTCTGCTAAAAATACAAAGATTAGCCAGGCATGGTGGCATGTGCCTGTAGTCTGTGCTACTCAGGAGGCTGAGGCAGGAGAATCACTTGAGCTGGGGAGCCGGAGGTTGCAGTGAGCTGAGATTGCACCACTGCACTCCAGCCTAGGTGACAGAGCAAGACTCTCTCTCAGAAAAAAAAATTCCAGATTACCATAAGTTATTTATTTTTGCCAAAATGATGACATGGAATTTTTAAAGAAGCAAAAATCTTTTATAATCCTTTACAGATTTTGCCAAAGAGCAGATTAGCACCTTAGAAAAGCCCCATTGTGCTTTTCTTTCTTTTTTGAGATGAAGTCTCACTCTGTCACCCAGGCTGGAGCGCAGTGTTGCTAATCTTGGCTCACTGCAACCTCCACCTCCTGGGTTCAGGCAGTTCTCCTGCCTCAAGCTCGCTGGTAGCTGGGATTACAGGTGCCTGCCACCATGCCTGCCTAATTTTTGTATTTTGGTAGAGATGGAGTTTCACCATGTTGGCCAGGCTGGTCTTAGACTCTGACCTCAAGCCATCCACCAGCTTCGGCCTCTCAAAGTGCTGGGATTACAGGTGTGAGCCACAGAACCTGGCCTTTGTTATGCTTTTATTTAAATGCTCAATTTACAAAAAAACCTATATAATACCCTTTTTTGAATTTAGTCAATATGTTCCCACAGAGAACTTCTTCTGCAAGATTAATTTCCACAATTCTTCCACCATTTCTTTGAACCTTCAGCTTTTTCCTAAATTAACACAAAACTAGCATTTAGTGCTAGGCAAAAGTTTACATTTTCCATGCCTTTTTTTTTTTTTGAGCTGGAGTCTCGTTTGTCTGTTAGGCTGGAGTGCGGTGGTGCAATCTCAGCTCCCTGCAACCTCCAGCTCCCAGGTTCCAGCAATCCTCCCAGCTCAGCCTCCCAAGTGGCTGGGTGGGATTAAAGGTGCACACCACCACACCTGGCTAATTTTGAGAGGTTTCAAGACCCCATCGCACTCACCACTCCTGGAGCCTCCCCAGTTGGGTGCCCAAAAATGTTGCAGGACTTTTCTTTAGTTCAGCTAAAGATGGGGTCCTTGTGTGTCCCACAGCCACAAAAGTTTAGGCTCACAGACAGTTTGAAGGGTGAGTAAAGCAGGGTTTTATTGGGTGAAAAGAAAGAAAGGGGGGAAACAGGGACTCTCGCTGGCACAGAGTCCCTGCTGGAATGCTTTCCACCCACAGCTTGAATCTCAGGTTCCACACAAGAAGAGGAGGGGCCAGCCTCTACCTTTTCGTTCCTCAGGACGCAAGGTCTTCCAGCACAAACCCCACCCCTTAAATTTCCAGTCCACCAGGGCCAGCCCAGAGACCTCGTTCTCATCAAAAGTTGGAAAGAGGGAATGCTCGAACCATCTGGGAAGGACCTTTTCCAGCACTCCTAACAACTGAAATGGTGGTGTGGACCGCTGAGGAAGGATGGACTCATCATACCGAGTCAAAAAGGCGTCGCTCTCTCCAGAATCATGGACGGCTCTTCCAGGACCCCAACCAAAGTTTGCTGCAAATGTTATGAGCCTCCCGAGACTCCACCTCGGTGGGCAGGCTGGTTGGAGTTTCTCCAGGGACCCCCTTCAACCAGGCTGTCTCATCGGGATTACAGGCATGAGCCACCGCGCCTACCTGTGACAAATCGTTAATGAAAAAGAATATTTGGAGAACTAAATTATTCTAGGGCTGGGCCAGAGAAAATATTAAAGAGCCATAATCATCTTCCAGATGCTTACAGAGGCCTATAGAAAACAAGGAAGTACTCAGCAAATTAAAGGATGGGAGCACATCAAAGAACACAGGACCCAGCCTGAAAGAGCTCTCAATGGCCAAAGATGGATAATCTGAGCAAAAATATAAAAGTCGGGCGGCTCAGTGGCTCATGCCTGTAATCCCAGCACTTTGGAGGGCGGGGCAGGAGGATCACCTGAGGTCGGGAGTTCGAGACCAGCCTGACCAACGTGGAGAAACCCTGTCTCTACTAAAAATATAAAATTAGCTGGGCATGGGGGCTCGGGCCTGTAGTTCCAGCTACTCAGAAAGCTGAGGCAGCAGAATCACTTGAACCCGGGAGGCAGAGGTTACGGTGAGCCGAGATCGTGCCATTGCACTCCAGCCTGAGCAATAAGAGCAAAACGCCATCTCAAAAAAAAAAAAAAAAAAAAAAAAAAAGATAAAATAAAATAAAATAAATAAATAATGAGAAAAATTCAAAAATTAGCTGGGTGTGGAGGCTGAGGTGGGAGGATCTCTTGAGCCAGGGAGGCGAGGTTTGCGGTGAGCCGAGATGGCACTACTGCACTCCAGCCTGGGCAGCAGAGCGAGACCCTGAGAGAAAAATAAAATAAGGCTGGATGCAGTGCTTGCTCCTGTAATCCCAGCACTTTGGGAAACCAAGGTGGCTGGATACATGGGGCCATGAGTTTGAGACCAGCCTGGCCGACATGATGAAACCCCATCTCTACTAAAAATACAAAAATTAGTTGGGTGTGGTGGTGTGTGCCTGTAATCCCAGCTACTTGGGAGGCTGAGGCAGGAGAATTGCTTGAACCCGAGAGGCAGAGGTTGCAGTGAGCTGAGATCGTGCCATTGCACTCCAGCCCAGGTGGCAAGAGTGAAACTCAGTCTCAAAAATAAATTAACTAATTAATTAAAAGAAAAGTGTTGGATTACACTCCATGTATATAGTGGATAACAAAGCATCCAGACTGATATAAATGAGTAAAAAAAAACCATATAAATGGAAATAAAGGGACAAACTTTTCTTACTGAAGCATTCCAAATAATATATGCGATAACCTCCCTGCCTGAAGATGGAGCTTATTCACTCTTCCCCCTCTTTACTTCTCACCTTGAGTGTGGGTTGAACTTAGTGATGTGCAAAGAATTAAGTATGTATAAGAAACAATTGAGCCAGGTGTGGTGGCTTACTCCTGTAATACCAGCACTTTGGGAGGCCGAGGCGGGCAGATCACCTGAGGTCAGGAGTTCAAGACCAGCCTGACCTACAAGGAGAAACCCCTGTCTCCACTAAAAATACAAAATTAGCCGGGTGTGCTGGTGCATGCCAGTAATTCCAACTATTCGGGAGGCTGAGACAGGAGAACTGCTTGGACTCAGGAGGCGGAGGTTGTGGTGAGCCGAGATTGTGCCATTGCACTCCAGCCTGGGCAACAAGAGCAAAACTCTGTCTCAAAAAAAAAAGCAAGTGTTATCTAATTATTTAATAACAATAACATTAAGAAAGAACTGAAAGCAAAGAATTCTAAAATTAAGGAGGCCCATAATTTTCCATGCAAATTCTGCAAAATATTCTGGGTAATGTTGAGGCGAGCAAGTTTTTAGGAGGCTGATCACAGCCCCCAGATTATGAGTTTGTGATAATAGATTTTCAGTCTTCATTCCCAAAGAAGTTGAGAACTTTCCTAAGGTTACCTGCCTAGGCAAGTCAGGTAAACAGCTATCTTGTGATAGTCTCTAAATTTTGTTTTGTTTTGTTTTGTTTTTGTTTTTGCCTTTTTTTTTTTTTTTTTAATTTGAAATAGGGTCTCTGTCACCCAGGTTTAAGTGCAGTGGCTCCATCAGGGCTCACTGCAACCTGGAGCTCCTGGTCTCAAGCCATCCTCCCACCTCAGCCTCTCGAGTTTTGATAAAACCTATGATAAAACCTCACATGAGCTTTGGTCTTCTAAGAGTCACAGCTTGCTTTATTCTACCTTTACTTATCTTTTTATTTTTGAGACTGAGTCTTGTTCTGTTGTCCAGGATGGAGTGTGGTGGCATGATCTTGGCTCATTGCAGCCTCTACCTCCTGGGCTCAAGCAGGTCTCCTGCCTCAGGCTCCTGAGTAGCTGTGCCACCATGGCCAGCTAATTTTTGCATTTTTAGTAGAGATGGAGTTTCACCATATTGGTCAGGCTGGTCTTGAACTCCTGACCTCATGATCCACCCGCCTCAGCCTCCCAAAGTGCTGGGATTACAGGTGTGAGCCACCACACCCAGCTATTCTACCTTTAATGGATTCCCATTGTCCTTAGAATAACACTTTATTTTTCCTTTCTCTCTTTTTCTAGAGTGGGTCCTACTCTGTTGCTTAGGCTAAATACAAACTCCTGGGCTCAAGTGATTCTCCCATCTCAGCCACACAAATAGCTGAAATAACGGAGGATAAAATGTAAAGCCCTTAGTTGTTTGTCAGGGATCTCTAGGCCAAGCTCACCTCTTGCCATATCTCCCTTATTTTCTATGCTCCAGTCATCTTGATCCTTGGGGGCCTTCAAATTCTGACTAGAATACTGTCCCCTTATTACTATCTCCATTCTACCTGTTATATCTGAAATCATCTTTTTCATGTTTCGACATAATGGCGCTACCTCAAAGAGGTGAATTGGCTAACCTAAGGTAACCACAATAGACTGAAGCCTGCTGTAGAGATCCGTGCTCTTGCCTTCCGGTCAAAAATGTTTCAATACCAACTTGAGCAACATGGCAAGACCCCATCTCTACAAAAAAATTTCTTAAAAAATTAGGTATGCCCTGGTTTCTCTTCATAACAAATAAATCTTTCACATTTTACTAAAGATTTCCATGGAGAGGAACATTTATGAGTTTATAACTGAATTTTTTGATGTCCTGCTTAGGCAAGGCTCATAAAAATAGAAAAAAAAAGAAAAAAAATTAGGTGTGGTGGCAAGTACCTGTCATCCCAGCTACGCAGGAGAGGCAGGAGGATCACTTGAGCCCAGGAGTTCAAGGTTACAGTGAGCTGTGATCATGCCACTGCACTTCAGCCCAGGCAGCAGAGCAAGACTGCAAGCCATGCCTCTAAAACACGTAAAGAAAATTAAAAATATGTTTTAACTGTTCTCTTTCTTATTAAATTATATTATGAATGGAATTACAAATAAATGGTTTGGGGTGGAGAGGTGCAGTATTCTAATCACCCTAACAAACTATTTTAAGTTCTTGACTTATTCTTATCTATTTGCACATATAAATTTTACAAAGTTATAATAATAGTGCTGATCAACTTCTTCTTTCAAACCCCAGCACACACCAGAGGATCAACTTATATTCTTTATTTTTATCATTTGTATCTTGTGTATTCATCTATGTTTACTTAGAACTTATAATGAATGAAGTACCAGGCAAGATAGTGTCATGTGAAAACATAAATCTTTGCAACTTTGCTCTAGGGGAGTTTATATCTAGTCTATGTTAATTGGTTACTTTGCCTTCCATCCTTTTTTTTTTTTTTTTTTTGAGACTGAGTCTTGCTCTGTTGCCAGGCTGGAGTGGCAGTAGTGCCCTCTCCACTCACTGCAACCTCTGCCTTCTGGGTTCAAGCAATTCTCCTGCCTCAGCCTCATGCATAGCTGGGATTACAGGGGCCGACCACCACACCAGGCTAATTTTTGTATTTTTAGTAGAGATGGGGTTTCATCTTGTTGACCAGGCTGGTCTGGAACTCCCAACCTCAGGTGATCCTTGCCCCTAGCCCTGCCTCACCTGCCAAAGGACTAGGATTATAGGCGTGAGCCACCATGCCCATCAGACACTTAAATTTTTAAAGGTGATTTACAAACTAAAAAAAAAAAATCAGCATTTTTCAACTTTACCACAGAATTATTTTCTGTTTGGACATGAATTGCCTTTGCTAATTTCGATTACATTATTTCTTTTTTTTTTTTTTTTTTTGAGACGGAGTTTCACTCATGTTACCCAGGCTGGAGTGCAATGGCCCGATCTCGGCTCACCGCAACCTCCGCCTCCTGGGTTCAGGCAATTCTCCTGCCTCAGCCTCCTGAGTAGCTGGGATTACAGGCACGCACCACCATGCCCAGCTAATTTTTTTTTTTTGTATTTTTTTAGTAGAGACGGGGTTTCACCGTGCTGACCAGGATGGTCTCGATCTCTTGACCTCGTGATCCACCTGCCTCGGCCTCCCAAAGTGCTGGGATTACAGGCTTGAGCCACCGCGCCCGGCCCGATTACATTATTTCTATGAGGCATTTTGAAAGATAAACACAGATGATATGTATTTTGTAGTACTTGTTTAATGTATTTGGGATAAGAAGTAAAACTACCTAGAAACACAGGTGAAATTTAATATTGTTTCCTTCAATTTCCAATATAAAGGAAATTTCAAAGCCAAAACGATGGGCAATAAATAACTTCCAAAAATTTTACTGTTCTGGCCGGGTGCGGTGGCTCACGCCTGTAATCCTAGCACTTTGGGAGGCTGAGGTGGGTGGATCACCTAAGGTCAGGAGTTCAAGACCAGCCTGGCCATCATGGTGAAACCCCATCTTTAAAAAAAAAAGAAAAAAGAAAAAATTTTACTGTTCAGTACTTCCAAGAGTTAATAAGACAGGAGAGGGAACTGGTTTTATAAAACATATTTTCAAACAGGCCATATCATTTCATAATGATATGAAATGTGCATCAAAGGAGATTATTCTGAAACTCTATAAAGCATGGCAGTACCACCATTCTGGTAGATTATGAAAAGAGGAATTGGCTGGAGCCCATTAATCTGCATGTGAATTTGATTAAAATTGTTTTGCTTTAAATATATACATGGATATGTTGAGAGGAAGTTACTTCTATTTAAAAAACATTAAATCAAGTAGGTGCAGTCGGGTAAAAATGGGAAAGAAGTCATCTCATCCAATGGAAGGTACAAAGAGAAGGTTGTTTTGTTTTTGGGAGATTTAACCAGTCATTTGGCCTGGATTAGGTTTTTTGTCTGTTTTCCTCTTGTGAGTTTTTCATTCTGTTTGCTGTGAATAAACTAATGCCTAAAAAGAGTTGCAGTAATGATAATGACACCTGCTCTCAAGAAACCATGGGATAAGGGGGGTGTGGGAGGCGTATTGGATCCAGTGCACTGTATCCAATGATGCTCTTACCCAGGGAAAAGCTTTTTCCCTTATGTCAAACATGATTAACTATATTGGTTAACCTAAGAAATGTAATCAAATATGCATTTGTATGTAGATTAAGATGGGAAAGATTTTCTATTCTCTCTTTTTTTTAGATTTTTAAAAATTTAAGGTATGATCTTCTAAATTTAACAAAGATTCTTGGGTTTTTGTTTTTGTTTTTTTTTTTTTAGATGGAATCTTGCTGTGTCACCCAGGCTGGAGTGCAGTGGCTTGATCTCGGCTCACTGCAAACTCCGCCTCCCGGGTTCAAGTGATTCTCCCATCTCAGCCTCCGGAGCAGCTGGGGTTAGAGGTGTGCACCACCACACCTGGCTGATTTTGTATTTTTAGTAGAGATGGGGTTTCACCATATTGGCCAGGCTGATCTCGAACACCTGAACTCGTGGTCCACCGGCCTCAGCCTTCCAAAGTGCTGGAATTAAAGGTGTGAGCCACCGAGCCTGGCCAAAAAATTCTTATAAAAGCAGTTTTTTATTCATTCATCAACTAAACATGTTTGGAATACTTAAACATGTTAAGTGTTGACTAGGTGCTAAGTATATAAAGAGCAAAAAAGCACATGGTCGATTTGTTTTAATCTCATATTCTTTTTTTTTTTTTTGAGACTGAGTTGCTCTGTTGCCCAGGCTGGAGTGCAGTGGTGTGATCTTGGCTCACAGCAACACCTGCCTCCTTGGTTCAAGCAATTCTCTGCCTCAGCCTCCCGAGTAGCTGGGATTACAGGCCCCCACCAACGTGTCCAACTGATTTTTTGTATTTTTAGTAGCAATGGAGTTTCACCATGTTGGCCAGGCTGGTCTTGAACTCCTGACCTCATGATCCAGCTGCCTTAGCTTCCCAAAGTGCTGTGATTATAGGTGTGAGCCACCGTACCTGGCCTGAATCTCATATTCTTTTGATACGTACAGGTTAGAGTAAAAATTGTAGAACTATGTGGATTCATTGTCCCCTTCCTAGGGAGTAAAGAGCAGAATAGATGAGGAGAAAGATGAAATAATACTGGAGTGTTTAATTTTCCATTGCATTCTCCAGTTGACTAATTGTGTGTAAGCTTTCTATCAAGACAGCAACCATAATACTCTTATTTTTAGGTCATATCATTTGTTTAAATGAGGACTGGCTTAGCACGTCTCTTGAGAGAGACTATATTAATATATGACCACCTCAGATATGGTGTGAGAAATTTTTAAAAATTGTTAATGCATCCAAGTGGTCTTTATATTTTGTTATAATTTTGTTTTCTGGTGTCACTTGTAAATTTATTTTATTTCTTTTTCTGATCTTGCTCTATGAAATCTTTTTCTGCCATGGCTAGAAAATAGTTTCCCTTCTATATTAAGAATTATATTTTTAGGGAAAAGAATGTTATTGGTAAGATGACGTTTTTGGAGAATAATATGTAATTTGCACTGACACAAGTGATAACTCTGAATTTCATCTTCTTGATGATCCCTCATTTAAATGCACCAGTTTTATTTTTTCTTTGTTCTTTTTGGCACTGAATTTTTAACCTATAATTTTGTAACCAGCCAATCTAAAAGTAAAGTACGAAAGTAAAGCAGATATTTTCAGACTAATAGTAACTTGAAAAGTATACTTCTGTTAAAGAATAACTTCAAAAAAGGTAAAATCATGACTCTCATACACATAGATATAAAGTGAATATGTGCTAAATATCTTACTTAACTAATTATTAATGAGGGAACCAGTAATATTTCACAGCCAGTTTAAAGGGTAATTCAGAGAAGCACAAATTTATATGGAAAAAAGGAATTTTGAAATAAACTTGCAAATGGATATGAACCTGTTTTATTTTTTTGTGGAGGTGGGTAGAGGGATGTGAATTTTTTGTCATGCGTCTATAGATAAAAATTATTTTGCATTGCCATCAGTTATCCACAATGTACAGAGTTGTGAAATAGCTGAAAGACAACTTGGAAAGGTATGCTTTAAGTAATGCAGCATTGTTCACTGAAGAACAAAATGTTCCACGTGACTTTTCTTAGGACACTGCCAGAGAAATGCTTCATCAAGGGAATGAGTAAGTTTTAAAAAAAAGAAGACAAAGAAGAGAGAGGAGATCCCTCAAATGGGGTGTAGGGTATCCGACACCACAGCCGAGCAATAGGCCAGAGCCCAGCCAGCCCAGTGTCCAGAAGGAAGGGGACCTCCAAAGACAGTTCCAGGAAAATAGACATGGAATTTATGTACTTGAGCATATGGAAAATATAATTTAAAGGCCTTTGGTAGAGACGTTAAACCTTTTAGAGAACACTAATGATGAATAACAAAAAATAAGGTGAGTTTGAAAATGAGGCCAGCATTAACTTTAGGAATCCTGGCTGCACAGGAATTTTTACAAGCTGATCTGAGTAAAGTTCAAAAGGATCCAGTTTTCCCCAATACCTAACTGGAAACTCATCTGTGGCATGAAGCCACACCTTCCTTAAAGCGGCCCCACGAAATTTTTTTAAAGAAGGAATCACACTGTTACCCAGGCTGGACTTGAACTCCTGGATCTGTAATGCTACAGTTGGCTCTGTCACTGTGAAACGGCTACATTGTCTAGGGTATATACACTGGGGTTTGCTGTCTCACACTGAGAAATCAGGACATGGACACATGTGGGTGGGTTAAGGAGTGGAAAGTTTAGTTGACTAAAGAAGGGAGGAGAGCAGCTTCTTGCCATAGGGAGAGAGAGGAGAGAGCAGAGAAGAGACAGAGAGAGATCTGGAAAAGAAGGGGACTTGGTGGACAGCAGCAGGTTTTGTGGTCGGGCTGGAGGAGGCAGTGTCTGAGTTAGCAGGGCTCACAGATTGGTTTGATCAGGTGTGATGTTTACGTAGCACACGGGAAGGCTGGTTGCCCCACCCTAATCTTATTATGCAAATGAGCTTTCCAGTTGGTGGGGGCCATCTTTTTTTCTTTTTTTTTTTCAACATATTCCATTGTCTCACAGAAAAGATGGGGGCCATCTTGTCTGCTCTACTGTACACGTGGCTGACAAAGAAAAGGAAAGATGGAGGCTGGGCGCCCCAGCACTTTGGGAGGCCAAGGTGGGTGGATCATCTGAGGTCAGGAGTTCCAGACTAGCCTGACTAATCTGGTGAAACCCCATCTCTACTAAAAATACAAAAACTAGCTGGGCGTGGTGGCATACGCCTATAATCCCAGCTACTTGGGAGGCTGAGACAGGAGAACTGCTTGAACCCAGGAGGTGGAGGTGCTACTGCACTCCAGCCTGGGCAATAGAGCAAGACTCTGTCTCAGAAAAAAAAAAAAGAAAAAAGAAAAAAGAAGGGAAGATGGAGTCACCGTCTTGAACATCCAGTCCCTAATTCCTGCGGCATCCACCTGTGCAAGCTCCCAGCTTGCTTGTCTGTGTCTGCAGCTTGCCTTTACAGGCTACTCTCTCTTTTTTTTTTTTTTCTTTTCTTTTTTTCTGAGACTCTGTCTCTGTCACCCAGGCTGGAATGCAGTGGTTCAATTTTGGCTCACTGCGACCTCCGCCTCCCAGCTTCAAACGATTCTCCTGCTTTAGCCTTCGGAGTAGCTGGGATTACAGGCACTGCCACCACACCCAGCTAACTTTTGTATTTTTGTAAAGATGGGGTTTCACCATGTTGGCCAGGCTGGTCTTGAACTCCTGACCTCAGGTGGTCTGCCCACCTTGGCCTCCCAAAGTGTTGGGATTACAGGAATAAACCACGGAGCCTAGCTAACAGCCTGCTCTTTGTTAGAAAATGATTTGGGGCTGCCTTTCGTTAAAAACAAAAGCCTTACCAAGGACTTCTGTACACTCACTATCTGCCTAAGTGATTTTTTTCTTAATTCCTATATCAATTATAATGTAAATATTGACTATTTATTCCTCCAAAAAGTGTGATAAAGCTACGCTGGGATGATGGGGGAGGAGAAATGATAGATGTGCCTGTGGGGAGATTAGTCATCCACCAAAGTCATTAAGCAATGTCTAAAACTAAGGCTGGTGGCAGTGGCTCACGTCTGTAATCCCAGCACTTTGGGAAGCTGAAGTTGGAATCGTAGACCTGTCGCAAAACCATGGCTCTCCAAAAAATTTTTAAAAATTAGCCAGGTATAGGCCAGGTGTGGTGGCTCACGCCTGTAATCCTAGCACTTTGGGAGGCTGAGGTGGGTGGATCGCTTGAGGTCAGGAATTCAAGACCAGCCTGGCCAACATGGTGAAACCTCATCTTTACTAAAAATAAAAACATTAGCCGGCATGGTGGTGCATGCCTGTAATCCCAGCTACTTGGGAGGCTGAGGCAGGTACCTTGCTTAAACTCCAGAGGCAGACGCTACAGTGGGCCAGAATCGTGCCACTGCACTTCAACCTGGGCAACAGAGCAAGACTCTGTCTCAAAAAAAAAAAAAAAAAAAAAAAAAAGTAGCTAGCTACTCGGCAGGTTGAAGTAGGAGAATCACTTGAGCCCAGGGGATCTGGCTGTAGTGAGCCACGATCGTGCCACTGCACTCCAGCCTGGATGACACAGCCACAGCCGATCTCAAAAAAATAATTTTTTTCAAAAAGTGATAAATTAACAAATAGCCACAGAAGCATAGTACCCGCAGACTTGGAGATAAAAACCAGAAAAGAATAGCTGGTAGAGCTTCCAATGACTGCCTCTGGGGAGCGGGTAGCAGCTGTAAGAAAGCATAGGGCAGAGAATGGGTTTTTTCATTAAAAACTTACATACATAAATTTACACATATATTCATGTATAATTATTCATCTATGTATTAAAAATAAATTTGAAAAAAGAATTATACCTAAAAAATGAGTATATATATCACTAAATGTCGGTGTGGTATGGGCAATCTCAAACATTTACCAGTGATAATAAATGACCTTAGCCATGTTGAAAGATCTAACCAAATGAGTATTTATTTATTTATGTATGTATTTATTTAGAGATGCAGTCTCACTCTGCCGCCAGGCTGGAGTGCAATGGCACAGTCTCGGCTCACTGCAACCTCCGACTCCCTGGTTCAAGTGACTCTCCTGCCTCAGCCTCCCGAGTAGCTGGGATTACAGGCATGAGCCACCACGCCCAGCCAAAATTTGTATTTTTAGTAGAGACGGGATTTTACCATGTTGGCCAGGATGGTCTTGATCTCCCGACCTTGTGATCTGCCCACGTTGGCCTCCCAAAGTGCTGGGATTACAGGTGTGAGCCACTGCGATTGGCTGCTATTTATTTATTTATATATTTGTGATGGAGTCTTGCTTTGTGGCCCAGGCTGGAGATAGTGACACAATCTCAGCTCACTATAACCTCCTCTCCCAGGTTCAAGCAATTCTTCTCTCTCAGCCTCCCCAGTAGCTGAGATTGCAGGCATGCACCACCACATTAGGCTAATTTTTGTATTATTAGTAGAGATGAAGTTGTGCCATGTTGGTCAGACTGGTCTTGAACTCCTGGTCTCAGGTGACCTGCCTGTCTCAGCCTCCCAAAGTTGTGGGGATTACAGGCATGAGCCACGGTGCTTGGATTGATTGATTGATTGATTGATTTTGAGACAGGGTCTCACTCTGTCTGAGGCTGGAGTGCAGTGGCACAATCTGAGCTCACTTCAACTGCCCCCCAGGTTCAAGTGATTCTCCCACCTCAGCCTTCCGGATAGCTGGGACCACAGGTGTGTGCCATCACGCTGGGCTAATATTTGTATTTTCAGTAGAGATGAGGTTTCACCATGTTGGCCAGGCTGGTCTAGAAGTCCTGACCTCAGGTAATCTGCTGACCTTGGCCTCCCGAAGTGCTGAGCTTACAGGAGTGAGCCACTATACCTGGCCCCCAATGAAATATATTATTTTTAAATTCAAAACCACAATCAGAAGAACCCCAATGAAATTTTAAATATGTATATTGTGGACCAAACTCTGATTTTTTTCTTTTTATCTTGCCCAAATTCCTATCTTAAGGGGTCTGGGGATCCATACCCTACAAATAATAAATTCTCATCAGATGGATTGTATTTAACACTATATATCGTGACTTACTTTCCAACCAGGCTCTGGCATAACGTTACCAGACAAGGAAAAAAATCAAAATATTTTACTCCAAAACATGTTTCTTTGCCGTATTTTGAAATGGCCGTGCAAAGCTGTTCTTTGTGTGGAAATTTTGCTCTGTAAAGAAACTCCATTAACATAGCTAGATCTTTATCTTCCAGACCCTCCCAGTCCTAAAGAGATTAACTAAGATCTGAATAGGAGATATTTGTTATGTATCGTCTCTAAGGGCAGCCAATTTAAGACTTCAAAAGAACTTTGGTCTCCACAATCTTTATCTTAATCTGAACATTCCCTTTCTGTCAGTCCCAGGTCTTTAGACAAACTCAACCAATTGTCAACCAGAAAATGTTTAAATTCACCTATAGCCTGGAAGCCCCTGCTTTGAGTAGTCCTGCCTTTCTGGACCAAACCGATGCATTGCTTAAATATATTTGACTGATGTCTCATGCCACTCTGAAATGTATAAAACCAGCCGGGTGTGACAGTTTACACCTGTAATCCCAGCAGTTTGGGAGGCCGAGGTGGGAGGGTTGTCAGGAGTTTGAGATCAGCCTGGCCAACATGGTGAAACCCCATCTCTACTAAAAATACAAAAATTAGCCGAGCGTGGTGGTGCACTCCTGTAATCTCAGGTACTTGGGAGATGAGGCAGGAGAATCACTGGAACCTGGCCGGCGGAGGTTGCAGTGAGCCAAGATTATGCCACCACTCTCCAGCCTGAGCGACAGAACGAGACTCAGTCTCAAAAAAAAAATGTATAAAACCATGCTGGACCCGACCACCTTGGACACATGTTCTCAGGGCCTTCTGAGGGCTGTTTCATAGGCCATGGTCACTCATATTTGGCTCAGAATAAATCTCTTCAAATTTTTTTTTTTGTGTTTTTTTTTTTTTTTTTTTCAAACAGGAAAATGTTTTTAATTGGAGCGTTTTAGAAATGAGATGATGCAATGTCTTCTATAGGTCCTCATTTGAACTGGTAAGTGACAGGTAACCTTTAGGGCGTTTGCCTCCAGTCACTCTCCTGACTCCCTGATGTGATAATTCTGAGTCTGACTCCTTTCGTCGACAATACGCTTTGACCCGCAGCCTTTCTTCTTGGCCTTTTTTCTCAGAGAATCACTTGGAGGTTTGCTCAAGGAAGCATGCCTACTGATGTTCCTAGAGCATTGTTTTCAAGGAAAACAAATGATAATGCTATCCAATGAAGGAGGAATGGCAGCACAACAGCAAAATAAGACCAGCCTGGCCTTGTTTGTAATTTTAGTAGAGATAGAGCTTCACCACGTTGGCCAGGCTGGTCTCAAACTCCTGACCTCAGGTGATCTGTCCATCTTGGTCTCCCAAAGCACTGGAATGACAGGCGTGAACCCCCGTGCCCAGCCAAAGTCTGGTTTTATTTTATGATGTTGACACATACTGTATGTATTTTGTACTGATAAGGCAATGTCTCCCAGACACATTGTTTAGAAAGTGTGAGAATAGGGGCCGGGCGCGGTGGCTCAAGCCTGTAATCCCAGCACTTTGGGAGGCCGAGGTGGGTGGATCACGAGGTCAAGAGATCGAGACCATCCTGGTCAACACGGTGAAACCCCGTCTCTACTAAAACTGTAAAAAATTACCTGGGCATGGTGGCGCGTGCCTGTAATCCCAGCGACTCAGGAGGCTGGGGCAGGAGAATTGCCTGAACCCGGGAGGCGGAGGTTGCGGTGAGCCGAGATCGCGCCATTGCACTCCAGCCTGGGTAACAAGAGCGAAGCTCCGTCCCAAAAAAAAAAAAAATTAAAAAAAATAAAAATAAAAAAAGAAAGTGTGAGAATATAACGGTGAGAAGGATGGACATAGTCCCTGTTCTGTGAGGGCTTTCAGTTCATCAGGCCAGAAAGGTGACTGTAGAAGCAATTACAGTCAAATGAGGCAGGTTCCAGACGGGAAGAAGACTGTTCTACTAGAGCCCAGAGCAGGGTATCACAACACCATTTGTGATATTGTGCTGGCCTAGAGCCAGAACCGGAGCAAAACTATTTTATAAAATGCAAAACTGTTTTTAGATAAGTTGAAATGGCTGCCCCATTCTCCTCACAATAACTACTGTCCTTGGCCTCTGTAAATAGAACTGCAGTTTGTTCTCCAAAACTATGTAAAGCTGCTTACCTTTTCTTATCAGTAACTGCCAGAATTGCTAGCCTTTGCTTACCGGCAATTGCCAGACTAAGCAGCCCAAGCTAGTTCCATCCTGGCTCCTGTGACTTGTAATAAGTAACTAAGGTCTGTGATTTCCACCTTTTTTTTTTTTTTTTGAGACGGAGTTTCGCTCTTGTTACCCAGGCTGGAGTGCAATGGCACGATCTCGGCTCACCGCAACCTCCGCCTCCCAGGTTCAGGCATTTCTCCTGCCTCAGCCTCCTTAGTAGCTGGGATTACAGGCACGTGCCACCATGCCCAGCTAATTTTTTGTATTTTTTTAGTTGAGACGGGGTTTCACCATGTTGACCAGGATGGTCTCGATCTCTTGACCTCGTGATCCACCCGCCTCGGCCTCCCAAAGTGCTGGGATTACAGGCTTGAGCCACCGCGCCCGGCCGATTTCCACCTTAACCAGATAATGTGTAAACAAATGTTTATCTTGACTTCTGTAAACCACTTAAGTAGCAAACGGAATGACAAAAGTCCCCTGGCCCTTGGAATGTCCGGAGACCCCCACCCTCATCTCTGCCCAGGAGGTAATTTACAGAATCCACTAGCCCTCGGAATGTCTGAAGCCTTTTCATCCCCATCCCCGCCCCTCACCCCCACTCCCAAGGTGGTTTTTTGGGTATAAAAAGTCGTGGCACCCTCCTTTTGCCACCACAGGTTGGAGAGACGTGAGTCCTCTGTGGTCGCCGGCATAATAAATGACCCTGCAATCTGGCATACTTTTGTCTTGTGATAACTTTCTACGCTCCGGTCAAATACAACACATTAATGCACTATTTCCTGGAGGAAGTGACTTGTAAACTCGGGTCTTACAATAAGAAATGACACTATGCATTTTTAGTAAGAAAATATGAGAATGAGGCCGGGCGTGGTGGCTCATGCCTGTAATCCCAGTACTTTGGGAGGCTGAGGTGGGTGGATCACCTGAGGTCAGGAGTTTGAGACCAGCCTGGCCAACATAGTGAAACCCCAACTCAAAAAAAAAAAAAAAAAGAAAATATGAGAATTAAAATGCTAATACTTGGCTGGGCAAGGTGGCTCATGACTGTGATCCCAGTACTTTGAGAGGTTGAGACAGGAGAATTGCTTGAGGTTAGGCAATTAAGCCAGCCTGACAACACAGCAAAATCCCCATCTCTACAATTTTTTTTTTTTCTTTTTTTTTGAAACAGAGTTTCTCTCTTGTTGCCCAGGCTGGAGTGCAATGGTGAGATCTTGGCTCACTGCAACCTCCGCCTCCCAGGTTCAAGCAATTCTCCTACCCCAGCCTCCTGCATAGCTGGGACTACAGGCATGCACCACCATGCTGGGCCAGTTTTTTGTATTTTTAGTAGAGATGGGGTTTCTCCATGTTGGTCAGGCTGGTCTCAAACGCCTGACCTCAGGTGATCTACCCGGCTCGGCCTCCCAAATTGTTGGGAATACAGGTGTGAGCCACCGTGCCTAGCTACGAATTTTTTTGTTTTAAAAATTAACCAAGTGTGGTGGTGTGTGCCTGTAGTTCCAGTTGCTAAGGAAGCTGAGGCAGGAGGTTCACTGGAGCCCAGGAGCTCACGGCTGCAATGAGTTGGGATTTTATCACTGCGTTCCAGTCGGGGCAACAGAGTGAGACCCTGTCTCAATAATAATAATAATAAATAGTAATACAAATATATTCATGAAGTTTCATAAACTTAACATTTGACAGATAATTAATTTTGTCAACTAGTGTACTAACAGGTAATCATTAGATGGGTATCATTATTCACACATTTTTTTTTTTTGAGACAGGGTCTCACTCTGTACCCAGGCTGGAGTGCAGTGGTGTGACCTGGGCTCACTGCAACCTCTGCTTCCCGGGTTCACGCGATTACTCCTGCTTCAGTGAAAGCCCACAGGGACGGTGGGAGGGCAGAGAGTTCCAGAAGCAGCTTCCACTACCTCTTACCTGTTTGCGTCCCTGGACTGAAGATCGGAGTACCTGTCAGGGGGCCTCCTCTGCTCACTTTTCTGTGTCTTCAGGTTCTACAAGCGACAACGGCTCTTTCTTCACCAGGCCTGGCAGTGGCGATGGTGCCCAACTGTCCTGTGTCCTGATCACACTTCTAGATCGTGCCTCTAAAAATCTCTCCTGTAATTATTCGGTTTGAGCATTCCTTCTATTTCCTACCAGTCCTAACTGATAAGACCCTTTACGACTCTGGTGCTTTTGAGTCTTATCCTAAAAAACCTGAAAATAAATAAGCCAAAATATCTAGGATATCCATAATGTATTTTTCCCAATATAATGAAATAGTATTTGTTGCTTTCTTGTGTTTTTCCTTTTGTATTGGAATAGGAAAGAAAGAAGGGAAAATGAGAGAAAAGAAAAAGGATGAAGGTAGAAAACAGTGGCCAGGTGCGGTGGCTCACACCTGTAATTCCAACACTTTGGGAGGCTGAGGCAGGAGGATCATGAGGTCAGGAGTTCAAGACCAGCCTGGCCAAAATAGTGAAACCCCATCTCTACGAAAATTATAAAAATTAGCTGGGCATGGTGGCATGCACCTGTAGTCCCAGCTATTCAGGAGGCTGAGACAGGAGGATCACTTGAACCTGGGAGGTGGAGGTTGCAGTGAGCTGAGATCGTGCCACTGCACTCCAGCCTGGGCAACAGAGTGAGACTTCGTCTCAAAAAACCAAAAAAGTAGAAAGTAGTGAACCAGGAGACAGAAGAGAATTAAGATAAGTCAGATGGGCATCAGATTATAGGTGTTTCTATAATCAGGACTGAGCTTCTGAGAACACAGATTCTAAGCTGAACCTTACTAACTGTGTGACATTGAGAAAGTTACTTTCCCTCATCTGTAAACTGTAGAAAATAATATTTCTCACATCATGGCTCTGTTGTAAGTATTAATAAAAAAAGTTTGTATCAATTCTTGGCAAATGTACGTCTTCATAATTGCTACTTTTTTCTTTCTTCCAGCTTTTATTAAAGATTATTAAAACAACATGTAATTTTTGTTCATTGATTTTCACTGACATTGAATTAATTTAGAATTTGAAAGAGCAAAATAACCCCCAAAAGCCACAAAAAAGGAATCATTTCAACCTGCTCTAATTTACCAGTGTCTCATAAATTGAGAGTTTTAGTCATGATTTAGTATTTTCAAAATCAATTTACTTTATAGTTCATGAAATAGAACTTCTAGGTTGAGAGGGTAAAAACAAAAATAGAACTATGTAAATATCATAGAAAATTCCAAAAAACTTGTCTACCAGTTCTTGGATGACTATTTTATTTTACCAAGTTATGTTTAGAAGAATCACATGTAAAAGAACAAGAGCTTTGTTTTTTTGTTTTTTATAATTTGCAATATGTAATTAATTCACCTCACTTCCAGGAAAATGTGCTTTAAAAATGTGGAATTCTGGCAAGCGTTAACATTTGAAAAAAACAGCATTGGCTGGGCATGGTTGCTCATGTCTGTAATTCCAGCGTTTTGGGAGGCCAAAGCAAAAGGATTGTTTGAGGCCAGGAGTTTGAGACCAGCCTTGGCAAAATGGTGAGACCCTGTCTCTACAAAAAATAGAAAAGTTAGCTAAGGGTGGTAGTGCGTGTCTGTAGACCAAGCTACTCAGGAGGATCCTTTGAGCCCAGGAGTTTGAGGCTGCAGTGAGCTATGATTGTGTCGCTGCACTCCAGTTTGGGCAATGGAGTGACATTCCGTCTCAAGAAAAAAAACAAAAACAAAAACCATAAAGCAAAAACAAAAAACCCAAAACGATATTAAATATATGGGAAGCATTCATTGCTTTCTTATCATTTTTAAGAGATTTTTCTTCACTAGCGTTACTTTAGTTCTTTTCTTCATTCACTAGTTAAATAAGCTGAAGAAAAATACACACACACACATATATATATATGTATATATATATAAATACACGAAGAACATATGTGGGCTGGGCTGGGCGCAGTGGTTCATGCCTGTAATTCCAGCACTTTGGGAGGCTGAGGCAGGCGTATCACCTGAGGTCATGAGTTCAAGACCAGCCTGGTCAACATGGTGAAATCCTGTCTCTACTTAAAAACAAAAAAATTAGCCAGGCATGGTGGCAGGTGCCTGTAATCCCAGCTACTCGGGAGGTTGAGGCAGGAGAATTGCTTGAACCCAGGAGGCAGAGGTTGCAGCAGTGAGTGGAGAGTGTGCTACTGCACTTCAGCCTGGGCAACAGAGCGAGATTCCATTTCGGAAAAAAAAAAGAACATATGTGATATGTATGTATTTATATTCATATATATTTCAGAATCCAAGATCAACAGAATGAAAGTTGAATATATGATACAGAATTGACCTTCATATGTACAATAGCTCTCTGTAGCATAATATATTTGATAAGAATATAGTTATAATTATTATGGGTAAATACTTAGGTATTAGTCTTTCCTTCAATGTGACTGCTAACGTACAAGGTATGATATAGCATTTTCAAAACTTTGTTGCAGCATTCAAAATCATATTCATATAAAATGCATCACACAGCAGAGAAAGTGTTTAAGTATAAATTTAAGAACAATTGTAAAATTAAATTTGAAATCACATCATAAATGATATGGTGTGCGTGTAAATGTATGAAAGACATTTGAAAAATATGCATGTGCTCATAAATAAAAACAAGTATCTTCTTAGCGTGAACAATATAAGCCACCTTTTTGATAATGGAAAAATATTTAATTAGAAATACAAGTCACCGTTGTAAAAAGGGAATAAATTTTTGTTTTTGTTTTTTTTGGAGATGGAGCCTTGCTCTGTCACCAGGCTGGGGTGCAGTGGTGTGATCTCAGTTCACTGCAACCTCCACCTCCGGGTTCAAGTGATTCTCCTGCCTCAGCCTCTGGAGTAGTTGGGACTCCAGGTGCACGCCACCACGCCTGGCTAATTTTTTGTATTTTTTAGTAGAGACGGGGTTTCACCATATTGGCTAGGCTGGTCTCGAACTCCTGACCTTGTGATTTGCCTGCCTCTGCCTCCCAAAGTGCTGGGATTACAGGCGTGAGCCACTGTGCCTGGCCGATACATTTTATTTATTTATTTATTTATTTTAAAGCTGGTCAAATTTAGCAGTGGGGGGTTGTACACCAACTTTAGTGACACTAACGTTAATAAGTTCTGATAACCCACTACCATGGGACCAGCCTCCGATACATTTTTAATTAACGGGAGACTTGGAAGCAATCAGTTGGCCCCTCGGTTTATTCGTTTGCAGTGCAGTCAGTTAGCCTGCTCTGGAATATTTGCAATACCTCCTGCAGCAAGTTAGTGAACCAGTTGGGTTAAGATTCAAAGGGCCAGTTAAGGTTGTGTTTTGCTACTCTTTCACTTCCTTCACGGTTTCTTCTACTGTCATCCTTGTCTTTCTGCTCAGGTTACAAAAAGATAAAACCTCTCACAAATGCACTACAGAAACCGTATTCTACTATAAATGTAAACCATAGGTTGGGCACCGTGGCTCTTGTCTGTAATCCAAGCACTTTGGGAGGCCACGCTGGATGGATCGCCTGAGGTCAGGAGTTTGAGACCAGACTGGCCATCATGGCGAAACCCCATCTCCACTAAAAATACGAAAATAGCCGAGTGTGGTGACACATACCTGTAATCCCAGCTACTCGAGAGGCTGAGGCCGGAGATTTGCTTGAACCTGGGAGACAGAGGCTGCAGTGACCCGAGATTGTGCTACTGTACTCCAGCCTGGGCAACAGAGCAAAATTCCATCTCAAAAAAAAAAAAAAAAAAAAAATTAAAAGAAAACATGAACCATAATCCATACTCTTGGTTTCTTTTAAATTTCATGATTCGTGTTTTAGATAATTTTGCGAAATTATAAAACATGGCTAGTATTGGAGATAAAGGGAGTTTATATGTTGCCAGATTATCTAACACTGAATTCGGTTTTTCTTTTGTCTATTTTTCAACAAAAGACCTTTACCTGTGTCTTTCGTTCTCCTAATCATTGTATACAGAGAAACAAAACCACATCGTTGTGACCTATGTTGTTTGAGAGAGCAGTTTCCTCTACTAATTTTTTCTGCTGCAGTTGTTTGAATTAAACGTGAATTACATTTTCCTCAGCCATTTAAAAAAATCCAATATAAAGAAAGCTGAATGTAAGCTTCGTGGCAACAAGAATTTTTGTTTTGTTCACTGATATATTCTAAAAACAGTGCTGGCACGCTGTCGAAGTAAACAGTAGGCAGATCTTGACTATCATACTTTTTGACTGGAACAAATATAAACAATATAAAAACATTTAAATTTAAAAATGAGCCAGGCGTGGTGGCACGTGCCTGTGATCCCAGCACTTTGGGAGGTCAAGGCTGGTAGATCGCTTGAGTCCAGGAGTTTGAGACCAGCCTGGGCAACACAGTGAAAACTCTTTTCTACAAAAAATGCAAAAATTAGCCAAGCATGGTGGTGTGTGCCTGTGGTCCCAGCTACTTGGGAAGCTGAGGTGGGAGAATCATTTGACCCCGGGAGGCGGAGGCTGCCTTGAGCCGCGATCGTGCCACTGCACTCCAGCCTCAGAGACAGAGCGAGACCCTGTCTCAAAAAATAAATAAATAAAAATATTTTCTGCCATAAGCCTAATTCCCCAAAGCAACTATTATTAGGTAGTCTATATCCTTGCACATTTTTTCTATGTGTATCTACTATTTTTCTTAGTTCTTAGAAAGGGTGCACATATTTTATATGTTAATTTTCCATTTATATTTCTTATTTTGTTTAGTTTCTCCTTTTTTCCTCTTAGAAACAATGATAAATATAGCAAGCATTGACACTTTTTTAAAAAACCCTTAATTTCAATAGGATTTGGGGGAACAGGTGGCATTGGGTTACAAGAATAAGTTCTTTTGTGGTGATTTCTGAGATTTTGGTGCACCCCTCACCCAAGCAGTGTACCCTGTACTCAGGGTTAGCTTTTATCCCTCGCCCTCTCCCACCCTTTCCCCGAGTCCCCAAAGTCTATTGAATCATTCTTAAGCCTCTGCATCTTCGTAGCTTAACTCCCACTTACGAGTGAGAACATAGGATGTTTGGTTTTTCATTCCTGAGTTACCTCACTTAGAATAATGATCTCCAATTTCATCCAAGTTGCTGCAAAATAAAGCACAACTACTTTATCCATTCGTTGATTGATGGGCTGGTTCCATATTTGTGCTTCTATAAACATGCGTGTGCAAGTGTCTTTTTTTTTTTGAGACGGGGTTTTACTCTTGTCGCCCAGGCTGGAGTGCAGTGGCTCGATCTCTGCTCACCACAACCTCCGCCTCCTGCGTTCAAACAATTCTCCTGCCTCAGCCTCCTGAGTAGCTGGGATTACAGGCATGTGCTACCACGCCTGGCTAATTTTGTATTTTTAGTAGAGATGGGATTTCTCCATGTTGGCCAGGCTGGTCTGGAACTCTGGACCTCAGGTGAATCCGCCCGCCTAGACCTCCCAAAGTGCTGAGATTACAGGCATGAGCCACCGTGCCTGGCCCACAAGTATCTTTCTTTGTATAATGATATCTTTTTTTCTGGGTGAATACCCAGTGGTGGGATTGCTGGATCAAATGGTAGTTCTACTTTTAGTTCTCTGAGAAATCTTCACAGTGTTTTCCATAGTGATTGTACTAGTTTACATTCCCACCAGCAGAGTAACAATGTTCCCTTTTTACCAAATCCACGTTAACATCTATTTTTTAAAAAAATTGTTTTGATTATGGCAATTAGCAAGCATCAACATTTCTGCACTATGGCATCAACGGTAATTCATTCCTATCTTCAGTCACTGTGTTTGTATTTTAAGATCATTTAGTAAGTTAAGTCACATCCTGAAATTTCCGAAAGACAGATTCTAATTTTTTACTAAAGTGCTGTGTGAGCTTGGGCAAATTATTCAACATCTCTATGCATTCGACTAGATTTCTTCTCTATAAAATAGAAATAACCGGGCGTGGTGGCTCACGCCTGTAATCCAAGCATTTTGGAGGCCAAGGCGGGCAGATCACCTGAGGTCGGGAGTTCAAGACCAGCCTGACCAACATGGTGAAACCCCATTAAAAAAAAAAAAAAAAAATAGAAATAGCCAAGGGATTGGTGTAAATAGTCAGCAAAGGAAACTGAGTAATGAATGGATCTTCCACATCTCAGGATCTGATTCCATATAACCACCGAGCAGGAATCAAATAAAATGCATTTGTTGCAAATTTAAGAGCCAATAATAGTCTTTTTAAAAGACCTATTTAATTGGTTAGTAAAATCATTTAAAATACACACTTCAAAAATTTGAATATTGGAATACTAATTCATCATACAATCAACATATCAGAAAGCACCTACGATTTATGAATCGCAAACACTATAAAATACTTGCAACAGTTACATAGATCACTTAGAATGAGTCAGAATTAGAATGAAAACAACTTCTGGATTTACTACTGCATTAAAAAAAATATTCTCCCTAATTTTGTAAATGCATTCAGTGATACAAGTTCAAACTTGATTCTAATTCATTATATTTTAAAACAATCTTCAAGATATAAAGAGGTTGCTCTGAGTTTTAGCATGAAAATGCTGAGAAAATATAATTAATGTGAGATTAAAAAAAAAAGACTCAACTGAAAAACTTAAGCCACTTTTAAAGCCTTCTAAGAAATGTATTTCCCTGAGAATTTTCTTTATTCAGTATGGTTGAATTAAATTTAACCTGGCAGGAATTCAGTTTCACAAGTTTATTAGACACATACGAGGAATGTTAGCCATTGCCTCCCTTGACTGATACCTAACCTGGTACCAATTTGTGCTAATGGGCAATGAATAACTTAGTGCTTATTAGTCTATGGGCTCTTTACTGCCAAATCACGAAGGCTTTTTACAACTGGCTGCCTAAGAATACCAGGGCACAACAGGAAACATGTTGAAATATTATTGAAAACAACAATGGAATTAAAATGAAAAGGTAACCCTTGTTATTATTTGGGACCCATAGCACTGTTTCATTATGCTTGCTGCCTTACTGGCTTTATGAAGTTTGGAACACTAGTTACTGAATTTTAATACGTGAAATCCACACCTAAAAAGAGCAGACCATGACCCCATAGAAGTCTAAAAATACCCTCGGAGGCCTTCAGACCTTGATTCTGTTACAATATTCTTAGGCTGCCAAATTAAGAATTACTGCTAATGTAGATGATACTATGTGCGGGAGATTTGGTTTCATTGTTCAGTGTGTCCACACATGAACTGCGGGAATATTTCCTGCTGCATGTAAAACTTATCACATTTCTGCTTCCTTTCTGCTGAATAAGAAAATCTATTTATAGGCTACATAACGTGAAAAGCATGGCAGGCTTTTCTTTCAGGCAATAAAAAAATGTAAGTCTCCCCTTTTAATGAAAAACAAACAGTTTGTCAAGTGTAATTTTGTAACTGCTTAAAAGAGGAATCACTTACTGAAACAGATCTTTTAGTCTTCTAACAGGTGTAAGTTTAAAACACCTCTTTGTTGTCCATACGTAATAATTTTTTTTCTTTTTTGAGAAGGAGTCTTGCTCTTGTCACCCAGGCTGGAGTGCAATGGTGTGATCTTAGCTGACTGCAACCTCCACCTCCCAAGTTCAAGTGATTCTCCTACCTCAGCCTCCCGAGTAGCTGGGATTACAGGCACCCACCACCACAGCCGGCTAATTTTTTTGTATTTTAAGTAGAGATGGGTTTTCACCATGTTGGTCAGGCTGGTCACAAACTCCTGACCTCAGGTGATCCACCTGCCTCAGCCTCCCAAAGTGTTGGGATTACAGGTGTGAGCCACAGTGCCGGCCCATACATAATAATTATTACACACTTATGCCTCAATGGGTAATGAGGTACCAAGACTTGAGAGGTACATTCTAACATTAAATAAACGGTTAGTGGTAGCCTAGTGTGAGAGGAGGGAAAAAGGAAGAGTGGAAGGAGGGAAGGAAGAGAAAAAAATGAAGAAAAGAAGGGAGAAAAAATGAAGAAAAGAAGGGAGGAAAAGGAATGAAGAAAAGAAGGCAAGAAAGAAGGAAGAAAGAAATAATAAACTGCACTTAAAGTCAGCTTGCATTCTCAATTAGATCGGTCATCTCATGAACTTGTCTGTTGCGGTTCCACTTTGAGACATAAGTAGCATTTATTAAGGGTACTATTTTAGGTTATATTCATGCAGGCAGTGCTCTATTTGTTCAAATGGTATTATTACAAATCAGGTAGGCAATTCCCTATATGCAACTAAAGTAAAAATGTGAAGCAAACATATATATGGGAGTGGTTAAGAGGATACTATGTCATTCTAGCTGTTTTCTGTGTTAATTGATTTTTTCAAATGCTATAGAAAAATATGAATAAAGGAATGTTTATTATTCATTATAGCATTGTTTTTAATTACTAAAAATGAGAAAAAATTTAAATATCCATTAATAGATATGATTGAATAAATACATACACCCTACTATTGAATAGCAGTTACTAAAATGAGCTCAGCACATGGAAAATTTTCAAAACGAATTAACTAAAAATGCAAGTCATAGAAAAATACATCTGTTATGATTTCGTTTACGTAAAATATTCAGTTATATGTGTGTGTGCAAATACTTATAAAAAAGGAAAGGAACTTTGAGACTGCTTAAATCTGTTTTTTTTTTTTTTTTTGGCTGCTGTTCTTGTTTTGAATTGAATCTTTTATAATAGGATAGGATATATTTATGTGTTACTTATAACTTTTTTTTTTTTTTTTTTTTAAAAAAAGTTTCCCTATTTTGCCCAGGCTGGAGGGCAATGATGTGATCTCGGCTCACTGTAACCTTCGCCTCCTGGGTTCAAGCGATTCTCCTGCTTCAGTCTCCCAAGTAGCTGGGATTACAGGCACCCACCACCACGCTCAGCTACTTTTTGTATTTTTAGTAGAGACGGGGTTTCTCCATGTTTGTCAGGCTAGTCTCAAACTCCTGACCTTAGGTGAGCCACCTGACTCGTCTTCCCAAAGTGCTGAGATTACAGGCATGAGCCACCACGCCTGGTCTGAGTTACTTATAAAATTAAATAGACATCTGAAAGTAGCAGTTATATTTAGGTTCAGATTGGTTCATTGCATGTTTAGTTTAGCATGCAGCTGGGTGCAAAAATTAGTCTCTTTATTTCTTTTGGTTTCTGATCAGTTTTAAGGCAGCTATTGATATATTACAGTTACTGCTGAAAACATATGGACACTCATTCCATCTCATTTCCTAAAACTCTGTCAATCTCAGAGAAAACTCACTTGGGAAGTTTCAAGGAGAAAAGCCCAGGAACTCTGCCCTTTGCTGGTCTTGGGATACAATTCTCAAGAATTACTTTAAAAAGTAATTCTTTATTATAGTTTTTATTCATAATCATAATTTAATAATTTCCTCAATATTCTTCTTATATAACAAGGCTTTTCTCTGAGGTGCTGAACGGATGAAGCTTAAACCTTCTAAATCAGGACCAGTGAAATTTTCTAAAGAGAAACCAAACGCACAAACAAGTAACAACTCCCCTCTCAAAAATTAAGCAAGACACCGGGAGGAGAAAACATTGAATTCATGTTGCTCTATCAGTGAAAATGCCTTTGGCTGCAGGTGACCTGAAACAATGCCTGGATTCCCCTAATGAGGAAAACATACACTTTCACTTAGCAAGAGATTTTTCTAAGAAGATTGCCTGGGAAGAGAATGGGTCCCCAACAGAGGTTCTGAGAAGGGGGCCCTTGTTTCCAGCTAAGGGGGGATCAGGAACTGTGAGAACAGAACGTGTGGCCCGTGTCCTAGGAGTTGTAGTTGGAAGGGCCCTGCAGGACCCTGACCGAAGAATCCATGAAACCATCTTTAAGTATGACTCAGTTTGAAACATCTGCCAAAACCAGAGAGTGCAAAGCCATCTTAAAATAGTACCAGTCAAGGAAGAGCTTTCCGCTTCCCTTTCTTCTCCCTCTTCGTGTTCCAGCTAAGAGGGATCAGCTACAGCAGCTGAGAATGTGAGGGAAGTTGAACAAACAAAACAAAGATTACCAGGCTCGCTTTACGAAGACAGGTGGCCTGTGGCAATTGCGCCCTAACTGGGTAGAGGAGTAAGTGGAGGGAATCCTGCCCCCCACTTTTTTTTTTTTTTTGAGATGGAGTCTCCCTCTGTTGCTCAGGCTGGAGTGCAGTGGTGCAATCTCGGCTCACTGCAACCTCTGCCTCCCGGGTTCAAGCGATTCTCCTGCTTCAGCCTCCCAAGTAGCTGGGACTACAGGCCTGCACCACCAGACCAGGCTAATTTTTGTATTTTTTTTTTTTTTTTTTTTTTTTTTTTTTTTTTTTTTTTTTTTTTTGAGGCGGAGTTTCGCTCTTGTTGCCCAGGCTGGAGTGCAATGGCGCGATCTCGGCTCACCGCAACCTCCGCCTCCTGGGTTCAGGCAATTCTCCTGCCTCAGCCCCCTGAGTAGCTGGGATTACAGGCACGCACCACCATGCCCAGCTAATTTTTTGTATTTTTAGTAGAGACGGGGTCTACCATGTTGACCAGGATGGTCTCGATCTCTTGACCTCGTGATCCACCCGCCTCGGCCTCCCAAAGTGCTGGGATTACAGGCTTGAGCCACCGCGCCCGGCCAATTTTTGTATTTTTAGTAGAGACAGGGTTTTACCATGTTGGCCAGGATGGTCTCGATCTCCTGATGATCTGCCCACCTCGGCCTCCCAAAGTGCTGGGATTGCAGGTGTGAGCCACCATGCCTGGCTGGGAATCCTGTATTTAATGAAGGTTGAGGCTGGGTGCGGTGGCTCACACTGGTAATCTCAGCGCTTCAGGCAGCCGAGGCTGGTGGATCACCTGAACTCAAGAGTTGGAGACCATCCTGGCCAACATGGTGAAACCCCATCTCTACTAAAAATACAAAATTAGCTGTGTGTGGTGGCACATGCCTGTGATCCCAGCTACTCAGGAGGCTGAGACAGGAGAATTGCTTGAATCTGTGAGGTGGAGGTTGCAGTGAGCCAAACTCATGACATTGCACTCCAGTCTAGGCAATAAGAATGGAAACTCTATCTAAAAAAAAAAAAAAAAAAAAAAAAAAAAAAAAAAAAAAAAAAAAAAAAGGAAGGTTGAACTATTGATTAACATAATGGCCTGGGCATTGGAGTTTCACCCTCAAGTCTGTGTAATGTGGTTTAAAGTGAAGATTCAACTTTGTATTACCTAAGCATGAAGAGGAAAGCTAAGGGAGAACCTGGATTATCCTGCAAGGATCTAGGAACAAATTCCTTTATTGAATATAACTTTCTCAGGGATAGTGGGAAATAATTTCCTGAGATCTATTGATTAGAAATGGTTCCATTTCTTTTGTGCCTCTAACTGCTCCCTCTATATTGGCTACTTTGCACAATCCTGTTTAAACATCTTCAAGTCATCTCTATTCTAAAACTAACTCCTCCACACTGCAGCTATGTTGATCTCTTGCTCTCTTCTTCCTTTTAAAGTCAAACTTCCAGAAAAAAATCAGATGGGTGGCACGGGTGTCTCTCCCAGGACCCTGAATTCCTGATTTCAGCAGTGGGCACAGGATTCTGATCCCACAAATCATAATGAGCCGTCTCTATGGGAACAGTGATTGCTCTAAGGAGTAGGTCTGTGACAGTTTCAGTCAGAGTCCTACTTCCTTGAGATTGCTACCCAGAAGCTGAGAAGCCTGGAGCTCCTGGGAAACCTAGTTTTTGCCTCCACAGCCTTACTGATCATGTACTTGCAAGATTAAGTATTTCCAATATTTATTATTATTAACCACGTATTGCATCTTTATGCTAGTACCGCTGTAGCATATGTTACTAGACCTGGAATGACTAGAGTAAGGTGTATGCATTTTTTTTTTTAAACAGCTTTACTGAGATATAATTCATATATTATACAGTTAATCTATTTAAAGTACACAGTTCAATGGTTTTTAGTACATTTATAAGTTGCACAACTATCACTGATACAGAGTGGCTGGGGCTTAACCCCCACACTTAAGCCTGGAATCACAGCCTTGGAAACAGCTGACCCTGTTTTTCTGCCCAAATGTTGCTTTTTTGGCCCGCCACGCCCCTGTCCTGGGCCCGTAAAAGACTTCAGCTGGCAGAGCGAGACACACAGTCGGCTGAGGCTGGAGGCTGCAGGGAGATGCGGAGGCTTCGGGGAGGGATCGCCTTCTCTCACCATCCCCTTTCCAGCTCCCGTCCCACCGGGAGCCCCCGCTCAGAAGCCTCCGCTGACTCTGCTCTGCAGTCCTTCTTGTGACCTCATTCTTCTGGACTCGGGGCAGGAACCCGGGTGCCCAGGGCAGGGCTCGGACGCTGCTGTGCGGCCTGCAGAGACCCCCCCTGAGCGGAACGCGCTGCCCCAGCGCCCTCCACGAAGGGGCTTCAGGGGGTTCAGGTGAAGGGAACCGTCCTGGCTCACCCGGGCCTGTCCAGGAAATGAAAAACGGTGAGTTTAAGTGGGGAACTGCTGGATCTGTGTCTTTTCTGAGACCCTGCCTCCTCTCTCTCTCTTTTGGGTAAAAGGAATGTTGGCGCCGTTTCCAACTTCGCAGAGGTTTAGCTGGTCTGAACCAGGGGAGGGAAGGAGTGATTAAAGAAATCCATTTCAACAGAGCAAGCGGCCCTTCCCCAGGTGCCACCACTTTGGTACTTGAAGCTTTTTTTCTTTTCTAAGGGAGAGGATTCTTTTCCTACCTCAGCCCTTTGCTTATGATAGGGGGGCAGCAGAGGGGCAGCCCCTCCTGGCTGATAACTGCAAATTTGGCAAAGTCCATCTGGGACTTAATCTAAATGAATCCATGCGGCCTCTGACACACTGAAACGCTTTATTTTTTTTGTTCCAAACTTGGTTCTAAGCTTCCCGTTGAGGCCCTAGAAAGGAAAACCAGATCTGAGGGAGCCAAAGCCAGGAAACAGGTGCAGTGTCAATGGGCAGGACCAACTCCTGCCAGTGAAGCCCCTGCTTCGTGGAAGGAGGCCATGCTCCCTGCATCGATGAAGCCCAGTCAACTCAAAGGGGAGGCAGAGGCATAATGAGTGTGGGTAATTCCTACTTTCCAGGCCCTCCCTGCTTCGTGGGTGCATGCCGCATTGGCACCCATGGGTGGCACCTGCCAGGGTCGCCAGGACTCAGACAAAAAGACAGAAGAAAAGGGGGGAATGCCTGCTTTCTCTCTCCCTCAAACTCCAAGTTTTCACTGAAGAAAGGGAACGAGAGACGCCAAATTCCCTGTCTTTCAGAATAAAGTAATAACCAACAAGCTTTACCGCCTCCATTTTATGCTCAGAAATGCTCCCGGGGACCAGGTAGTACTTTAGAGGACCTCCTGAAAGTGGCCGCCTCAGTCGTTTAGACATGAGAAAGAGGCAGAAGCTTTAATGACCACCATGCAAGCCCACAGACCCCGGAATTCCTAAGGTTCACTGTTAACTGCAGCAGATGTGACAAAAGCAGTGATCCCTCTCATAAAGTTTAACGGCTCCCATGCCAGGTTTAATCTCTTTCACCAGGCTGAGACAGTTTGGGGTACAGTGTTGCTAGTATATTTCACTTCTTATTTCTGTAATATTTCTTTTTTTAAAATTATGTATTGAGTTCTGGGGTACATGTGCAGAATGAGCAGATTTGTTAGGTAGGTATACACGTGCCATGACAGTTTGCTGCATCCATCACCCTGTCATCTGCATTAGGTATTTCTCCTAATGCTATCCCTCCCCTGTCTCCCACCCCTCAAGAGGCCCCAGTGTGTGATGTTCCCCTCCCTGTGTCCAGGTGTTCTCATTGTTCAACACCCACTTATGAGTGAGAACATGTGGTGTTTGGTTTTCTGTTCTTGTGTTAGTTTGCTGAGAATGATGGTTTCCAGCTTTTTATTTTCCTGCAAAGGACATGAATTCATTCTCTTTTTACGGCTGCATAGTATTCCATGGTGTATATGTGCCACATTTTCTTTATCCAGCCTATCATTGATGGGCATTTAGGTTGGTTCCAAGTCTTCACTATTGTGAACAGTGAGGCAATAAACATATGTGTGAATATGTCTTTATAACGGAATGATTTATAATCCTTTGTAATGGGATTGCTGGGTCAAATGGTATTTCTAGTTGTAGATCCTTGAGAAATTGCCACACTGTCTTCCACAATGGTTGAACTAATTTACACTGCCACCAACAGTATAAAAGTGTTCCTATTTCTCCACATCTTCTCCAGCATCTGTGTCCTGGTTTTTTAATGATTGCCATTCTAACTGGTGTGAAATGGTATTTCAAGGTGGTTTTGATTTGCTTTTCTCTAATACCAGCGATGATAAGCTTTTTTTCATATGTTTGTTGTTTGCATAAATGTCTTCTTTTGAAAGTGTCTGTTCATATCACTTGCCCACTTTTTAATAGGGTTGTTTAGTTTTTTTCTTGTAAATTTGTTTAGGTTCTTTGTAGAGTCTGGATATTAGCCCTTTGTCAGATGGGTAGATTGCAAAAATTTTTTCCCATTCTATTGGTTGCTGGTTCACTCTAATGATTGTTTCTTTTGCTATGTAGAAGCCCGTAAGTTTAATTAGATCCCATTTGTCTATTTTGGCTTTTGTTGCCATTGCTTTTGTTGTTTTAATCATGAAGTCCTTGTCCATGCCTATGTCTTGAATGATGTCACCTAGGTTTTCTTCCAGGGTTTTTATGGTGTTAGGTCGTATGTTTAAATCTTTAATCCATCTGGAGTTAATTTTTGTACAAGGTGTAAGGAAGGGATCCAGTTTCAGCTTTCTGCATATGGCTAGTGAGTTTTCCCAATACCATTTATTAAATAGAGAATCCTTTCCCCATTGCTTGTTTTTGTCAAATTTGTCAAAGATCAGATGGTTGTAGATGTGTGGGATTATTTCTGCAGCCTCTGTTCTGTTCCATTGGTCTATATCTCTGTTTTGGTACCAGTACTAGGCTGTTTTGATTATTGTATATTTGTAGTATATTTGTAGCCTTGTAATCTGTTTTGAGGTCAGGTAGCATTGTATTATATTTTGAAGTCAAGTAGCATGATGCCTCCAGCTTTGTTCTTTTTGCTTAGTATTGTCTTGGCTATGTGGGCTCATTTTTGGTTCCATATGAAGTTTAAGGGTTTTTTTTTCTAATTCTGTGAAAAAAGTCAATGGTAGCTTGATAAGGATAATATTGAATCTATAAATTATTTTGGACAGTATGGCCATTTTCACAATATTGATTCTTTCCAACCATGAGCATGGAATGTTTTTCCATCTGTTTGTGTCCTCTCTTATTTCCTTGAGCAGTGGTATACAGTTCTCCTTGAAGAGGTCCTTCACATCCCTTGTCAGTTGTATTCCTAGGTATTTTAGGTATTTTTTTCTCTTTGTAGCAATTGTGAATGGGAGTTCACTCATAATTTGGCTCTCTGTTTGTCTGTTATTGGTGTATAGGAATGCTTGTGATTTTTGCCCGTTGATTTTGTGTCCTGAGACTTTGCTGAAGTTGCTTATCAGCTTAAGGAGACCTTGGGCTGAGATGATGGAGTCTAAATATACAATCATGTCATCTGCAAATAGAGACAATTTGACTTCCTCTTTTCCTAATCGAATATCCTTTATTTCTTTTTCTTGCCTGATTGCCCTTGCCATAACTTCCAGCACTATATTGAATAGGAGTGATGAGAGAGGGCATCCTTGTCTAGTGCCAGATTTCAAAGGGAATGCTTCCAGTTTTTCCCCTTTCAGTATGATATTGACTGTGGGTTTGTCATAAATAGCTCTTATTATTTTGAGATATGTTCCTTTGATACCGAGGTTATTGAGAGTTTTTAGCAAAAAATGCTGTTGAATTTTGTCGAAGGCCTTCTCTGAATCTATTGAGATAATCATGTGGTTTTTGTTTTTGGTTCTGTTTATGTGATGGATTACATTTCTATATTTGCATATGTTGAACCAGCCTTGCATCCCAGGGATGAAGCCAACTTAATCGTGTTGTATAAGCTTTTTGATGTGCTGTTGGATTCAGTTTTCCAGTATTTTACTGAGGATTTTTGCATCAATGTTCATCATGGATATTGGCTTGAAATTTTCTTTTTCAGTTGTGTGTCTGCCAGGGTTTGGTATCAGGATGATGTTAGTCTCATAAAATGAGTTAGAGAGGATTCCCTCTTTTCGTATTGTTTGGAATAGTTTCAGAGGAGTGGTGTCAGCTCTTCTTTGTACCTCTGGTAGAATTCAGTGTGAACCTGTCTGGTCCTGTACTTTTTTTTTGATTGGTAGGCTGTTAATTGCTGCTTCCATTTCAGACCTTGTTATTGGTGTATTCAGGGATTCAGCTTCTTTCTGGTTTAGTCTTGGGAGGATATAAGTGTCCAGGAATTTATCCATGTCTTCTAGAGTTACTGATTTATTTGCATAGAGGTGTTTGTAGTAATCTCTGATGGTAGTTTGTATTTCTGTGGGATCAGTGGTGATATCCCCTTTATCATTTTTTTATTGCATCTATTTGATTCTGCTCTCTTTTCTTGTTTATTATTCTGGCTAGTGGTCTGTCTACTTTATTGATCTTTTCAAAAAACCATCTCCTTGATTTATTGATTTTTGAAGGGTTTTTTGTGTCTCTATCTCTTTCAGTTCTGCTCCAATCTTAGTTATCTCTTGTCTTCTGCTAGCCTTTGAATTTGTTTGATCTTGCTCTTCTAGTTCTTTTGATCATGACATTAGGGTGTAGATTTTCTATCTTTCTTTGTTTCTCTTGTGGGCATTTCGTGCTAGAAATTTCCCTCTAGACACTGCTTTAAATGTGTTCCAGAGATTCTGGTATGTTGTGTCTTTGCTGTCATTGGTTTCAAAGAATATCTTGATTTCTGCCTTCGTTTCATTATTTATCCAGTAGTCATTCAGGAGCAGGGGTTGCTCTTCTCGAGGAATGTCTTTGTGGTGCCCTCTGCACTTCTTGAATTTGAATGTTGGCCCACCTTGTTAGGTTGGGGAAGTTCTCCTGGATAATATCCTTAAGAGTGTTTTCCAACTTGGTTTCATTCTCCCCAGCACTTTCATGTACACCGATCAAATGTAGATTTGGTCTTTTCACACAATCCCATATTTCTTGGAGGCTTTGTTCATTTCTTTTCACTTTTTTCGCTAATTTTGCCTTCTCACTTTATTTCATTGAGTTGATCGTCAGTCTCTGATATACTTTCTTCTGCTTGGTCGATTTGGGTATTGAAAATTGTGTATGCTTCGTGAAGTTCTTGTGCTGGGTTACTCATCTCCATCAAGTCATTTATACAGTAAGCCATGATTGTGCCACTGCACTCCAGGCTGGACAACAGAATGAGGCCCTGTCTCAAAAGGAGAAGAAAAAGAAAAAGGCTGGGCACGGTGGCTCATGACTGTAATCCCAGCACTTTGGGAGGCCAAGGCGTGCAGCACATCTGAGATTGGGAGCTCAAGACCAGCCTGACCAACATGGAGAAATGCCATCTCTACTAAAACTACAAAATTAGCCAGGCGTCATGGCACATATCTGTAATCCCGGCTACTTGGAAGGCTGAGGCAGGAGAATCACTTGAACCCGGGAGGCGGAGGTAAAGGTGAGCCGAGATCGTGCCATTGCACTCCAGCCTGGGCAACAAAGTCAAAACTCCGTTTCAAAAAAAAAGAAAAAATCTACTCACTGTAAACTGAGGGAGTGGCATGTGCTCATGGTCCCAGCGGCTTGGGCCGCTGAGGTGGGAGGACTGCTTGAGCTCAGAAGTGTGACGTTGCAGTGAATTATGACAGTGCTTCTGCACTCCAGCCTGGGTAACAAGGCAGGATCCTGTCTTAACAAAAAAGTCAACAGACTGTAAATGTAAGGGGTTATTTCTACACTGTTAATTCTATTTCACTGATCTGTATATCTGTTCTGTTTTATGACCATACTGTCTTTATTACAGTAGCTTTGTAGTGAGTTCCAAAACAGGAAGGGTTAGTCCTCTAATTTAGTTCTTTTTTCCTGATTGCTTTGTTTATTCTGAGTCACTTGAATTTCTATATTATCAGCTTGTCTATTTCTGCGAAAACTTTGGTGATATTTTGATAAGGACTGCGTTGACTCTATAGATCAATTAAGGAATATTGCCGTCTTAATAATGGTAAGTGTTCTAATCCATAATCATGAAATGTATCTTTGTTTAATTAGATCTTCTTTCATTTCTTTCAATAATGTTTTGTAATTTCCTGTGCATGTGTCTCAGAGGTTCTTTGTTGCTGTTGTTAAATTTGACCCTCAGTATTTTATTCTTTTTTGTGTCATTATAAAAAAATTGTTTTTATTAATTTTCTTTCAGATTGTTCATTACTAACGTGTAGATACGTAATTTCTGTGTATTGGTCTTGTATCTTGCAATCTTGCTGAAATTGTTTATAGTTCTTATAGTTTTTTTTAGTGGATCCCTTAGGATTTTCTTTCTACAAGATTGTCATCTTCAAATAGAGATAGTTTTGCTTCCTCCTTTCCAGTCGGATGACTTTTATTTGTTGTTATTTTTTTTAACCTAATTTCCCTGGCTAGAACCTCCAGTACAATGTTGAATAAAAGTAGTAAGAGCAGACACATTGTTCTTGATCTTAGGGAAAAGCATCCAGTCTTTTACCGCTAAGTTGATGTTAGCAGTGGGTTTTTGTAGATGCCCTTAATCTGGTTGAGGAATTTCCCTTCTGTACCTAATTTGTTGACTGTTTTTTATTATGAAAAGGCATTTGATTTTGTCAAATGCTCTTTCTGCATCTGTTGAAATGATCATTTGTGTTTTATCCTTTATTCAGCATATGTGTACTTTAAACTTCAATAGATAATGCAAAATTGCTCTTCAAAAGCTATAGCAATTTATATTTCCAAAGGAGATCATGAAATTTCCCATTTCCTTATTTTCAGCAATGGTTATTATTTTTTATCTGTCTAATAGATAAAAATATGCTATCTCATTGTTTTATTTCTGATAACTAATGAGGTTGAAGATGTTTTAAAATTTTTGTTACATTTTCTTGTAAATTGCTTGTCAATATCCTTTGATCACTTTTCTAGAGCCTCCTTTGTCTTTATTGTAAATTTGTGGAAACTTCTTATATATTATAGCTCTTTATTCCATGCCAGGTATGAATATTATAGACATTTTTTCCAAGGTCATAAAAAGATACTTCTGGAGAATAGAAGAAATCATTTTGCCTCAAACACAACATTAAAATTACTTTTTACCTACAATCTTAGGTTAAAATTATATAAAACTCAGTGACTCCTTTTTTTA
Source organism: Sapajus apella (assembly GCF_009761245.1). NCBI lineage: Eukaryota > Metazoa > Chordata > Mammalia > Primates > Cebidae > Sapajus > Sapajus apella. Next base: position 20,383,824 of record NW_022436978.1, read on the forward strand.
GGCCTTAAAAAAAGTCAAGGGTTTTTCATCACATCTTTGACACATTTAAAGTTACCTTCTCAGATCTACTGATGCCTTTTTGCTAAAAAAAAAAAACAACAACAACAAAAAAAAAAAAACAAAAAAAAAAAAAAAAAAAAAAAAAAA
>NW_022436978.1:20384070-20491606 GCF_009761245.1 Sapajus apella
AAAAAAAAAAAAACAAAAAAAAAAAACAAAACAACAACAAAAAAAACTGATCATAAAGAAAGTAAAAGTTTCCGGGTGTTAAAAACTATCATTATAACTATGCCTCATAATTTTCCATGCTTCCTTTTGTCTCTTTTGATTATATACTCACCTACTCTTGCCTGCTGAGATGAATTGTCATTCCCAAAGAAAATGGTAGTTTGTGGCTTTCAAAGAATTTTTCATCTAAGTTGCTGAATTTAAAGGCATAACATTGTTTATAATATGTTCTTATACATTTAATATCTGTAGAATCTTTTTTTCTTTCTTTCTTTTGAGATGATGTCTTGCTCTGTTGCCCAGGCTGGAGTGGCCTGATCTTAGCTCACTGCAACCTTCACCTCCTGAGTTCAAGCCATTCTTCTGTCTCAGCCTCCCAAGTAGCTAGGATTACAGGCACATGCTACTGTGCCCAGCTAATTTTTGTATTTTTAGTAGAGATAGGGTTTCATGATGTTGGCCAGGTGGGTCTTGAACTCCTGACCTCAAGAGATCCACCCTCCTTGGCCTTCCAAAATGCTGGGATTACAGGTGTGAGACACGGCACCTAGCCTGTAGAATCTTTAAGTTAATTTACCTCTTTCCTTCCTGATCTTGGTCATTGTATCTTTGCTTATTTATTTATTTTTTTGATCAGGCTGGCTATAGGTTTGTCAATGTTATTGATTTTCTGAAGTAACCAGCTTTTGTTTTTATGTTTTGTTCTCTAATGTTTTTCTGTTTCCTGTTTTATTGACTTCAGATGTGGTCTTATTATTTACTTTATTCTGCTTAGTTTGGATTTTGTTTTCTTTCCCAGTTTTTAAAGATAGAAGCTAATCTCATTGCTTTAAAAATCTTTCTTTTTTTTGAATGCTTATGGTGTATTCCACATACTTTGTATGATTTCAATTCTTTCAAATTTTATTTGTTTTATAACCCAAGACATATGGCCTCACTTTATCAATATTCGAGGTGCATTAAAGAGAATGTTTCTGTTTTCTTTTGTTTTGAATATTTTTGGTTTTTGTTTTAGCAATAGGGCACTTGCTCTTTCACTCAGGCTGAAGTACAGTGGCATGATCATAGCTCGCTGCAACCCCAAACTCCTGGGCTCCTACCTCATCTTCCTGAGTAGCTGGGACTAAAGATAATGTACATATATTTTTGGGGCTGGATTGCTTTATAAAAGTCAACTAGGTCGAGTTGGTTAAGGGTGTTGTTCAAGTCTTTTATACCCTTACTGATTTTCTGTCTACTTGTTCTATCAGTTATTGAGTCAAGGGAATTGAAATCTCTGACTCTAATAGTGGGCTTTTCTGTTTCTCCTTGAAGTTCATATGTATATATATTTGCTTCATGTACTTTATTTTTTATTTTTTTTCTTCATCTGCTGTTAAGAACAAAGATTTTTCATTTCAAAGCTTTGTTATTAGGTGTTTGTTTGGAATTATTTGGGAGACTGAGTTCAATTTCTTGATGGGTAGCCAAAATAAATAAATCAATAAGTGTTTAGAGTTATTATGTCCTCTGGACAAATTGATCCATTTATTATTATAAAGTTACCCTCTTTATTCTTGAAAACGTTTTTGTTTGCTCTGCAATATATTTTGATATTAATATAGTCTCCATAATTTCATTTTGATTAGTGTTAGAATGGTGTGTTTTTTCTGTTAACATTTAACCTGTTTGTGACTGTGTTTAAAATGGATTTATTGTATATAGGATATTGTTGAGGCTTATTTACCTTATCCAATCTGACAATATCTGCCTTAAGATAACTTTTTAATTTTTATAGATTTAGCAGTTACACAAGCAGTTTTGTTAAATGGATATATTGCATAGTGATAAAGTATGGCCTTTAGTGTACCCGTTGCCCAAATAGTGAACATTATAGCTAATAGGTAATTTTTCAACCCTCACACCTTCCAACGTTGATAATTCTATTCTTTATGTCCATGTGTACCCATTATTTAGTTTCCACTTATGTGTAAGAACATGCATTATTTGACTTCCTGTGTTTAAGTTATTTCAGTTAGGGTCATGACCTCTAGTTGTTCCATACACATACTTTTACAGAAGTAAAAGACATGATTTCATTCTTTTTCATAGTTGAGTAGCAATCCATGGTATATATACCCTACATTTTCTTTATTTAATCATCCATTGATGGACACTTAGATTGATTTCATGACTTTGCTATTGTGAATAGTGCTGCAGTAAACATTAAAGTGCAGGTGTCTTTTATATAAGAATTTTTTTTTTCCTTTGGGCAGATACTAATAGGGTTGCTGGATTAGAGGGTAGTTCTACATTTAGCTCTCTGAGAAATCTCCATACTGTTTTTCTTAGAAGTTGTACTAATTTACATTCTCACCAACAGTGTATAAGCATTTCCTTTTCTCCACCTCCTCACCAACATATTGTTTTTCGACTTTTGATAAGAGCCATTCTGAACGTTATAAGATGGTATTGCATTGTGATTTTAATTTGCATTTCTCTGATGATTAGTAATGGTGAGCATTATTTCATATGTTTGTTGGCTGCTTGTATGCCTTCTTTTGAGAACTGTCTGTCTACATCCTTTGCTCGCTTTTTAATAGGGTCATTTGTTTTTTTCTTGATGAGCTGTTTGAGTTCATTGTAGATACTGGATATTAGCCCTTTGGTGGATGCATAGTTTATGAATATTTTCTTTCATTTTGTAGGTTGATTGTTTCTGTTGCTGTGCAGAAACTTTTTAGTTCAATTAAGTTCCATTTGTCTATTTTTGTTTTTGTTGTATTTGCTGTTGAGGACATAGTCATAAATTATTTGCCTAGGTCAATGTCCAGAAGAGTTTTTCCCAGATTTTTTTTCTAGGATTTTTATCGTTTCAAGCCTTATATTTAAGCCTTAAGTCCATCTTGAGTTAATTTTTGTATATGGTAAGAGAAATGGGCTCAATTTCATTCTTCCATATATGGCTGTCCAGTTTCCCAGAACCATTTATTAAATAGAGTGTTCTTTCCCTCTAGTGTATATTTTTGTCAACTTTATCAAAGATCAATTGATTGTAGATATGTGGCTTTATTTCTGGGTTCTTAATTCTTTTCAGCTGATCTATGTGTCTGTTTTTATACCAGTACAATGCTGTTTTGGTTACTATAGACTTGTAGTATAATTTGAAGTCAAGTAATATGGTATTTCCAGCTTTGTTCTTTTTACTTAGGATAGCTTTGGCTACTCAGGCTTTTTTTGGGTTGCATATGAATTTTGGAATTGTTTTTTCTAATTCTGTGAAAAATGACATTGGTAAGTTGATAGATATTGCATTGAATCTGTAGATTGCTTTGGGCAATATGGTCATTTTAATGATACTGATTCTTTCAATCCATGAACATAAGGTGTTTTTCCATTTGCTTGTGTCCTCAATGATTTCTTTTATCAATGTTTTGTAGTTCTTCTTGTAGAGATCTTTCACCTCCTTGGTTAAACATATTGTTAGGGGTGTGTGTGCATGTGTGTGTTTTGTAGCTATTGTAAATGGAATTGCCTTCTTGATTTAATTTTCAGCTTGATTATTGGTATATAAAAATGCTACTGATTTTTATTCATTGGTTTTGTATCTTACAACTTTACTAAAGTAATTTATTAACTCTAAGAGTGTTTTGAATGAGTCTTTAGGGGTTTCCAGGTATAAGATCATATCTGCAGCCCACATAATTTGACTTGCTCTTTTCCAACTTGAGTGTCTTTCATTTCTCTATTTCTTTCTCTTGCCTGATGTCTCTAGATGGAACTTCCAGTACTATGTTCAATAAGAATAGTAAAAGCGGGCTTCCTTATTCTGTTTCAGTTCTTACATGGAATGCTTTAAACTTTTCCCCATTCAGTGTGATGTTAGCTGTTGGTCTGTCATAGATGGCTTTTATTATTTTAAGGTGTGTTTTTTCAATGCCTAGTTTGTTGAGGTTTTTTTTTTTTTTTTTAACTATGAATGGATGCTGAATTTGATCGAATGCTTTTTCTGTATTGAGATGATAATACAGTTTTGGCTTTTAATTCTATTTATGTAGTGATTCATATTTATTGATTTGCAAATGTTGAACTATCGTTGCATTCCTGGAATAAAATTCACTTGATCACGGTATATTATCTTTCCAATGTGCAGTTGGATTTGGTTTGCTAGTATTTTGGTGAGGGTTTTTGCATCCATGTTCATTAGGGATATTGGTCTGTAGTTAGTTTCCCTCCCTCCCTCCCTCCCTTTCTCCCGTCTTTTCTTTTCCTTCCTTCCTTTTCTTTTCTCCCCCCCTTCTCCTCCTCCTCCTCCTCCTCCTCCTCCTCCTCCTCCTCCTCCTCCTCCTTCTTCTTCTTCTTCTTCTTCTTCTTCTTCTTCTCCTTCTTCTTCTTCTCTCTCTCTCTCTCTCTCTCTCATTCTTGTCCTTTTCTGGCTTTGGTGTCAGGGCAACATTGGCTTCATAGAATGATCTAGGGAGGATACCCTCTTCTCTCTTTTTTTTTTTTATTTTGAACAATTTCAGTAAGATTGGTACCAGTTCTTCTTTGTAGGTCTGATAGAATTCAGCTATAAATCTATCTGGTCTTGGGCCTTTTTAAAATTGGGAGTTTTTAAAAAATTCCTGATTTAATTTTATGACATATTATTCATCTGTTCAGGATTTTTATTTCTTCCTGGTTCAATCTTGGGAGGTTGTATATTTTCAGGAATTTATCCATTTATTCTAGGTTTTTTAGTTTACTGCAGAGGTGCTTATAGTACTTTCTGATGATTTTTTGTAGTTCTATATCAGTTTTCATGTCGTTATCATTTCTGATTGTGCTTATTTGAATCTTCTCTTTTTTCTTCGTTAATCTAGTAGCAATCTATCAATATTATTTATCTTTACAAATAAGCAGCTTTTTGTTTCATTAATCCTTTCTTTTTTTGTTTAAATTTCATTCAGTTCTGCTCTTATCTTTGTTATTTCTTCTGCCAACTTTGGGTTTGATTTGTTCTTGTTTTTCTAGTTCCTTGAAGTATGACATTAGGCTGTTAGTTTGAGATCTTTCTAATCTTTCTATCTGTTTTTGTTTGTTTTTTGAGATAAAATCTTGCTCTGTTGCATAGGCTGGAGCGTAGTGGCACGATCTTGGCTCACCGAAACCTCTGCCACACCAGTTCAAGCGATTCTCTTGCTTCAGGCTCCTGAGTAGCTGGGATGACAGGCACCCACCACCAGGCCCAGCTAATTTTTTTGTATTTTTAGTAGAGACGATATTTCACCATGTTGGTCATGCTGGTCTCTAACTCCTGATCTCAAGTGACCCACTTGCCTTGGTTTCCCAAAATGCTGGGATTACAGGTGTGAGCCACCGTGCCTGACCATTCTGTTCAGTGTAGGCATTGAACCCCATAAACTTCCCTTCCAGCACTGCTTTCGCTGTGTCCCACAGATTCTGGTATGTTGTGTCTCTATTTTCACTCATTAAAAAAATTTTTAAAAATGTCTGCCTTAACTTTATCATTTAACTAAAGATTATTCAGGAATGGGTTCTTTAATTGTCTAGTTTTGAGAGTTCATCTTTCTACTGATTTCTAGTCTTGCTTCCACTCACTGTTGTCCAAGAAGATAGTTGTTATACTATTTTTTTTTTTTTTTTTTGAGACAGTCTCTCTTTCTGTCACCAGGCGCCAGGCTGGAGTGTGGTGGCACAATCTCGGCTCACTGCAACCTCTGCCTCCCAGGTTCAAGCAATTCTCCTGCCTTAGCCTCCCAAGTAGCTGGGACTACAGGCATGCGCCACCACACCCAGCTAATTTTTGCATTTTTAGTAGAGAAGGGGTTTCGCCATGTTGGCCAGGATGGTCTCGATCTCCTGACCTAGTGATCCTCCCTCCTTGGCCTCCCAAAGCAGTTTTTAAAAAATTTATTGAGACTTACTTTGTGGACTAGCATGTGATATATTTTGGAGACTGTTCCATGCACAGATAAGAAGAATGTATATTCTGTGGTTGGTAGGTAGAATGTTCTATAAATGTCTGTTCAGTATATTTGATCTTTTTTTTTTGTCAGCGTCTTGCTCTGTTGCCCAGGCTGAAGTGCAGTGGTGTGATCTTGGCTCACTATAATCTTCGCCTCTTGGGTTCAAGTGATTCTTCTGCCTCAGCCTCCCAAGTAGCTAAGATTACAGGCGCACACCATCACATCTGGTTAACTTTTGTATTTTTAGCAGAGATGTGGTTTCACCATGTTGGCCAGGCTGGTCTTGAACTCCTGACCTCAGGTGATCCACCCACTTTGGCCTCCCAAAGTGCTAAGATTATAGGCATGAACCATTGTGCCCAGCCTATTTGATTTTGAGTCCAATTTAAGTCCAGTGTTTCTTTATTGAATTTCTGCCTCAGTTATCTGTCTAGTGCTGTCAATGGGATGTCAATATCCCCTACTGTTATTATATTGTTCTCCATCTTTTTTCTTAGGTCTACTAGTACTTGTTTTATGAATCTGGGTGCTCTGGTGTTGGGTGCATGTATATTTAGGATTATTACATCTTCCTGTTTAATCAGTCCTCCTTATAATCATATAATGACTTTTTGTGGCCTTTTTTCACTGTTGTTGACTGTTTTATCTGTTATAAAGTCTGTCTTATCTGATGTAACTATAGTTACTCCTGCTTGCTTTTGATTTATTTTTGCATAGAATATATTTTCCACCCTTTTACTTTGAGTCTGTGATTTTTTTTTTTTTTTTTTTTGAGACGGAGTTTTGCTCTTGTTACCCAGACCGGAGTGCAATAGTGCGATCTCGGCTCACTGCAACCTCCGCCTCCTGGGTTCAGGCAATTCTCCTGCCTCAGCCTCCTGAGGAGTCTGTGATGTTTTTACTCATTAGGTAAGTTTCCTATAAATAGCATAAGGTTGGATTTTTTTTTTAAATTTATTCTACCAGACTGTATCCCTTAAGAGGAGAATTTAGTCCATTTAAGTTCAAGGTTAGCATTGATACGTAAGGTTTTGCTCCTGTCATAATGTTGCCCTGTAGTCTCAATTGTGTAACTGCTTTATAAGATCTACGAGTTTTAAACTTTCGTGTGCTTTTATGATGATGATGATTATTACCCTTTAATTTCCATCTTCAGAACTCCTTTGAGTATTTCTTGTAGAACCAGTCTGGTGGTGATGAATTCTTTTCGAGTTTGCTTGTCTGGGAAAAACTTTATTTCTCCTTCATTTATGAAGCTTAGATTAGCAGGACACAAAATTATTCGCTACCAGTATTTTTCTTAAGAAGATGGAAAATAGGATCCCTATCTCTTCCGGCTTGTAAGGTTTCTTCTGAGAAGTCCTCTGTAAATCTGATGGGATTATGTATTTATGTGTGTGTGTGTGTGTGTGTGTGTGTGTGTGTGTGTGTGTGTGTAAATATTTATATATATGCATATATATATTTACATAAATCTGATGGGATTGTGTGTATGTAAATATGTATATATTTATATATACATATGGGATTGTGTGTGTGTAAATATATATTTATATTTACACACACACACAATCCCATAATATATATAAACACACACATGCAATCCCATATATATATGCACACACATACACAATCCCATATAACATATATATATATGTGTGTGTGTGTGTATATATATATATGTATGTATGTATGTTATTAGATGCTTCTGTCTTGTTTTTAGGATTTCTCCTTTTATGATGAGTTTGGAAAGCCTGATGATTATTTGCCTCAATTAAGTTAATTTTGCAAAGTATCTCTCAGGTGTTCTTTGAGCTTCTTGTGTCTGGTTGTCTGAATCTCTAGCAAGACCAGTGAAAGTTTCCTGAATTATTTTTTCAAATAGGTTTTTCACGTTTTTTACTTTTTCTTTTTTTTTTTTTTTTTTTTTTGAGACGGAGTTTCACTCTTGTTTCCCAGGCTGGAGTGCAATGGCGCAATCTCGGCTCACTGCAACCTCCGCCTCCTGGGTTCAGGCAATTCTCCTGCCTCAGCCTCCTGAGCAGCTGGGATTACAGGCACGCGCCACCATGCCCAGCTAATTTTTTGTAGCTTTAGTAGAGACGGGGTTTCACCGTGTTGACCAGGATGGTCTCGATCTCTTGACCTCGTGATCCACCCGCCTCGGCCTCCCAAAGTGCTGGGATTACAGGCTTGAGCCACCGCGCCCGGCCTACTTTTTCTTCTTCTTCCTCAGGAATACCTATTACTTTTAGATTTGGTTGATTTACCTAATCCCATATTTAATCCCAAATCTAATCCCATATTTGGTTGATTTACCTAATCCCATGTTTAATCCCAAATCTAATCCCAAATCTAATCCCATATTTCTTCAAGTCTTTGTGCATTTAAAAAAGTTCTTTGTTCTTAGTTTTCTCTGACTAGGTTAATTTTTTTTTATTGCATTTTAGGTTTTGGGGTACATGTGAACAACATGCAAGACTGTTACATAGGTACACACATGGCAGTGTGATTTGCTGCCTTCCTCCCCATCACCTATATCTGGCATTTCTCCCCATGCTATCTCTCCCCAACTCCCCACCCCCTACTGTCCCTCCCCTATTTCCCCCGACAGACTCCAGTGTATGACACTCCCCTCCCTGTGTCCATGTGTTCTCATTGTTCAACACCCACCTATGAGTGAGAACATGCAGTGTTTGATTTTCTGTTCTTGTGTCAGTTTGATGAGAATGATGGTTTCCAGGTTCATTCACGTCCCTACAAAAGACACGAACTCATCATTTTTGATGGCTGCATAGTATTCCGTGGTGTATATGTGCCACATTTTCCCTGCCCAGTCTATCATCGATGGGCATTTGGGATGGTTCCAGGTCTTTGCTATTGTAAACTGTGCTGCAGTGAACATTTGTGTGCATGTGACCTTATAGTAGAATGATTTATAATCCTTTAGATATATACCCAGTAATGGGATTGCTGGGTCAAATGGAATTTCTATTTCTAGGTCCTTGAGGAATTGCCACGCTATCTTCCACAATGGTTGAACTAATTTACACTCCCATCAACAGTGTAAAAGTGTTCCTATTTCTCCACATCCTCTCCAGCATCTGTTGTCTCCAGATTTTTTAATGATCACCATTCTAACTGGCATGAGATGGTATCTCAATGTAGTTTTGATTTGCATTTCTCTGATGACCAGTGATGATGAGCATTTTTTCACATGTTAGTTGGCCTCATATATATCTTCTTTTGAAAAGTGTCCATTCATGTCCTTTGCCCACTTTTGAATGGGCTTGTTTGTTTTTTTTCTTGTAAATCTGTTTTAGTTCTTTGTAGATTCTGGATATCAGCCCTTTGTCAGACGGGTAGACTGCAAAAATTTTTTCCCATTCTGTTGGTTGCCAATTCACTCTAATGACTGTTTCTTTTGCCGTGCAGAAGCTGTGGAGTTTGGTTAGGTCCCATTTGTCTATTTTGGCTTTTGTTGCCAATGCTTTTGGTGTTTTGGTCGTGAAGTCCTTGCCTACGCCTATGTCCTGAATGGTTTTGCCTAGGTTTTCTTCTACGGTTTTTATGGTGTTAGGTCTTATGTTTAAGTCTTTAATCCATCTGCAGTTAATTTTGGTGTAAGGTATCAGGAAGGGGTCCATGACTAGGTTAATTTTAAAGAACTGTCTTCAGACTCTGAAATTCTTTATTTTTCTTGGTCTAGTCTATTGTTAAAGCTTTTCAACTGTATTTTGTAATTCCTTCAATGAATTTTTCCTTTCCAGAAGTTTTTTTTTAACAATATCTCTCTTTAGCAAATTTCTCATTTATATCCTGAATTGTTTTTCTTATTTATTTGTATTGATTTTCAACTTTCTCTTGGATCTCATTGAGCTTCCTTAGAATCTATATTTTGAATTCTTTGTTTTTTTTTTTTTTTTTTTTTTTTCTTTTTTTTTTGAGATGGAGTTTTGTTCTTGTTGCCCAGGCTGGAGTGCAATGGCACAATCTTGGCTCACTGTAACCTCTGCCTCCCGGGTTCAAGTGATTATTCTGCCTCAGCCTCCCGAGTAGCTGGGATTACAGGCATGCACCACAAAGCCCAGATAATTTTGTAATTTTAGTAGAGACAGGGTTTCCCCATGTTGGTCAGGCTGATTTTGAACTCCCGAACTCAGGTGATTTGCCTGCCTCGGCCTCCCAAAGTGCTGGGATTACAGGCGTGAGCCACCATGCCCAGCTCTGAATTCTTATCTGTCATTTCAGAATTTTCATTTTAGTTAGGATTCATTGCTAGAAATCTAGTGTGATCCTTTGGCTGGTGTTGAAGCACTCTGGTTTTTAATCGTGCCAGGATATGTATGCTAGTTCCTTCTTATCTGGAGAAGCTGTCACTTCTTATGTTTTAACTTGTATTTACTTGAATGGGACTTTTAAAAAGCATTTTCCCTGCTTGAGAATGTGACTGTAATGCATATTGTGTGGCTGTTTGGCTTTGATTCTGTGTGCTTTTAGGGGCCCAAATCTTATGAGTTTCTTAGTTATAAATAGCCTTCGTGCAGTGGCTTTCTCAAATGCTGCTTGTAGTCATGATATACTGAGCATATGGACAGGCTTACTGCACATGGTGGGACTAGAATTGCAGAGGTTTCAAGAAGCTCATCTCATTCCCCAGCACTCTGCACTTCTGTCAGCGCATTTTATTTTTATTTTTTATTCTTATTTATTTATTTATTTATTTATTTTGAGACAAGGTCTCTCCCTCTGTCACTCAGGCTAGAGTGCAGTGGCATTATCTTTGCTCACTCCAGCCTCAACTTCTTGGGCTCAAGCAATCCTCCCATCTCAGCCTCCTGAGTAGCTGGGACTACAGGTGTGTGCCACCACACCTGGCTACTTTTTGTGTTTTTAGCAGAGATGGGGTGTTGCCATGTTGCCTAGGATGTTCTTGAACTCCTGGGCCCAAGCAGTGCCCCCATCTCAGCCTTCCAAAGTTCTGAGATTACAGGCATGTGCCACAATGTCTGGCCTCTGTCAGCACATTTTAAATTAGATTGTGCAGTTCAACCTCCAAATCAGTAGGTGGCACTTATGGGTAAGAGCCAATTGTGGTGGAAGCTGATTGGTATGCTCTTTTTTTTTTCTCTCAGCTAATTTTTGTATTTTTTTTAATTGCATTTTAGGTTTTGGGGTACATGTGAACAATATGCAAGACTGTTACATAGGTACACACATGGCAGTGTGATTTGCTGTCTTCCTCCCCATCACCTATATCTGGCATTTCTCCCCATGCTATCTCTCCCCAACTCCCCACCCCCCACTGTCCCTTCCCTATTTCCCCCCCAACAGACCCCAGTGTGTGATGCTCCCCTCCCTGTGTCCAACACCCGCCTATGAGTGGGAACATGCGGTATTTGATTTTCTGTTCTTGTGTCAGTTTGATGAGAATGATGGTTTCCAGGTTCATCCATGTCCCTACAAAGGACACGAACTCATCATTTTTGATGGCTGCATAGTACTCCATGGTGTATATGTGCCACATTTTCCCTGTCCAGTCTATCATTGATGGGCATTTGGGTTGGTTCCAGGTCTCAGGAGGGGCACTTTGTGGTCTCAGCTGGTGGGCTGGTCTGTGGAATGCCAGGTGCTCTGAGTTCCCTGCTCAACCCTGAGGTGGGGACAAATCTGGGAAGCACTGGACTGCTAAGTTCCCCCTCAGATCCCTTAATGATCCATGCAAGCATCAGACCTAATGGGATTGGTGACAGAAGCAGTGGCAGGGAGGAACTCTGCACCAACTCCACATCCTGGGCAGTCAGGAAAACAGTCTGCTTCCCTATCACTCCCCTGTCCAGAGGCCCTGACTTTCAGTTCAGATAGAATCTGTCATTTATCTCCAGTCTGTCATGTAGCTGAAGGCTGTGGAAGACATCTGTACAAAACCTCTCTGCATAAATGACGTCAAGGTGGAACCTCTTCACTCAGCCCCAAGCTGGCAGTTTTGCAGCATGCCTAATCTGCACTGCAGGAATGCTGACACTCTCTGTAGAGAGGAGAGGCCCTGCCATTCATGCAAGCCCAGGCCTGGGAGGGACATCCCCAGTGGAGATACGGCTGCCCCTAATAGCCTTAAAATGGTCATCCACAGGCATACCCATGCCAGTCTCTTGCCAAAGTAGCTGTGGCTGCATCCAGAGCAATGGGTAAGGGTGGAGATGTTTCCCTCTCCACATCTGTTTCCAAGCACTGGTACCATCCAGCTGCACCCGCATCTCCACTGGGAGAAGTGCAGTCACCTTCAGCTCACAGGTGAGGACCTCTCAGGCACACATGCTCTGGTGTCCTTAGTCCCAAGAGGTGTTTTGGTACACTGCACTCTTTCTTCCTGTGGGAAGCTTGCACTGAGGGTTAGACCTTTGGGAATCCTGCAGCTCCCTGGGTTCTGCCTGTCCTCTGTGGTTGCCACAGTCCAAGGTGCTGGGGAATGTTTTACAGAGGGTCCAGTGATGCAGAGACACAAGGGCTGAGATGCCCATGGCGGGACAGAGACCCCCAATGGGTGCACAATCTCAGATGGGCCCACCATCCCAGCTAAGGTCTGGGCTGAGAGCAGTGACCCTGCACTAGCTGGTAGCCTGGTGCTCAGCCCTCAGGAAATTCCCAAGTCACTGCCTACACCAGTGCTAGAGCTTATAACTGCAGCGTGGCTGTCCAACAATTCAGAAAACAGTGGTTTGCTGCAAGGGCGAGGGGAGCAAACAACACCCTCACCCACCTTTTCCACAGGACTCCAAGTTCCTTGTGGTTCAGTCTCTGCTATACCCTTGCTTCATTCTTTTTCTTTTCTTTCATTTTTTTTTCCTTTCCTTTTGTGTTTTTGAGACAGGGTTTTGCTCTGTCACCCAGGCTGGAGTGCAGTGGAGCAATCACTGCTCACTGCAACCTTGACCTCCTGGGCTCAAGCAGCCCTCCCACTTCAGCCTCCTAGGTAGCTGGGATGCACCATCACACCCAGGTAACTTTTTTGACTTTTGGAAGTGATGAGGTTCCCGTATGTTGTCCAGGCTGGTCTCAAACTCCTGAGCTCAAGCACTCCTCCTGCCTTGGCCTTCCAAAGGTTTGGGATTACAGGCATGATCCACTAGCCTGACCTCATTTTCTTTTTCTGCATCTCAACTTCTTGTGATTTCTCCAATATGCCCTTCACTCTTCTCTCAGTCTTTTATTGGGGCCATGATTATTCACCCGTAACCGTGGTTCTTTTTTTCTGAGGAGAACTGGCATCCAGTGTCTCTAGTGAGCCATCTTGGAAAACATCTGCCTTTTATTTGGGGTGTTTAGATCGTATACATTTATATGATAGTATGAGCACTGAGATGTTTAGGTTTAAATCTGTCGTTTTGCAGTTTGGTTTGTTGTACTGCTGTTCTGTGTTCACTTTTTTCCTTTCTCTGCCTCATTTTAGATTAACTGAATATTTTATTTTATTTTATCTCTGTTAGCATATCAGCTATAATTCTTCTGTGGTTTTTTAGTGGTTGCTTCATGGTTCACAGTATACATCTTTAACTTATCACAGTATATCTTTTTTTTTTTTTTTTTTTGAGATGGAGTTTTGCTCTTGTTGCCCAGGCTGGAGTGCAGTGGAGTGATCTTGGCTCACTACAACCTCCACCCCGCAGGTTGAAGCGATTCTCCTGCCTCAGCCTCCTGAGTAGCTGGGATTGCAGGCATGTGCCATCATGCCCGGCTAATTTTGTATTTTTAGTAGAGATGTGGTTTCTGCATGTTGCCCAGGCTAGTCTTGAACTCCTGACTCAGATGATCTACCTGCCTCGGCCTCGCAAAATGCTGGGATTACAGGTGTGAGCCGCTGCACGCAGCCTATCACAGTATATCTTAAAGTGATATTAAATCACTTTTCATGTAGTATAACGCCGTATAACATTATATTTGCATTTGTGTCCTCCCAGGCTTTGTGCTATTATTGTCAAACATTTTACTCTTTCATATGCTCTACACCCCAAAATATATTGTTACTTTTGCATTAAGCAGTCAATTATCTTTTTAAGAGATTTAAACAATAAGATAATATCTTTATAATTATTCACATAGTTACCATTTCTGGTGTTTTTCATTCCTTTGTGTAGATGCAGATTTCCATCTGGTATCATTTTTTTTCTTCTGATTGAAGATCTTCCTTTAACATTTTTTTTTTTGGTGGGGGGAATGGAGTTTTGCTCTTGTTGCCCAGGCTGGAGTGCAAAGGCACAATCTTGGCTCACTGCAACCTCTGCCTCCTGGGTTCAGTGATTCTCCTGCCTCAGCCTCCCGAGTAGCTGAGACTACAGGCATGCACCACTACGCCCAGTTAATTCTGTATTTTTAGTAGAGATGGGGTTTCTGTATGTTGGTCAGGATGGTCTTGAACTCCTGACCTCAGGTGCTCCACCCTCTCGGCCTCCCAAAGTGCTGGGATTATAAGCATGAGTCACGCACCCGGCCCACTAACATTTTTTATAGTGAAGTTCTGCTTGCTGGTGATGAAATATTTTTAGGTATGAGAGAATTTTTGTTTGCCTTCATTTTTTGACAGACATTTTTTCCTAAGTATAGAATTCTAGGTTAATAGTTTATTTTTTTTTTAGTATTTTAAATGTTACTCCACTGTCTTCAGCTTGCATTGTCTACAATGAGAAATCTGTGCTCTTTTTTTTTCTTGTTCCTATGTTTTATCCTGTTCCAGTGTGTTTTCTCCTACTCTGGCTGCTTTTAAGATTCTTCTCTTTATCAATGAATTTAAGCAATTTGTTAATGATGTGACTTGCTATATTTTTCTTCATGTTTTTGGGCTTATGGTTTATTCATATTTTTAAATGTATGGGATTATAGCATTTATAACATTTACAGAATTCTTAGATGTTATCTCTTCTAATATTCTCTTTTGCCTTCCCAACTCCCCTCTCCTTTGGAGATCTCAATTATACCTGTTTTAGACTTGAATTATAATTGAAGCTCTTTTGTAGCTTAATGTTCTGTTAATTTTTTTCATTTTCTTTGCCTCTCTAGAGTTTTCATTTTGTATATTTTCTATTTCTACATTTTTCATTCACTAACCTTTCTTCTGCAATGTCTTCCTGTAGTTAATTTCATTCTGTGTATTTTTCACTGACATTGTAGTTTTCATATATGTTCAATCATTTCTCTAACTTGTTGAACCTATGGAATATAGTTATAATATGATGCTTAAAATATGTGTTTTAATGTCCTTCTCTGTTAATTTTATAATCAGTGTCATTTCTGGATTAGTTTGTACTGATTGATTTTTATTCTCATTAAGGGTCATTATTCCTCTGCTTATCTACATGCCTGGTAATTTTTGACTGTATGTAAGAGATGATAATTTTGCCTTGTTGGGTAAAATAAATTATTTTTCTATACCTATGAATATTACTGAATTTTTTCTGGGATATGGTTAAGTTACATGGAAATGATTTGATCTTTCTAGATCACATTTTGTTAGGCAGTACAAGAATAGCATTTACTCTCAAACTTACTTTGCCCTACTTCTGAGGCAAAATACTTTTATGTAATCTACCTTATGTTGAACAAATTATGAGATTTTTCCAATCTGAGTGATGAGAATAGGAACAATTTTCAGTTTTGTATGAGGATTGTACCTCTGAACCATTGAATGCTTTTTCTCTGATCTCTTGTATTTTTCTTACATGTATATGTTGATCAGTACTTGGCTGAATACTCTGAAAGCATCCTCTGCAGGCCTCTGGAGTTCTTGCTCAGTGTGTATTTCTCTCTCTAGCACTCCGCATTGTGAATTCTACCTGCCTTGACTGGTCTTGAACTCCTGGCCTCATGTGATCAGTCTTCCAAAATGCTGAATTACAGGCGTGAGCCAGCACGTCCGGCCACTTTATCTGTTTTGTATTTAATTGAAGCTCACCTAATTTGTTTCCTTTCTCTCAGATATGAGCATCCTTTTTTTGTCTAATGTCCAGTGTGTTTTAAGGGGTTGCATCAAACTGAAAAGTTTCTACATAATATGGGAAACAACATAACGAACAGACAACCTATGAAATAGGAGAAAAAAGTAATCC
Source organism: Sapajus apella (assembly GCF_009761245.1). Taxonomy (NCBI): domain Eukaryota; kingdom Metazoa; phylum Chordata; class Mammalia; order Primates; family Cebidae; genus Sapajus; species Sapajus apella. The sequence goes on from NW_022436978.1 coordinate 20,400,158, forward strand.
ACATATCTGATAAGGGGCTAATATCTTATAAAACATATAAGAAACTCAAAAAATTCAATAGGAAGAAACCAAATAACCCAATTAAAAAAAATGGACAAAGGACCTGAATAGAAATTTCTCAAAAAAGAAAAAAGATATACAAATGACCAACAGGTATGTGAAAAAATGCCCAATATCTCTAATCATCAAGGGAATGCAAATCAAAACCAAAGAGATATTACCTCATTCCTATTAGAATGACTATTATAAAAAAGATAAAGGATAACAAGTATACGCGAGGATGTGGAGGAAAGAAACAATTGTACACTGCTGGGGGGAATGTTATATTTGTAGAGCCATTTTAGAAAACAGCATGGATTCCTCAAAAAACTAAAAATAGAATTACTATGTGGTCCACCAGTACTACTACTGAGTATCTATCCAAAGGAATTGAGGCTGGGTGCGGTGGCTCATGCCTGTAATCCCAGCACTTAGGGAGGCTGAAGCAAGTGGATCACTTGAGCTCAGGAGTTTGAGACCAGCCTGGCCAATATAGTGAAATCCCAGTTCTACTAAAAATACAAAAATTAGCCTCATGTGGTGGTGGGCATCTGTAATCACAGCTACTCAGGAGGCTGAGGCAGGAGAATTGCTTGAGCCCAGGAGGCAGAGATTGCATTGAGCTAAGATCACACCATTGCACTGCAGCCTGGGTGACAGAGCGAAGCAAGATTCTCAAAAAAAAAGGAATTGGAATCAGTATGTCATCAGATATCCACACTCCCGTGTTTGTTGCAGACAAGATACATATTCAAGCTTAGTGTCCATCAGCTGAAGAATGAATAAAGAAAATGTGGTACATAAAGAGAAGCTGGCACCAATCCTTCTGAAACTATTCCAAACAATACAAAAAGAGGGAATCCTGCCTAACTCATTTTATGAGACCAATATCATCCTGATACCAAAACATGGCAGAGATACAACTAAAAGAAAATTTTAGGCCAATATCCATGATGAACATAGATGCAATAAAATACTAGCAAAATGAATGCAACAGCACATCAAAAAGCTTATCCATCATGATCAAGTAGGCTGCATCCTAGGGACGCAAGGCTGGTTCAACATATGCACATCTATACACGTAATCCATCACATAAACAGAACCAAAGACAACCACATGATCATCTCAACAGATGCAGAGAAGGCCTTTGACAAAATTCAACAGCCCTTTATGCTAAAAACTCTTGATAACCTAGGTATCGATGGGATGTATTTCAAAATAATAAGAGCTTTTTATGACAAACTCACAGCCAATATCATACTGACCAGGGAAAAACTGGAAGCATTCCCTTTGAAAACTGGCACAAGACAAGGGTGCCCCCTCTCGCCATTTCTATTCAACATAGTTGGAAGCTCTAGCCAAAGCAATCAGGCAAGAAAAAGAAGTAAAGGGTATTTAATTAGGAAAAGAGGAAGTCAAATTGTCTCTATTTGCAGACGACGTGATTGTATATTTAGAAGACCCCATTGTCTCAGCCCAAAATCTCCTTAAGATAATAAGCAACTTCAGCAGTTTCAGGATACAAAATCAATGTACAACAATCACAAGCATTTTTATACATCAATAACAGACAGAGTCAAATCAGGAGTGAACACCCATTCACAATTGCTACAAAGAGAATAAAATACGTAGGAAGACAACTAATGAAGGATGTAAAGGACCTCTTCAGGGAGAACTATAAACCACTGCTCAAGGAAATAAAAGAGGACACAAACAGATGGAAAAACATTCCACGCTTACAGTTAAGAAAAATCAATATTGTGAAAATGGCCATACTGCCCAAAGGAATTTATAGATTCAGTGCTATCCCCATCAAACTACCATTGATCTTCTTCACAGAACTGGAGAAAACCACCTTAAACTTCATATCGAACCAAAAGAGAGCCTGCATAGCCAAGACAATCCTAAGCAAAAAGAACAAAGCTGGAGGCATCACACTACCTGACTTCAAACTATACTGCAAGGCTAGAGTAATCAAAGCAGCATGGTACTGGTACCAAAACAGAGATATAGACCAGTGGAACAGAACAGAAGCCTCAGAAGTAGCACCACACATTCACAACCACTTGATCTTTGACAAATCTGACAAAAACAAGCAATGGGGAAAGGATTTCCTGTTTAAGAAATGGTGTTGGAAAAACTGGCTAGCCATGTGCAGAAAGCTGAAACTGGACCCCTTCCTTACACCTTATACAAAAATTAACTCCAGATGGATTAAAGATTTAAACATAAGACCTAACACCATAAAAACCCTAGAAGAAAACCTAGACAATACCATTTAGAACATAGGCATAGGCAAGGACTTCATGACTAAAACACCAAAAGCAATGGCAACAAAAGCCAAAATAGGCAAATTGGATCTAATTAAACTTAAGGGCTTCTGCACAGCAAAAGAAACAATCATTAGAGTGTACTGGCAACCAACAGAATGGGAAAAAAATTTTACAAGCTACCCCTCTGACAAAGGGCTAATATCCAGAATCTACAAAGAACTAAAACAAATATACAAGAAAAAAACATCCCCATCAGAAAGTGGGTGAAAGATATGAACAGACAATTATCAAAATAAACATTTATGTGTCACTGAGAAAAAATACAAAATATAGTTGTGTGAAAAACTTTGTACTCTGACTTGGAATGAAAATCTCCACTTTGATTACCCAGTGAAAATTTGTTTGTGTAATATAAGGAGACACAAATTTAAGAAATTAGGTAATTTTGGAAAAGCATATTTCTATGGCTGCTTTCTGCCTATTGTGGTGTTTTGTGCTGAAACCACTTATAGAATATTACTTGTGCATACCCATTACAGAATATTATAACTACATTAATTTTAGTAAAGAGGTGTGGGAGAGAGTATTGTGGATAACATAGTGACAAGGTAGGAAAATAATTTAATGTCTTACTAACCTTTTTTCAAGCATACCTGTACTGGATTATTGCTATAATTTTTTTTTTTTTTTTTTTTTTTTGTGACAGAGTATCACTCCATCACCCAGGCTGGAGCACAGTGGCACAACCTTGGTTCACTGCAAACTCCGCCTCCTGGGTTCAAGTGATTCATGTGCCTCAGCCTCCTGAATAGCTAGAATTACAGATATGTGCCCCAATGCCTGGCTATTTTTTTTTATTTTGAGAAGAGACAGGGTTTCACCATGTTTGTCAGGCTAGTCTCAAACTCCTAATCTGAAGTGATCCACCCGCCTCAGTTTCCCAAAGTGCTGGGATTAGCCACTTTGCCTAGCCTATTACTATAATCATTAGTAAAACTAGTGACAATAGTTACTCATTACAAGGAGATAATTTGGCAGGGTCTACCATGCCTATCTTGTAATTTCCATTAAATCTTAGTTCTGGTTCTTGCTCCATTCAAGAGGGAATGCCTTCCCTACTTAGGGGGAAGCAAGATCCACAGCAGAATATCATGTTTTCTCATTTGTTATTTGTCTTTCATTAGCTCCGTTCTACTCAGTGGAGTATAACTCAGGAGGTCAAGTTGCTTCTGCCTAAATATTATATTCATTGATATTTGACCTTTGGGAAAGAGGGAAATTATCTATAGAAGTTCCTCCACATCTAACACGATCTGGTTATAAATATTCTTCCTGCTTCCCTCAGCAATAATAGTGTCTACTTTTTGGAGGCTCCAAATAATTCTCAAGTAATTATTTTGTTAAAGGTAGAAATCATTGAAATTTTACTTACTAATAGAAAATTAAATATAGAAGAGATACGAGTTATTGTTTGAAAGAAAAAAAAGCATGGTTATTCTATTTGCTTTAATTAGTTTCAGGGAAGATGTTTGCAAATGTGTTGAATTCTGTGTTTGGATTTCTCATGAGTACTGTTTTTGATAAACATGTTAATCAAAAATCCAGTCAAAAAATATTTTAAAGAAATTCAATTAAGAGTGACATCACCAAGATGGGAGAGTAGGAGATACTAGCTTTCATCCCCCAACTCCTCCTAACAAAAACAAATATGGACAGATATTCCCAAACCAAAAGAGCCCAGGGAGGGCTTGAGAGGACATTGAAGAATCTGCAGCAAAATAGAGGGGTAAAAAAACCCCAGAGAATATCCACATAGGGAGTATCACTGATGATTCTGTCATACTGAGATGCCAGAGATGGCTACAATCAAAGAACAAAGGTGGAGGCTATCAGCCATGCAGTGGGAGCCACTGTGGTCCCTGGGGGCCTGTTCCACAGAAGACATCAGGATCTTTTGCCATTGTGGTAACCAACAGCTATTCCCACTGGGAATCCCCAAAGAGGGCAATGTGGCTGCACACGTCTCCCTTACCCAAGAAGGGGCTACTGTTGAGCTACTTTGAAAAAGAACCACTGCTTCTTCCAATCCTGTGTGTGCCCCAACTGTGGAGCAGTGGCAGCTCTGTGAGTGCCCATGCTCTGGACCCAGGCTGCATGTTTTCATTGTGCCTGCTCATATGTCAGACACTGAAGCTATCACTGGAGTGAGCTAGTTCACATTCTGGGCCCTGAAGCCAAACCTTCCCTGGGCATGCCCATGTTTCAGGTACTAGCTGAGCAGCTACAGAAAGGTAAACTCAACCCTAACCCCAAAGCTGCTTTAACTGTGTGAACACCTATCTTCCATCCCCAGCTTCCCTGACTGCTTCACAAATCTTCATTTCTCACATTCTGTGCTTCAGGCGTCAGTGCCATTACCACTCCAGATCCTAGACCTGTAGTTCCTCCATGCATGTTCATGCTTCTGGGTTCAGCTCTGTAGCCACTCCATGGGCACCACTCATCTGATGCTGGTGCCACTGTCACTCCAAGCAAGCCCATGAGCCAGTCCCACTGCCAAGATGGATCTCCTCAGACACAGTTTCCCCAGTGAAAAAAAGGGTAGGAGGATGTTAGTAGCTATTGCCACTGAAGACTTCAATAACCCTCACTACCACTGTGGAAATCCACAGCTCTGACCCCTCAGGACACCTGCAGTTTTCATCAACACTCTCCTTAGGCGATAGAGCTACATAGAGACTACACAGCTGGCACATTCATTGGCGTATCCCAGTGAGCAAGTACCCTTATATCCCTCAAAAATATTTCCAAAGTGAAACTAACCTGTAATGTCTGCAATAGGTGACTGCTCCACCAAATACATGGACATCAGTGTAAGATAACAAGAAACATAACAAACCAAGGAGACATAAAACCACCAAAAGAACACAATAATCTCACAGTAGCTGACCCCAAAGAAACAGATATATATAAACTACCTGACAAACATACATATATTTTAAATGGAATTTCACTCTTGTTGTGCAGGCTGGAGTACAATGCCATAATTTTGGCTCATTGCAACCTCTGCCTCCCAGGTTCAGGTGATTCTCCTGACTCACACTCCTGAGCAGCTGGGATTACAGGTGCCTGCTGCCACGCCCAGTTAATTTTTTTTTTTTTTTGAATTTTTAGTGGAGATGGTGTTTTACCATGTTGGCCAGGTTTATCTCAAACTCCTGACCTCAGGTAACCAACCGCCTTGGACTCCCAAAGTGCTGGGATTACAGGTGTGAGCCATCACGCCTGGCCAATAATTTAAAATAAACATCTTAAGGAAGCTCAGTTAACATCAAGAAAATATAGAAAAGCAATGGAATAATATCAGGAAAATAGAAAATGATCAAAGAAGAAATTTAACAGATGATATAGAACTACTTTTTTAAAAATTCAGAAATTCTGAAGCTGAAATATACGATAAATGAAATTTAAAATCCAATAGAGAGCATCAACAGGAAAATTGAACAGGCTGAAGAAATAATCTGTGAACTCAGAGACATGTTATTTGAAAAAATGATCCGAGGACAAAAAAATGAAAACAAAGCTTACAGGATGTACAGGACAGCATCAAAAGGGCAAATATTTAGTTAAAGATATTAAAGAAGTCAAACAGAAAGACAAAGGGGGTAGAAGGCTTATCTAAAAATATAATAGCAAAAATCTTTCCAAATCTGGGAAAAAACATCCATGTATGAGAAGATCAAAGATTTCTAATCCAAACAAGATGACACCAAGACACATTATAATCAAACTGTCAAAAAGCAAAGATAGAAGATACACAAGTCACATATACCAGAATTTCACCAAGGCTAGCAGCATATTTCTCAGAAGAAACCTTATAGGCCTGGATGAAGTGAAATGATATAGTCAAAGCACTGGAGGATATATTCGAAAACTGCCAACCAAGAACACAGTACCCAGCAAAACTATACTTCAGAAATGAAGGAGTGAAAAAGACTTCCTCCAACTGCCCCCTCCACCCCCCGCTGAAAAAAGCTGAGGAAATTCATCACCACCAGACCTATCTTAAAACTAATGCCAAAGGTATCTCTTTAGACTGGAAAAAAGATGCTAATTAGAAACACAAACACATATGAAGCTATAAAACTTATTGCAAAAACTAAGTACACAGTCAAATTCAGAATGTTTACCACGAAATGGTGGTATGTAAACCAATTATATATTTAGTATGTAGGTTAAAAAACAAAATTATTAGGCTGGGTGAGGTGGCTTATGCCTATAATCCCAGCACTTTGAGAGGCCAAGGCGGGCAGATCACGAGGTCAAGATATCGAGACCTTCCTGGTCAACGTGGTGAAACTCCGTCTCTACAAAAAATATAAAAATTAGCTGGGCATGGCGGCATGTGTCTGTAGTTCCAGCTACTCGGGAGGCTGAGGCAGAATTGCTTGAACCTGGGAGGTAGAGGTTGCAGTGAGCTGAGATCGTGCCACTGCACTCCAGCCTGGTGACAGAGCAAGACTCCATTTAAAAAAAAAAGACAAAACTATTAAAAATAATAGGTACAATAGGTTGTTACAGGATGTACAATACAAAAAGTTGTAAATTGGGATGTCAAAAACATAAAATGTATGAGATGTGGAGTAAAAGTGTAGAGTTATTTTATGTGATCAAGGTTAAGTTGTTATCAGTTTTGAATAGCCCATTATAACTTTAAAATGTTTTATGTACGCCTCATGGTAACCATAAAAAAATCTGTAGCAGATACACAAAAGATAAAAAGTAAGAAATTGGCCGGACATGGTGGCTCATGCCTGTAATCCCAGCACTTTGGGAGGCTGAGGTGGGTGAATTACCTGAGGTCAAGAGTTTGAGACCAGCTTGGCCAACATGGTGAATTGAAACTCCCTCTGTACTAAAAAAATACAAAAATTAGCCAGGCGTGGTGGTGCATGCCTGTAATTCCAATACTTGGGAGGCTGAGGCAGGAGAATTGCTTGAATCCAGGAGGCGGAGGTTGCAGTCAGCCAAAATCATGCCATTGTACTCCAGCCTGGGCAACAGGAGTGAAACTCCCTCCCCACCCCCCCAAAAAAGTAAGAAATCAAAGCATAGCAGTAAAGAAAATTATCTAATTACAAAGGAAGGCAGCAAGAGAGAAAGAAAGAAGAAAGAAATGAGCTACAGAACAACCATAAAATAGTTAACAAAATGGCAGTAGTAAGTCCTTACTTATCAATAATTATCTTGACTGTAAATGGATTTTATTCTCCAATCAAAAGACACAGTGGCTGAATGGATAATAAACAAGACTCAATGTATCCTGCCTATAAAAGGTTCAGGTCACCTTTGAGAACACAGATAAATTGAAATTGAATGAATGAATATATTCCATGCAAATGAAAACAAAAGGAAAGCAGAGATAGCAATAGTTATATAAAGTAAATTATATATCAAAACTATAAAATGATAGAAGGGTTATATAATGATAAAGGAGTCAATTCATCAAGAAGATACATTTGTAAATGTGTATGCACCCAACTTCAGAGCACTTAAATATATAAAGCAAATATTAATAGATCTGAAGAGAATAATAGACACAATAATGATAGAGGACTTAAATACTCCACTTTCAACGATGAACAGATCATCCAGACTGAAAATTAATAGGGAAACATTAGACTTGAACTGCACTTTAGAGCAAATGAATGTAACCGAATACACATTCTTCTCAAGCACACAGGATAAATCACATTAGGCCATAAAATGAGTCTTAAGATTGAAATCATATCAAATATGTTTTCTAGGCACAATGGTATAAAACTAGAAATCAATATAAGGATTTTGGAAAATTCACACATATGTGGAGATTAAATGCATGTTTCTAAACAACTAATGGGACAAAGATGAAATTAAAAGACATACTGAAAGATATCTTAAGACAAAAGTTAAAACACAATGTATAAAAACTTATGGGATGCAGGAAAAGCAGTTCTAAGAGAAAAGTTTGTAGTAATAAATGCCTATATCAAAAAAGAAGAAAGATTACAGACAAACAACATAATAGTACACCTCAAGAAACTAGGAAAAGAAGATGGACTAAGCCCAAAGTTAGTGAGAGTAAAGAAATAATAAAGATTAGAGCAGCAATAAATGTAACGGAGACTAGAAAAATAATAGAAAAGGTCAATAAAACTAACACTTTTGTAAAAAGACAAACACATTTTAAAAACCTTTAAAAACCTTTAACTAGACTAGGAAAGGGAGAAAATACTCAAATAAAATTGGAAATTAGAGAGAGGACATGACAACTGATAACATGGAAATACAAAGGATCACAAGAAACTACTATAAATCATTATACATCAACACATTGGATAACCTAGAAGAAACGGATACATTCCTAGACACATACAACCTACCAAGATTAAATCTGAAGATACAGACTATGTGAACAGACTGATAACATATATGACTCTGAATCAGTAATAAAAAGTCCCCCGTTCAAAGAAAAGCCCATGACCCAATGGTTTCACAGCTGAATTCTAACAAACATTTGAAGAGAATTAATGTAAATCTTTCTCAAACTTTTCTAGAAAATTGAAGAGGAGGAAATACATCCAAAATCATTTAGCAGGGATTACGCTGATACCAATGCCAGACAAGGACACCTAAGAACATAAAATTATAGGCCAATATCCCTGAAGAACATAGCTGCAAAAATCCTCAACCAGATACTAGTTACATGAATTCAGCAGCACATTAAAATGATAAATCACCATGATTGAGCATGATTTATCCCATGGAATGCACGGATAGTTAACATATGCAAATTGATATATGTAATATTCCTCAACAGAATGAAGGACAAAAACCACATGATTTCAACTGATGCAGAAAAGGCATTTGAAAAAATTTAACATTATTTTGTGATAAAAACTCTCAAAAAACTAGGTATAGAAGAAATGCATCTCAACATAAAGACCATATATGACATACCCATCACTAAGCCCTTGTTGCTCCTTCATTTCTGAAGGACAGTTTTGCTGGGTACAGTGTTCTTGGTTTATAGTTTTTGAATGTATCCTTCAGTGCTTTGAATGTATCATCCCTCTTTATCTTGGTCTGTAAGGTTTCTTCTGAGAAATATGCTGCTAGCCTTAATGAAATTCTGTTATATGTGATTTGCTTATCTTCTCTTGTTGCTTTCAGAATCCTGTCTGTCTTTGATATAAAGATAAAGAAAAGACAAGGATGTCCCACTTTCCACTTTTTTTTCAGCATAGTAATAGAAGTCCTAGCTAGAGCAATTAGGCAAGAGAAAGAAACAAGGCCAGGTGCGGTGGCTCGTGCCTATAATTCCATCCCTTTGGGAGGCCGTAGGGGGCAGACCACGAGGTCAGGAGTTCCAGACCAGCCTGACCAAAATGGTGAACCCCATCTCTACTAAAAATACAAAAATTAGTCAGGCATGGTGGCCTGCACCTGTAATCCTAGCTACCCAGGAGGCTGAGGCAGGAGAATTGCTTGAACCCAGAGGCAGAGGTTGTAGTGAGCCAAGATCGCACCACTGCACTCTAGCCTGAGTGACAGAGTGAGACTCCATCCCCCCCCCCAAAAAAAAAGAAAGAAAAGAAAAAAGGAAAAGAAGAGGCTTCCAAATTGGAAAGGAAGATGTTAAACTGTCTCAGGTTTCAGACAACATGATCTTATAGAAAGAGAACCCTAAAAACTCCACAAAAAAAGTTAGAACTAATAAATGAATTTCGTAAAGTTACAGGCTACATATGCTGATAACAAACTAAAAAAGAAATCTTAATTTCTTAACACTCCATTCTTAATTCTTAACATTCCATTTCTTAACAATTCCATTTACAATAGCTACAAAAAATGGAATACTGAGGAATAAATGCAAGCAAGGAAGTTAAAAATTTGTGTATTGAAAACTATAAAACATGGATGAAAGAAATTAAGGAAGGCAAAACAAATGGAAAGATACTCCCTGTTCATGCATTTAAAATGATTATAATTAAAATGTTCATATAATCTACAGATTGAATAAAATCTGTATCAAAATTTCAATGTCTTTCTTCATAGAAATAGAAAAAACAATCTTAAAATTATGTGGAACCCATAAGAGATTCCAAATAGCCAAAGCAATCTTGAATAAATAGAATAAATTAGTAGGCATCAAATTACCTGACTTGAAAATATACCATAAAACTATAGTAACCAAAACAGCATAAAACAGACACATAGATCAATGGAACAGAAAGAGAGTCCAGAAATAAATCCCTGTTTTTATGGTCAATTGATTTTTGGCAAGGGTGCCAAGAATACACAATGGGTAAAGAACAATCTCTTTAATAAATGGTATTGGGAAAACTGGATATCCACATGCAGAAGAATGAAACTAGACTCTTATCTCCAACCATATACAACAATCAACTCAAAATGGATTAAAGCCTTTAATGTGAGACCATAAACAAACAGTAAATCTACTAAAAAAATAAAACATAGGGGAAATGCTCCATGATATTGGTCTGGGTAAAAATTTTTAAAAGATGATGCCAAAGCACTGGCAACAAACCCAAAAATAGACAAGTGGGATTACGTCAAACTAAAAACCTTCTGCAAAGTAAGGGAAACAATCAGAGTGAAGAAACAACCTAGAGAATGGAAAGATATATTTATAAACCATACATCTGAGAAGGATTTAATAGATAAAACATGTAAGGAACTGAAACAACTCAATAGTAAGAAAACAACCCAATTAAAACATGGGCAAAGGGGGTCTGGATAGAAATTTCTCAAAAGAAGATATACAAGTGGCCAACAGGTCTTTGAAAAAATCCCAACATCTGTAATCATGAGGCAAATGCAAATCAAAAGTACGATGAGATATTACTCCACACCTGTCAGAATGGCTATTCAAAAAGATAAACGATAAATACTGTCAATAACTTGTTTATTTTTTTATTTCCATGTTTATTTTAGATTCTGGGGTTACATGTGTAGGTTTGTTACAGGGTATATTGGGTGATGCTGAGGTTTTGGGATTCTATTCATCTTGTCACCCACATAGTGAACATAGTACCCAATAGGAAGTTGTACAGCCCTTCTCTCCCTCCCTCCTTTCTTTATTTCAGAGTCGCCAGTGTTTATTGTTCCTTTCTGTGTCCACATGCACTCACTGTTTAGCTGCCACTTGTAAGTGAGAACATGGGGTATTTGGTTTTTTTTCCTGTGTTGATTTGCGTAGGATAATGGCCTCCAGCTCCATCCAAGTTCCTGCAAAGGACATGATGTCCTTCTTTTCTATGGCTGCATAATAGTTCATGGTGTATATGTACCACATTTTCTTTATCTAACCCAGTGTTGATGGGCACCTAGGCTGATTACATACCTTTGCTATTGTGAATAGTGCTACAATGAACATGCACGTGCATATGTCTTTTTGATAGAACAATTTATTTGGGGGGGGTATATACCCAGTAATGGAATTGCTGAGTGGAATGGTAGTTCTATTTTTAGTTTCTTGAGAAACCTCCAAACTGCTTTTCATAGTGGCTCAACTATTTTGCCACTTTTAATGGCAAAAACCACAATTACTTTTGCACAACCTAATAATTTACCTTCCCACCAGTAGTGTAAAATTGTTTCCTTTTCTCCACGGCCTTGCCAACACCTGTTATTTTTTGACTTTTTAATAACAGTCATTCTAACCAGTGTGAGATGGTATCTCACTGTGGTTTTGATTTGTCTTTCTTTGATTATGGGTGATGTTAGGCATTTTCTCTCATATGTTTGTTGGCTGCTTATATGTCTTCTTTTGAGAAGTGTCTGTCCATGTTCTTTGTCCACTTTTTAATATGATTGTTTGTTTTTCGCTTATTGATTCAAGTTCCTTATAGAGTCTGGATATTAGTCCTTTATTGGATGTAGAGTTTGCCAATATTATCTCCCATTCTTTAGATTGTCTGTTTACTCTGTTGATAGTTTCCTTTACTGTGCAGAAGCTCTTTAGTTTAATTAGGTTCCATTTGTCAATTTTTTTTTTTTTTGAGATGGAGTTTTGCTCTTGTTGCCCAGGCTGGAGTGCAATGGCGCAATCTTGGCTCACTGCAACCTCCACCTCCTGGGTTCAAGCGATTCTTCTGCCTCAGCCTCCTGAGTAGCTGGGGTTACAGGCATGTGCCACCACGCCCTGCTAATTTTGTATTTTTAGTAGAGACGGGGTTTCTCCGTGTTGGTCAGACTGGTCTTGAACTCCCGACCTCAGGTGATCTGCCTGCCTCAGCCACCCAAAGTATTGTGATTACAGTCGTGAGCCACCATGCCCGGTGCCAATTTTTGCTTTTGTTGCAATTGCTTTTGAGAACTTAGTCATAAATTATTTGCCAAGACCAATGCCCAGAAGGATATTTTTAGGTTTTCTGCTAAGATTTTTAAGCTTTCAGTCTTAACGTTTAAATCTTTTATCTATTTGTATATGGTGAAAGAAAGGAGTCCAGTTTTATTCTTCTGCATATGGTTAACCAGATTTTTCAGTACCATTTATTGAATAGGGAGCCTTTTCCCCATTGCTTGTTATTGTTACCTTTGTCAAAGATCAGTTGGTTGCAGGCATGTGGTTTTATTTCTGGGGTTTCTATTTTGTTCCATTGGTCTATGTCTATTTTTATACTAGTACTATGCTGTTTTTGGTTACTGTTGTCTTCAAACTGTAGTATGAAGTCAGGTAATGCGATGCCTAGTGCTTTGTTCTTTTTGCTTAGAATTGCTGTGCCTGTTTGGCCTTTTTTGTTTGTTTGTTTCATATGGATTTTAGAATAGTTTTTCAGAATTCTTTGAAAACTGATGTTGATAATTTCGTAGGAATAGCACTGAATTTGTAGATTGCTTTGGGCACTATGGGCATTTTAACAATGTTGATTCTTCCAATCCATGAGTATGGGATATTTTTCTATTTGTTTGTTTCATCTATGATTTCTTTCATCGGTAGTTTGTAGTTCTTCTTGTAGAGATCTTTCACTTCCATGATTACATGTATTCCTAGGTGGGGTTTTTTTTTTTGTGGCTATAAGTGGGATTATGTTCTTAATTTGGTCCTCAGCTTGAATGCTATTGATGTATAGAAGTGCTACTGGTTTCTGAATGCTGGTTGCTGGTTTTAATATCCTGAAACTTCTCTGAAGTTGTTAATCAGATATAGGCGCCTTTTGGTGGAGTCTTTAGGATTTTCTAGGTATAGAATTATATTGTTAGTGAAGAGAGATAATTTGATTTCCTCTTTTCTTATTTCAATGCCTTTTTTTCCCTTTCTCTTGCTTGATTGCCCTGGCTAGGACTTCCAATACTATGTTGAATAGGAGCGGTGAGGGTGGGAATCCTTGTTTTATTCCAGTTTTCAAGGGGAACATTCCCAGCTTTTGCCCATTCAGTATGATATTGGCTATGGTTTTGTCACAGATGCCTTTCATTATTTTGAGGTATTGTCCCTTGATGTCTAGTTTTTTGAGGGTTTCTTTTTAATCATGAAAGGATTGGATTTTATTGAAGTATTTCTACATGTATTGAGTTTGAGTTTGTTTCAATTCTGTTTATGAGGGAAATTACGTTTGTTGATTTGTGTATTGTGAACCAACCTTACATCCCAAGAATAAAGCCCACTTGATCATGGTGAATTAACTTTTCAATGCACTGCTGGATTTGGTTTATTAGTATTTTATTGAGGATTTTTGCATTTATGTTCATCAGGTTTAATTGGCCTGTGGTTTTCTTTTTTGTTGTTGTTGTGTCTGTGCCAGATTTTGTTATTAGGGTGATACTGGTTTTGTAAAATGAGTTAGGGAAGAGTTCCTTCTCCTCAGTTTTTTGAAATAGTTTCAGTAGGATTGGTACTAGCTCTTTTTACGTCTGCTGGAATTCAGCTGTGAATCCATCTGGTCCACAGCTTTTTTTGGTTTGTAGGGTTTTTTATTTTCAAATTACTGATTCAATTTTGGAACTTGTTATTGGACTGTTCAGGGTTTCAATTTCTTCCTGTCAATCTTGGGAAGTTGTGTGTTTCCAGGAATTTATCCATTTCCTCTAGATGTTCTAATTTGTATGCATACATGTGTTTACAGTCGTCTCTGGGGAGCTTTGTATATCTGTTGAATTGGTTATAATGCCACCTTGTGATTTCTGATTGTGTTTGTTTGAATCTTCTCACTTTTTTCTTTATTAATCTAGTGTGCAGCCTGTAGGTCCTGTTTATCCTATCAAAAAACCCAGTTTTTGTTTTGTTGATGCTTTCTATGTTTTTTGGGTCTCAATTCTATTTAGTTCTACTGTGGTTTTAGTTATTTCTTTTCTTCTGCTTACTTTGGAATTAATTTGTTTTTGTTTTCCTAGCTCCTGGAAGTGGTAGAGTGTTAATTTGAGATCTTTCTAATCTCTTGATGTAAGCATCTAGTGCTGTAAACTTCCCTCTTAACGCTGCTTTGTTGCATCCCAGAGATTTTGTTGTGCTGTCTCTGTTATCATTGTTTCAAATGATGTTTTGATTTCTGCATTAATTTTACTGTTTACCAAAAAGCCACTCAGCAACAAGTTGTTTAGTTTCCATGTCACTGTGTGGTTTTGACAGTTCCTCTTGGTGTGAATTTCTATTTCCATTCCTCTGAGGTCTGAGAATATGCTTGGTATGATTTCAATTTGTTTGAATTTGTTGAGACTTGCCTAATGGCTGAGAATGTGGTTGATCTTAGAGTATGTACCACGTGCAGATGAGAAAATATATGTCCTGTGGTTGTTAGGTAGAGTATTCTGTAGATGTCTATTGGAACCAATTGGCCAAGGGCCAAACTTAAGTCCAGAATTTTTTGGTTAGTTTCCTTGCTTGATAATCGAATACTGTCAGTGGGTGTTGAAGGCTTCCAGTATTATTGTGTAGCTAAGTAAAAAATGAATTGTTCTTATCAGTTGGCATATCTCGACAATGTTTCTAGCATTTCAAGATTGTTATTTCTTGACATGATATCTTGTGGGGGTTTATTTTAATATTTAATTTAAAGAATAAGATACAGTAGCTTCGATGTGGAACAGTATCTGCCTAAAGGGCAAATATAGTGATTACTCTTTACATATAACCTGAAATCCAGAACAATATAACATCTAAGGATAAAATAATTTAAATTATAAGTGCATGAGATTTGCATTCTGATGTACCTGAAATGTGTTTCATATTACCTTGGCTTTCAATTTCTCTAATTTTTCTATTTGATTAGGAGTTATTCATTTTGGGGGCAATAAAGAAATTCCAATTTGAACTGACTCATATCTTTTAATCAGAATTTTCCCAAAGCACAAAAGTGAAAATGTAAAAGTTGCTGTGTTTCATTAGTTTCGTTCTTTTGAATGTTGCTGCACTGAAAGCTCTGTGTGAAATTATTAGAAGACAAGTTTTCAAATGGTTGTAAAAGATGCATATATGGGGACTCACTCAAAGGGCATTATTTAAAAAAGAAATTTCCAGCCACCCAGATCTCAGGGTAGCTATGTCCATTCAAGGATAGAGAATCCACCAGCTGTATGATTATTTTTACGTCTGAACTTTTTTATACACCAGAGAGACTCAAAACTTTCAGGGTCATTTGCCCAGCATGCAGTGGAATGTCCTGTGCAATCGTTTCCAATTAATATGACCATGTTCAATGGCCCTTTACCACCAATGATGTATAACTGCTTTCCACTTGGCTTTATATGGCACTTCTTTGTTACGGCTGCAACCAGGTCTATCGCCCCTTTGATAAAAATTTCAGTTACCCCAGGGAGAAGCTTTCAACTTTATTAAGTATTGAAGTCTGTGCATTTGTTCTTCTTTGGAAGAGCAGATCAAAAGCATGCTTTCTAAGTAAGTAATCTGATAAATTAGGATAGCAGTTGCAGACTTGGGCAATAATGTTTTTTCGTAATTGAAACCTGAGAACCTGTGTCAACTGACTAGACTATTATAAACTTCTTAGCATTTAACAAGAGTTTCTTTCATTTTTTGAAAGTAAATAGAATTCCCTGATTCTATTTAACCAATTCTTTAGCATGCTGTTTCCTTTTGGTTGTTGTTAGGAAAACCTCAATATAGGTTTAGAGATAGAAAACGGACAATCAAGAAGAAAAGCAATTAGATGATCAAGTTGTGGTATAGACAAAAGTCCGTGGTGTCATCTTATCTCTGGCATTAATTTACTGTAAACACATGAGCAAGCTGCTTAATTTTTCTGGGCCACAGTTTCCTCCTCTTCGCAAAGGGATGATTGGCTAGATTACGTGTAAGACTTCTCCTGATTCTGAAATTCTCTGATTCTTAGTCTTAGGCAGAATGAGGCTAGACACAGAATACCTGATAGTTGTGTGAGGCCACTTTTACTTTGCATCTCCTGCCTGCTTCAATTCCAGGTTTGTTTGGCAATGGAATAATATGGTGCTATTTTATCTTTGGGTAGGAATGAGATATATCTGGATCACTGGTTAACGCCAGAGTGGTAATACCTACACAGAGGAGACTAGATAGTTGTATTTCTCCCACAGTCCCAAGCTACTAGGATTTTGAAAAGGTACCAGATTTATCTTGAAAAAATTGGCCCTTCTTCACATACATTTACAATAAAAATACACATAAATTCAGATTTCTCCATAGCTGATGGGACACATTTTGCCTTCTGTATTTGTCTGAATCTGAGGGTCACCCCTGTTATTAGCACTTTCGAAGATTTTGACTGAGACCGTGGAATTCCAGTTTGTGGGATTTTGATGCTTAGATGGAGAACTTGGGCCAACGCGATGGCTCACTCCTTTAATCCCAGTACTTTAGGAGGCCAAGGTGGGTGGATCATTTGAGGTCAAGAGATTGAGACCATCCTGGCTGAAATGGTGAAAACCTGTCTCACTAAAAATAAAAATGGTGGCAGGTTCCTGTAATCCCAGCTACTTGGGAGGCTGAGGCAGGAGAATGGCTTGAACTTGGGAGGTAGAGGTTGCAGAGAGTAGAGATCGGGCCCTGCACTCCAGCCTGGGTGACAGAGCGAGACTCTTTCTCAAAGAAAAAAGAAAGATAACCTGAATCAAAATGTACATCACATGTTGCCAAAGACTAAATATAATTCCTTGTAGTATTTTGTCAGTGGATGCTTACCGTATAAACACTCCATGTTGACATTCTCAAAATGTGTTATTAGCATTAAAAAATTGGAAACTATTTTGCAGACCAATTCTTTCTAAATTTTAAGTTCTGATGATTGGGGATCAAGTTGGGGGTACATTCTTCTTCAGAATCTTAAAAAGGTTAAATCCTAATAATACAGTTTTGATATTAGTAGAAACTTTTCCTGAGAGGTAGGGATTTTAGAGCCATGTTTCTCTTCTCAGATTCTTAGCAATTTATTTCTGGGCTATTCACTTGTTCTGTCAGTTGCTGTTTTCTCATTTTCAATTGTATATCAAACCTCTGCAAGAGGTTCTTTCTTTCTTTCTTTTTTTTCTTTTTTTTTTTTTTGAGACTGAGTCTCACTCTGTCGGCCAGGCTGGAGTACCGTGGCTATCTCGGCTTACCGCAAACTCTGCCTCCTGGGTTCAAGCGATCCTCTTGCCTCAGCCTCCCAAGTATCTGGGATTACAGGCACCTGCTACCATGCCCAGCTAATTTTTGTATTTTTAGTAGAGACAGGGGTTTCACCATGTTGGCCAGGCTAGTCTTAAACTCCTGACCCCAGGTGATCTGACTGTCTCGGCCTCCCAAAGTGCTGGGATAACAGAGCCACCATGCCTAGCCAAGAGCTACTTTCTTAAAGGTTAATTGTACTGTAGAACCTTAAACTATATAAATAAATTTTGTGTACGTGGTTGTGTTTAAAATTCTCTTGTTTTGAACTTAGAATGGATTTTTTACTCATGCGTGATTTTGTAACATCATTCAATGATAAAAAAAAATTGGTTCACTGACTTATTCAGATTTTCTGAATCTTGACTCATTTCATTATATAATATCAAAAATTATTTTGTTAATATCACCACTAATCTCATCAGAAAAGCTTGTAATTGTTGAAAAACTATCAAGTTCATAGCAGTAGATTCAAGATTTTTAAAATTTTAATATTTTCTTGAAAGCTCACATTTGATCATAGGCAGTAAATACCATCTGCTGTTTTTTCTTGAAGTGACAGGCTTATTTTGTCCATTAAAATAAAAGTCTGTCAAATAATCTTAAAATCCATCATTTGTCTGACAGTCTTTTTTTCAAGTAAAAATGGTGTTTTATGAAAATGCATGCTGGTTCCATTTGTAACTCGGTTGTATGAGTTTCTTTCCCTAGAGACAACTATCATATTTCGGTATGGAGGAGAAATTCTTCATACGCACATCCCATTTTGTAATATGGAATGTTAATAAGATGTATACTCAAGGATCTAGATTTAATAAAGTTAGTTATTTTTATTGCTTTGTAAAGGACATTATTAAGTGGAACTGACATTTTATTTTATTTTATTTTATTTATTTATTTTTTTTTGAGACAGAGTTTCACTCATGTTAGCCAGGCTGGAGTGCAATGGCGCGATCTCGGCTCACCGCAACCTCCGCCTCCTGGGTTCAGGCAATTCTCCTGCCTCAGCCTCCTGAGCAGCTGGGATTACAGGCACGCACCACCATGCCCAGCTAATTTTTTGTATTTTTAGTAGAGACGGGGTTTCACCGTGTTGACCAGGATGGTCTCGATCTCTTGACCTCGTGATCCACCCCTCTCGGCCTCCCAAAGTGCTGGGATTACAGGCTTGAGCCACCGCGCCTGGCCCGACATTTTATTTTTATTGTGAGTGCGTGGTGGTGAAGAATGTGGTAACTGCCAGTGTAGTTTGGTATCACAGCCTTAAATCTTTTTAAGGAACCTACAGTTTTACCTACCATTGCCTGAGCAACACTGGTAATTATCAACATAATGAAGAAGAAAAATCACATCTTAGTTTTATCATAAAAATAGCTTTGGCCTTGCAGACTTCTTGAAATGGTCTTGGAGACCTCAGTAGTATGTGAATTGCATTTTGAAAATCTCTAGACTAAGCCTGGCCAACACGGCAAAACCCTGTCCCTACTAAAAATACAAAAATTAGCTGGGTGTGGTGTGGACCCCTGTAATCCCAGCTTCTTAGGAGGCTGAGGCAGGAGAATCGCTTGAATCTGGGAGGTGGTAGTGGCAGTGAGCCAAGATTGTGTCACTGCACTTCAGACTGGGTGACAGAGCAAGACTCTGTAAGAAAGAAAGAAGAAGAAGCTGACTAGAGTTCAATATTGTTACAGTCCTGAATTACCCCTTCTGTGGTCAGAAAAAATGGGCCAGCTTCTTCCTGCTCCATTTCCCGTGAAGTTAATGCATCAGAAGTAAGAAATTATTGACACGAGGCCCACTCCTTAAAAGCAGGGACCCACTTCTTAAAGACTAGATTGCCTTGTCTTGCTGACTGAGACAGAATTTGAGAGCAGTAGGTGGGAACTTGAACGAATGTAGTCAATACCAATAAGCAGTACATAGTTGCTTTCTTCTCCCTAAACTTGCCTCCTTTTCCAAGGTGAAATAATAATAAACAGATCTTTAGAAATTGTTGGTACAGGGGTAAGGCTATTTTGCATCTGGCCTGAGGCCAAAGCCCATGTACTTGGCCACTACGTTATACTGATCTCTGAGCTGCGAACGAGCTCTGAAACTCAGTGATTCTGGAAGACGAATATCTTCCTACGAGGCAGATAAGGCTGTTGGTAGGATTTGCAGTGGAACCGTAAGGATTTCAGCAAATACAACATATAGTTTTTAACCACATGAAATGTATGCTGGGGACTGGTAGTAAGAGCAGCCTTTGAACATAAGCTATTCAAAGCCCAGAACTATCACGTACCAGCTTTGTGATTTGGGGAAAGTTGCTTAACCTCTTTTGCTTCAGTGTACTTACTTGTAAAATGAAATGATGAGGGGTGATGATAATGATGCTACCACTGAGGCTACAACTAGTCCTAGTTTGGTAGGTGGTAGAGCGCATGGTAAGCATTAGTTAGTCCTGGTCTGGTAGGTGGTGGAGCGCATGGTAAGCATTAGTTAGCCCTGGTCTGGTAGGTGGTGGAGCGCATGGTAAGCATTAGTTAGTCCTGGTTTGGTAGGTGGTAGACTGCATGATAAGCATTAGTAAATCTCGGCTTTTATAATTATTTGCTGTGCCGAACACACAATAGCCATGCAGTACAAGTTGGCTATTGTTATTTAATGCACTTCTTCTTTCTTCTCATTACTGGTGCCAACACAAGCTTCATTTGTTGTTCATCTATTTGTTCCTTTGTCTGTTCTACAGCGATCTACTGAACACCTAGTATGTAACAGTCGCTGTGCCAGGTGATGACCATGATCTAGTAGCGTCTATTTCATGCATTTTAAGGCAAGATGTGTTTATTGATGGCTCCAATATAGCTATTTTTCCATTTTACTCTAGTTACTGGGGAAGAAAAGTAGTACATTGGTTTTTCCTAGGTTTCCTCAGATCATGCAATTCATGTCAAGCATCTCCCCATTTTCCTCTATTCATTTATTTTGGATTAAAGACGGGTGCTAATAATTGCATCTTGATCTTTAGACCAAGTTTTGTTTTTTTTTTTTTTTTTTTGAGATGGAGTTTCACTCTTGTTGCTCAGGCTGGAGTGCAATGGCATGATCTTTGCTCACTGCAACCTCCACCTCCCAGGTTTAAGCCATTTTCCTGCCTCAGCCTCCCAAGTAGCTGGGATTACATGTATGTGCCACCACGCTTGGCTAATTTTGTATTTTTAGTAGAGACGGGGCTTCTCCATGTTGGTCAGGTTGGTCTCAAACTCCCAAACTCAAGTGATCCACCCGATTCAGCCTCCCAAAGTACTGGGATTACAGGCATGAGCCATTGCACCCTGCTAAGCCAACATTTTAAATCAAACAAACATAGATAGGAAAGCAATTGTCTCCTATTTTCTAATATTGTCATATTAGAAAAGGTTGTAAAAATTAAGCCCAAAGCACTTTATATGGTATATAATTTTTTATAAAAGTTAAAACAGAGTTCATGTTAGACTGATAATTACAAATGTATACTTTGAGAAGAAGATCTCTCATGTACTTTTCACAATGTGCAGTGCCCTTGGTGTTTGACTGTTAAGAACATGTATGTGCAGATGAAAATGAAGTTCTTTACTGTTATCCTTATCACAAACAAATTTCCTGAGAATGTGAAGATTCCCTTTAAGAACCCAAGAACATAAATGCTAACAATTTATTCACTGAAACCGAAACTAAGATTTGAAAATTTAAAGAAGATAATATTTGAGTGGTAGGAAAAACTAATCTTTTTCCTTTAATAGCTATTAAGCTCCATTCTTCCTGAAAGTTTAAATTCTTCCTAATCTGAGCAAACACTACAACACATAAAAATCATACAGGTGGACAGCAAATGTATGTTTAAAATGTTGTCTTACAGATTTGAAAATGAAATCATATTTTACATGTATTAAGAGAAATCCCCACATAAAAGCACCTTACGATGAATCATTTCAGTAAGGAATTCTATTGTTAGTCACAGGAAAATCCTTTCTAAATTATATTTTAGCTGTCTGGATTTGTGTATTTCATGCATTTTAAGGCAAGATATGTTTATAGTGGAAGCTATTACAAAAGCATTTCTTTTCTATTTAGTTAGAATCATACCATAAATCATTCTAGTAAAGTATCCTGAAGGAAAAAAAAACAACAACTATGAGTCATGAGTGGAGTTTGCTACCAGCGATAGAATTAATTTTAGTATGGGTTTTCCTCGACCTCACACCATTCAATACCATTACCCCCTTCACTTCCAATTTTTTTGTTTTTGAGACAGAGTCTTGGTTTGTCGCCCAGGCTCTGGAGTGCAATGGTGCCATCCTAGCTCACTACAGTCTTTGCCTTTCTGGTTAAAGCGATTCCCTTGCCAAGTAGCTGGGACGACAGGCGCGTGCCACCACGCCTGGCTAATTTTTTGTATTTTAGCAGAGACGGGGTTTCGCCATGCTGGCCAGGATGGTCTTGATCTCCTGACCTCATGATCTGCCTGCCTCAACCTCCCAAAGTGCTGGGATTACAGGCATGAGCCGCTGCACCTGGCTCTCACTGCCTCTTTCTTGAATGTGCTTTTCTTTTGGCTTATGAAGACTTGTTTCAACCGTTTCTCTCTTACCTCTCTGGCTACTTCTTCTTCAGAGTCCTTTTCTGTCTTCTTTTCTACCATTAGCTGTCTCTACCTCTAGATATCAGAGCCGTTCAGATGACAGTCCTCAGCTGTTCTGTTTTCACACAGCCAGACTTCATGGATACAAATCCTGGTTACAGGGTTTGAACTCACTACAGGCAAGACTTAAGCTCTGTGTGCTTCAGCTCTCTAAAATATAAGAGAGAGTAATAATAGTCCGTACTTCACGGGGTTATTGTGAGGATTATGTAAATACATTTACATAACCTAGGTCACGTGTGGTAGCTAACGCCTGTAATCCTGGCACTTTGGGAGGCATAGATGAATGGATCACTTGAGGTTGGGAGTTCGAGACCAGCATGGTCAACGTGGTAAAAACCGCCTCTACTAAAAAAATACAAAAATTAGCTGGGTGTGGTGGGGCACACCTGTAATCTCAGCTACTCTGGAGGCTGAGGCACTCGAACCCGGGAGACAGAGGTTGCCATGGGCTGAGATTGCACCACTGCACTCCAGCCTCGGTGCTGGGCGACAGAACGAGACTCCGTCTCAAAAAAAAAAAAAAAAGACTTTAGAACACTGCATTTGGATTTTTTGTTTGTTTTTTGAGATGCACTGCTCAGCTGGAGTGCAGTGGTGTGATCTCAGCTCACTACAACCTCTGCCTCCTGGGTTCAAGCAATTCTCCTGCCTCAGCCTTCCAAGTAGCTGGGATTACAGGGTGCCACCACGCCCAGCTAATTTTTGTATTTTTAGTAGAGATGGGGTTTTATCATGTTGGTCAGGCTGGTGTCGAATTCCCGACCTCAGGTGATCCGCCCGCCTCAGCCTCCCAAAGTGTTGGGATTCCAGGCATGAGCCAGTGCCTCCAGCTTCAATGAACATTTAAAATGTTTTTAAGTGTTTCAGTCCATTGCATTAGTTATTTTTATTGATGCTCAAATCATGCAATCTTTAAGGAGCAGCGGCTTCTTCAGTTTGGCTCCTGAGTCCTTTTGACAATCTCAATAGTCTTTAATAGCTTCTTTTATTTTTCGATATTATAAGATATATCAAGATTATCATAGACGTCTCCTGCTCTAGTAGAGAAATCATCCATTTCTCCAAGGCATTTAGATGGGAATGGTATTTAGAGACAAGGGTCTGCGTTTTTAGGAGCGCTCATTGCTGCTGCATTGGCCGTTGTTTCTACACTTGTTCAGTGAACATAGCTAAGAAATACAGAAAATTTTTAAAGAGAAAATCTGAGTTCACAATATTTTAATTATTGTTATTTAAATTTTTTCTACCCATTTTCATTTTAGGTTAAGGGAGTACATATATAGGTTTGTTATGTGGATAAATCGCATGATGTTGGGGTTTTGTGTACAGGTTATTTCATTATCCAGGTAATAAGCCTAGTATTCAATAGGTATTTCAGTTCTCACCCTCCACCCACCCTCCACCTTCAAGGAAACCCTGCTGTCTGTTGCTCACTGCTTTGCTTTGTGTCCATATGTACTCAATGGTTAGCTCCCACTTATAAATGAGAACATGTGATATTTGGATTTTCCGTTTCTGTGTTAATTTGATTAGGATAATGGCCTCAGGCTCCCTCCATGTTGCTGTAAAGGACATGACTTCATTCTTTTTTATAGCTGTGTAGTATTCCACGATATATATGTACCATATTTCCTCTCCAGTTCACTGTTGATGGGCATGGCATCTGGGTTGATTTTGTGTCTTTGCTAGTGTGAATATTGCTTCGATACACATAGGTATGCATGCCTTTTGAGAGAATGATTTACATTCCTTTGCATATCCAGTAATAGGATTGCCTGGACAAATGGTAACTCTGTTTTCTGTCTTTGAGAAATCTCCAAACTGCTTTCCACAGTGGTTGAACTTGTTCACATCCCATCAACAGTATATGTGTTCACTTTTCTCCACAGCTTTGCCAGCATCTGTTGTTTTGACTTTTTCATAACAATTCTAACTGGTGTGAAATGGTGTCTTACTGGGCTTTTTTCATTTCTCTAGTGATTAGTAATGTGGAACATTTTTTATATGCCTATGATTGACATTGTTTACATCTTCTTTGTAATCCCAGCCCATATCCTTTGCCCATTTTTTTAATGGGGTCTTTTTTTAAGGGGTGTACTTTTATTGTACCAGTCTCAAGTTAGTGTACAGGGAAGCCCAGGCTGCCCTCAACCTCCACCCACTCTCAGGGAGACCAAAAACCTTTACACATCTCAAGTGGGGAGGAAAAAAGGGGGATCACATACCAATCATTCAAAATAAAACAAAAATGTTCTAAGGTAAAGATTTAAGAAATTTTGCAGCCGGGCGCGGTGGCTCAAGCCTGTAATCCCAGCACTGTGGGAGGCCGAGGCGGGTGGATCGCGAGGTCAAGAGATCGAGCCCATCCTGGTCAACGTGGTGAAACCCCATCTCTACTAAAAATACAAAACATTAGCTGGGCATGGTGGCGCGTGCCTGTAATCCCAGCTTCTCGGGAGTCTGAGGTAGGAGAATTGCCTGAACCCAGGAGGCGGAGGTTGTGGTGGGCCGAGATCGCGCCACTGCACTCCAGCCTGGGTAACAAGAGCGAAACTCCATCTCAAAAAAAAAAAAAAAAAAAAAAAAAAGAAATTTTGCTTTATATAATATACATGAAAGCACTGCTATCACCTCCTTGGACTTGGGAGAAGATTGGGCCATTCTCCCTAGAGAAAAGTGTGGTGGCTTTTTGGAGGGCAAGGGACTTCCTGTAACAATGCGTCTCATGACATTTGGAATGACTATTTAAAAAATGAACAATACACAATCAAAGTCCTTGGCCACATTGTAGAACTTTGAGGGATGCTGACTCCAACTGACTGCTGACACTGTCATGGTCTGGTTTTTAAATACTGAGTCAAGCCAAAGCCAAAAACAAAAATAAATTAAGCCATGCCAATGCCATCTTGTTTGCTGTGCAAGTTTAGTCTTTGTCAAGAAAGAGTGTAACGCAACTTAGTGACAGTCCTCCTAGAGGCATCTGCGGTGGACCACGGAGGGGTGGGACTCGTGGTACTCCTGCGTGCTGATCCACATCTGCTGGAAGGCTGGCAGCCAGGCCAGGATGGAGCCACTGACCCATATAGAGTCTTTGGTCTCAGGAGGAGCCACGAGCTTCATTTGCATTGTGCTGGGAGCCAGGGTGGTGATCTCCTTCTGCATCCTGTGGGGGAGGTCAGGCTCCACGGTGGTGCCGCTGGACAGTACTGCGTTGGCGACAGGTCTTCGCAGATGTCCACATCATGCTTCATGATGGAGTTGAAGGGAGCTTCGGGGCTGCCACAGCATTTCGCGCCCAATTAAGAAGGCTGGAAGAGAGCTTCGAGGCAGAGGACCCACTTATTGCCGATGACCTAGCCGTCAGGCAGCTCGCACCTCTTCTCCAGGGAGGAGCTGGTGGTCACACTGACCAGCTCTGACTGGAAGTCGAGGGCGAGGTAGCAGGGCTGCTCCCTGATGTGGCACGCTCCCCCTCTCCACGGTGGTGGTGAAGCTGTAGCCACACTCCCCGGGGCTCTTCATGAGGTAGTCAGCCAGGCCCGGATGCAGGATGGCACCAGGGAGGGCATGCCCCTTCTAGATAGGCACAGTGTGGGAGACCCCGCCAGAATCCATCATGATGCCAGTGGTACACCCAGAGGCTTACAGGGAGAGGACTGCCTCAATGGCCACGCACTTGGCTGGGGTGTTGAAGGTCTCAAACATGATCTGGGTCATCTCACGTTTGGCTTTGGGGTTCGGGGGCCCTGGTTAGCAGCACAGGTTGCTCCTGAGGAGCCACACGTAGCTCACTGAAGAAGCTGTGGTACCAGATCTCCGTTGGTGACAGTGCCATGCTCGATGGCATATTTCAGGGTCAGGATGCTTCTCTTGCTCTGGGCCTCATTGCCCACATACAACTTCTTCTCACCCATGCCCATCATCATGCACTGGTGCCAGGGGTGTCTCATGATGGAGGGCCATTGCTGCCTTCTAAGCTGGCCTTGCACATGCCAGAGCCTTTGTCCACGACAAACGTGGCAATATCATTATTCATGGTGAGCTGGCAGTGGGTGTGGACTCGTGGCGGGGCGGAGAGGGTGAGATTCTGTGCTCCTGGGGCAGACATGGTCTCAGAGGTTAATGTGATCCTTTTGGCTTGTTGATTTGTCTAAGTTCCTTATAGATTCTGAATATTAGAACTTTGTCAGAGGCGTAGTTTGCAAATATTTTCCCCTATTCTGTAAGTTGTCTGTTTACTTTGTTGATAGTTTTGTTTGCTGTGCAGAAGCTCTTTAGGTCCCATTTGTCAATTTTTGATTTTGTTGCAATTGCTTTTGGAGTCTTCATCATGAAATCTTTGCCAGGGTCTATGTCCAGAATGGTATTTCCTATATTTCTTCTAGGGTTTTTATAGCTTTAGGTCTTACATTTAAGTCTTTAATCCATCGTCGATTGGTTTTTGTGTATGGTGAAAGGAAGTTTCCTCCTTCCTCATATGGCTACCTAGTTATCCCGCACCATTGCCAGCTTTGTCGCAGGTCAGTTGGTTGCAGGTGTACAACTTTATTTCTTGGTCCTCTAATCTCTTCCATTGGTCTGTATATCTGTGTTTGTACCCGCACCATGCTGTTTTGGTTACTGTAGCCTTGTCACAGAGTTTGAAGTTAAGTAGTGTGATGCCTCCAGCTTTGATCTTTTTGCTTAGGATTGCCTTGGTTATTTAGGCTCTTTTTGGGTTCCATATGAATTTTAGAATCGTTTTTTCTAATTCTGTGAAAAATGTCATTGGTAATTTGATAGGAATAACATTGTACATTGCTTTGGGCAATATAGCCATTTTAATAATATTGATTCCTCCTATCCGCGAACCTGGAATGTTTTTCCATTTGTTTGTGTCATCTCCGATTTCTTTCAGCGGTGTTTTATAATTCTCCTTGTTGAGGTCTTTCACCTCCCTGGTTAGCTGTACTCCTAGGTGTTTCACTCTTTTCATGGCTATTGTGAATGGGATTGCTTCCTTGATTTGGCTCTCAGCTTGGATGTTGTTGGTGAATAGAAATCATGATATTTTAATTTTAAATTTAAGATTACAATAGTTTTACTTCTTTGATTTTAAATTTATATTCTTTCTACTATTGTAAAAAAAAATTGGTTCCTAAGTATGTAAACATAATTACTTATTTTCTTTATTTTTCTTTATAATAGTTTCAGGAAATCGTAACCAATGTTGTTATTAACAATATGATTGCTGGAAATTGTTCAAGATCTTTTTTAAAAAACATTTTATTTATTTATTTTGAGCTTCAGGGTATATCCAAATAGACAAATGAAATTATTGTGTTTTCAATTCATTTGAAATAGTTCTTCCATGTATAATTATGCCATCAACTCATTTCATAGATTGATTTCGTTTTGCTTAGATTTTTAGGGATTTAAAAAAGTTAACTTTAAATGAAATTTTAATTTATGTAAAATGGTTATGGGATTCAAAGAAATGTGCCAAACAAGATCTATTCCAAAAAGTCCATCATTTATTCCTATCTTCCTTATAGCTTCTTTCCTCTCCCTGTTAGTAGCCATTAAAAAACCTTTTTGCTTTAGCCTTACATTTGAAAAAATGTGAAAACGTATGTCTGTATCCTCCCTCCTTTCGTATTCTTCCTTTGTATCTCTCCTTTCTACCAATAAATGGTAACATGTTATACATACTTTTCTTCAGCTTACTTTTTTCACTTCCCTGGAGTCACGTGTCTCACAGTATGTAGCTCTGTTTCCCTTTATAGTTACATACTACTTAATTGAGTAGGCATATCATGGTTTATTCAACCGGAACCTTTTGGTGGATATTTGCATTACTTCCAGTTGTGTGCTGGTAAATATTTAGCAACTAGATCTCTATAGGGAAAAAGTCCTGATTTGGAGTTTGCACGTTTCTATGGTGTCAATACTTCCACCGTGGCTGATTTTAAGCTACTAACATATTGCCACTGAATGTGAAATGGGGACGTGATGTACAAAGCACATCATTATACAGTATTCCCAGCATTTGGATACAGTACATGTAAGTAATCTCAACAGCATAGTTTTGTTTGTTTTTGTTTTTTTAAACTTTGAGGCAGGGTTATGCTCTGTTCCCAAGGCTGGATTGTAGTGACGTGATCATGGCTTGCTGCAGCATTGACTTCCCCAGCCCAAGCAATCCTCCCACCTCAGCCCCCCAAGTACCTGGGAGCACAGGTGTGTGCCACCATGCCTGGCTAATTTTAATTATTTTGTAGAGACAGAGTCTCACTATGTTGCCCGGGCTGGTCTTGAACTTCTAGGTCCAAGTTACCCTCCCACCTAGGCCTCCCAAAATGCTGAGATTACAGGCATAAGCTTACCTTTGTTTTTAATATGCCTGGCTTACCTTTGTTTTTAATATAATTTGTTTAATTGTAAGTCTGTGTAATATGATTTCAACAATGGCTGTGTTTAAAAACTAGCTTGCAAAATTCCTGGAAATTTAACAATCAATTCTTGCAAGTGGGTGCAAGGAAGTTCTCGTATATTCATTGGTTGCTATTACAAATGTTTCTGTGGTGAATAGCGTTGCACATGTGTCAGTTTTCTATATTTGCTAGTGCAATTTTGGAACAGATTTTTAGAAGTGGGATTATTGAGTCAAAGGATAAATACTTCTGTTGCCCAGTTGTCTTTGAAAGAGGCTACACCGTTTGGTATTTCCAGCAGCATTTAATGAGAGCCTTTGTTTTCCCGAGTCTCATCAACAGAGAATGTCAAGATTTTTGAGTTCTTTTTTTTTTTTTTTGAAAATAAGGGTGAGAAATGTATCTCACTGTAGATCTCACTTGCATTTATCTTATTATGGGTGAGGTTGACCATCTTTTTGTATCTGTCGGTCATTACTGACACCTCTTTCTTTCCTTATTCTTCATATCTAACCTATTACCAAGTATTTTTTTCTTTTGCGGTGTTCATTGTAACTGTACCAGATCAAATTGCAATCCTTTTATCTTGATTAATTTTTGAGCTTCCTATCTTGTCTTCCTGCATACATTCTGCCTTCTCTGATTCATATACAAATCAGCCAGAGGAATCTTTCCAAGAAAAATGGAATTGTATAACTCACCTTCTCCAGATACTTCAGTGGCTTCCCACTATCCTTTAAAAACCAAATTGTTAGTCATATTTATAGGACATCAGAGACCACTTTATCACAAAAGCACACATCATTATAAAGAAGGCTGGAATTATATAGTATGAACATGAAAGAAGGAAAGATTTTTTTTCTCATGTTAGCACAAATTAAATATGTAATTAATTAGATAGTGATTAAGTAAGGTTGGAGTTTATTTGAGAAGCTCTCTTAGAACAGGTGATGAAAATAACCTGGGAGAGAAAGTAGAGGAACAACGTGTGCAGACTGGGTGCAGTGGCTCACGCCTGTAATCCCAGCACTTTGGGAGGCCGAGGTGGGAGGATTGCTTGAGGCCAGGAGTTCAAGACTACCATGTCCAACATAGCAAGATCCTGTCTCTATTTAAAAAAAAAAAAAAAGAAGAAGAAGAATGTATGCAAAGACCATTAGGCAGAAATTAGCAAGAATTTCCTGGTAGTTGGAGGCAAACGGCAGAGATACTAAGTAGAGAAGTAACAGCTAAGCACAAACTCTGAGAAGTTGAGAAAAACCTAAGCTATTTCCACTTTTTGAGGCTTTTGACATTTTAAAATAGAGATACATTCCAAAGTAGGTCTGCAAAATTTACGGTACATTTCAAATACATCTATCTGATATTCGAAACATCAGAAAGTGTAATGCAATATAATGACAACATTCATAAGATGATTGCAGGATTTACAAAAAGATTTTGATTCATAATACACTACAGGTGATGTTGAATTGTGTGTCTCCCAGGTCTCTCCCACCCTTGTATTAGGGTTCTCCAGAGAAATAGAACCAATGGAGGTTTGGGGGGAAGAGAGCGGGGAGGGGGGAGAGAAAAATTGATCGATCGATTGATTGTCAGAGTTTTACTCTTGTTGCCCAGGCTGGAGTGCGATGGTGTGATCTCTGCTCACTGCAACCTCCACCTCCTGGTTCAAGTGATTCTCTTGCCTCAGCCTCCCAAGTAGCTGGGATTATAGGTGTGCACCATGCCTGGCTAATTTTTTTGTATTTAGTAGAGACAGGGTTTCGCCATGTTAGTCAGGCCGGTCTTGAATTCCTGACCTCAGGTGATCTGCTCACTTCGGCTTCCCAAAGTGCTGGGATTACAGATGTGAGCCACCGCGCCAGGCCTGAGAGAAATTTTTTATTAGGAATTGGCCCATGGAGTTATGGAGGCTGGCAAGTACAGATATGCAGCGTGGGACCAGCAGGCTGGAGACCCAGCAGAGCTGATGGTGCCGACGAAGTACGAAGACAGTTTGCTGATGGATTCCCTTTTGCTAGGGAAGGCTAGTGTTATTGTTCTATTCAGACCTTCAACTAATTTTGTGAGGCCAACGCTCATTACGGAGGGCAATCTGATTTACACAAAATTTACTGATTTAAATGTTAATCCGAAACACCCTTCAAAATGATACACAATATTAGCCTTCGTATACCCAAAGAGATAAGTTTAAGTTTTAAACCTCAGTACCTCAGAACGTGAAGCAACATTGCTGACACTTCAATTTTAGACTCGTAACCTCCCAAACTGTGAAACAATACATTTCTGTGGCTTAAGGCTTGCCGTTTGCGGTACTTTGTGGTAGCAGTGCCAGGAAACAAATACAGACTGTACGCATGACCTCAGCTGGAGATAACATCAAAAATCTAAATTCAAAGCCCTTTATTATAATGTTCACAATTGGACTAGATGTCTTTAGGTCAACTCACTGTAAGTTCGTTTTCTAAAACCCATCAGGAACATTTAATAATAACCATTTCACCCTAGTATCGGGGGAAAGACTACGTTTTGGGAAACAGTTTAATAGTTCACCAAAGTGGCCTGTGTTCACCGCTTCAGTCCAATCATCAGTAGACTCTAGGAGCTGCGTATGTTAAGGTTCTAGTCTTACAAAACAAGTGTGGCCATTTATGGGAGCGGCTGGTGTAAGGCAGCTTTGCACCACGCTAGTGAACAGGCCCCCAACCAGCACTACAGTGACTGTTGGGTTCAAGAGACCCGTCAGATAGTTGAAACAAAGTTTTGGGAAGAAGGATTCCGCTTTATTTAGCAAATTAAATATTCCCCTTAAAACAAAAAGAAGTCATCCTGCTAACAGTATAGTTCCAGTACTTTCTTCAGACCTAGCTTCCCATGGTTGGTTTACATTGTAAAGTTCTGCGTCTGTTCTTCTGTCTCTTGGCTGAAGACACTGCGGCACAGCAGAGGCGCTCACCAGCGACCCTGACACCAAGTTGGAGCTCACTAGATATTGTTGAGAGAAGAATCCTCCAGACTTGGGGTCAGACTAGTCTTCAGTTCTGGCTCTGCCACTTTCTAGTTGATTGACCTGGAGTCAGCCATGGAATTTCTCTGACATCAAATTTCTTCTTCAGTAAAACCATAGGGAAATTCCCTGAACTTTCTCTCCTGGTATTTTTCACAATACATTTGCAAAAATGTATCTTTCTTTGGGAACTAGATAAAAATTGATGTGATTTTTAAAAAAAGTAATAATTATTGCTTTGTTTGCTTCACAGAATTGGTATGAAAATTGAAGTGATATAAATAAAATAGTGCTTGACAAAACATAAGTAATATATAGATGTAATGATTATTAATAGCATCACCATTCTCAAATTTCTGATTCAATATTGTCAACGCATGTGCTCTTTTGAAAGCTTTAGATAAGAAAATTACTTTAATACAAATTGTAGTTTGTACAATTTTTATATATGTTTGTAGGTTTAAGATTATTAATTTGTTTAATTAAAATATACAAAGCTCCTTTCTAGCATAGCATTACAGGTCTACAAACTGGTACACTGTATCTGTAATTTCTACATCCAAAACTATCGTAAAAACATAGGGTTTTTGGTAAATAATTTGTAGAAAAATTGGACTTGAACTGATTATAGTCTATTTCAATTAATGTGACTATTTATACATTTTATTGCAAGAGAAGCATGTGAATCTTCCCTCCCCCAAAAAGCTTAAGAAAGCCAGACCAGCAAAGATGGGGCAAATAGAGAGTAGTGCAAGTGAGACGTTTAAGCTGCATGTAATCAAGAGCTGAAGTGTGTGGTACAAATAATAAATCCCGTGCATTCTCAAAAAGGGAATAAAATAATTGTAGACTCTAGATCTATCTTCCAGAAAAGCAAAAATAATTTTATTGAATGATTCATGGTATATTCACTTAACATAATCCCTTTAAACAGAAAAAATAGTTTCTGAAATAAACCCTAATTTTTCTTGAACAAAGAAAAGTATTCCGGATTCTTCAGAACTTTTCTTTCCTCAGCGTTGAACCACAGAATAATAAAGGCTCTGTGTCCTGGGTGCTTACGGCACCTTATCACTCCATGAATTGG
Organism: Sapajus apella; assembly: GCF_009761245.1. Lineage (NCBI taxonomy): Eukaryota > Metazoa > Chordata > Mammalia > Primates > Cebidae > Sapajus > Sapajus apella. The sequence goes on from NW_022436978.1 coordinate 20,433,290, forward strand.
TGCCACGAAGTGTAGGATCATTATGAATCTTAAGAAATAGGCAATTCGATTTCCAGGAGTTGGATTGAACTTCGAGTAAGACTCATATAGGGTTCTTGACCTCAATATTTGTTCAGCTGTCTTTCAAGGCCCTGGCTTGTTCCATCTCATTTTTACAAGGCAGAGCCTTCCAACCCTTGGCTTCTGCCCTGGCTGGTCAGTTTCACGGCAAGGGCGGAGTGCCCTGCATTCATTCTGGAAGCACAGTCCTTGCTGCCAATCTCCTCCATAATGCTTTGCTATTTTCTCTTTCTCTCTCTTTCTCTCTCTCTCTTTTCTAAGCTGTATTTAAGCTTTAGACTACAGATACAAGCTCTTGGGTCCTTCTTTAAAAATCTAAAATATCTTAAATTTTCAATTCATCTGTCCTCCTTCACAAGGTCTTTTTACAACGTGCAATTTATAAAAGAAAAGAATATTTTTTTCAATAAATATTATATCACTACCAGAAGACGTGCTCAAAGGCATTTCCACTGAGCAAACTGTTATTGTGGGATAGTGGTTAGAAGAAGGAAATTTAGAATACAAGAAGCTGGATTGAAATTTCAGTTCTACCACAGTTACTAGCTTTGTGACTTTGGGCTAGTAACTAAATCTCTTTGCCTTGACTTTACCATCTGTAAAATGGATACAATAATACAGCAATAGATTATTCTGTGTAATAAGTATAAAACACCTAGCCAAATTCTTGACATTCAAAAACTCAAGAAATATTAACTTTTTGTTATTCTCAGAGTGAATAAGCATCCATCATTCCAAAGATTTTAGCTTGTGAAATGCTCCTAAAGAGTGTGACGCCATCTCACTGTTGTCCACTTCGGTGGCTGCCATGCGCCTCATGTTCTAATCCTGACATGGTCACATACCTGTGAAAGCATGACATTCAGAGTCTGCAAGAGCTGTGGGGAAATCTCACGCTTCACTTATTCAAATGTCACTGCAAGTGTGACTGTCACCTAGAGTGTTAACGTGACTTTTTAGCTTATTTTACTTTATTTTTTCAGCTCTCAATTTTAACATTTCTATTAACTGCATTCATGCTGTGTCGGTCTACTTGAAAAATTTGTTTTCCCACCCCCAACCTAGAAACCAGAGACAGTCCTGGTGAGTTTGGGCAGTTTTGCCACCTGGCAGGTGGGCTACCTAGCCACGACCTTTTAAAAACCCTATTTCTCTATCTTATTAGTGGACAATGACAGAAAGAAGGCTTATAAGCATCCAAATGCTGTAAGACAGCATGTCAGCTTTCAAATAGGAGCACGAATTTCGACACATGCTCAACTGTATGCACTGGCCCTCACATTCATTCCATTTTTGAGATTGTAACACATCATCTAAAGTAAAAACTAATTTCTGAATTTCTCTTGTTGACTACCTTCTGTGTGTGAGGCATTTAAAATATTTTTTTATTAAGATATAATTTACGTACAGTAACATTCACTCTACAAGTTTTAACAAATGTATATAAATGCACCACAGCTAAATCATGGAAGAGTTCCATCACTCCAGAAACATTTCCCTGGGCCCTTAAAGTCAACTCCTTCCCCCACCTCCAGCCCTGGCAAATGCTAGCCTGCTTTCTTCCTCTAGGGTGTAGTAATGTTTCATATACATCATCTCAGTTAATATTACTTGATCTTCTGAGATGACAGTATTACTCCTGTGGCAGCAACACAGTTGAATGGATATTTTTATTGATTGCCATAAGTGATAAATATTCTGTATCTTTTAGCTTTCTTATTAACATGGAGTCTTACAAAAAGTAGCCACTCTCAAGTCAAGTGTTTGTTTCCTTTTAATTACACCCAATTACTTTTTTTAAAGGGAGGAGAATTGTTTTTAGCATATTGCTTCTTTCCCCCCAAAGTGTGTGCTTTTATTACTCAGTCTCTGCAAGATCACATCATTAACTGTTTACCCATCCGTGGCCCACTGACCTTCAACCATGGACAGGGAACAGGAAGCAGTAAAACATGAATTTTATGAAAATGTTTTTGGTGCTCATGCCAGACCCCCCTCAAGGACATCTTCTGCTGGAAGGAATTGACTGGGGACTCACTCAGTCATGCAAATGAGTTCAGGGCTATATTTATAGTGATTTGTCCGACTTGGTTTCTTGAAAGCTAAAGTCCTGACCTTTTATCCCCCACTGTGCACAGCTACAATAATGTAGGAACAAAAAGAACATGGAATTTCCCAAAGTTAGAAAGTTCCTTTGATTCCTTGGCTTTGCCCGGAACTTAGCCATGTGGTGTTCCAAGCTAAGGAAGGGCAAGTGTATGTTAAAATGGTTGAGTTATGTGCCTATGACTTTAGCAGTCACATTTAAACCAGAGTCACAGATTTAGGAGAAGTCTCTTAATAATCTATACCTATTTTATCATTAAAATATATATTTTTCATTTTCAACTATAAAAGTAGCTTCTATTATTATAGAAAGCTTGTTTGGAGATTTTGATTATTTGTAACACAACTGCACACTGTTCTAAAGAATAAAAAAGGCTAGTATACAACTGAACATATGGACCTAATTCTTTTTATTAGAACTCATTCAATCTGAAAGGAGCCCTTATTCAGAATCAATTTACTCTTAAATACCAAAATGGTAGCCCTAAATCCAAATATGTGTCTATGATAGCAGTAAATGTAAATTATCTAAACATGCCAGTTAAAAAACAGGGATTATCAGAATGATAAAAACAATAATACACTGCCTATGAGAAACACACTCTAAATATAACTATATGATGGGTTCAAAATGAAAGAATGGAAAAGGATGTGTGATGCAGACACTGTTCAGCAGAAAGCTGAGTAACTACATGAGTACAAGCCAAAGTAGACTTCGGAAAGAGGAAAATTTCTAGGGATAAAGAAGGACACTACATAATTATAAAAGGGTCAATTTACTAAGTAGATTTAGGAAAGATTTACTAAGTAGGTAACAATGCTAAATATGTATGCCACCCACAACAGAGCTCTTGCAAATACTGATAAAACTGAACAAATCCAAATTATAGTTGGAAACTTCACCCCAATTTTTCTTGTTCTGTCAACTCAGTAATTGACAACGTAAGTAGAGAGAAAATTAGCAAAGATGAACTAAAAAGCAGCATTAACCAACTGAATTTACTTGACATTCACAGATTCTACCCAGCAATAGCAGAATACGCATTTTCTTCAGAGTCACTGAGAGCATTAACCAAGGTAGACAATATTGAGTATCATAAAACAAAACTGGACAAATTTAAAAAATGAAAATCATACAAAGTATGTTTTCTGAATATAATAGTATTAAACAAACACAGAAATTCTAAATTTTAGCTGGTAAATGTTAGAGTTTAGTAGATAAGAACTTGGGCTTTAGATTCAAATAGAAACGGATTTGATTGTGTTACTTACATGCTTTTGGAAACGCTGACAATTAATTCAACTCCGGGTTGCTTTATTTTCTAATTTATAAAGTGAGCTTATTAATTCCATACGTTACAGTTTTATCAAGACTAAAGTGATAATACATTTGTATTAAGTGCTTAGGACAGTTTCATCACCTGCATGTATTTAATATGCATTAGCTATTATGAGGAGGAAGGAGCCTTTGCTTGAGGCGTGATTATTGATAACAGGGGATGGCATCAGCTCTTCATTTTAAAATAATGCAAAGTTTGATAAATGCCTTGCCATTGATCCAATGTAACTTATTTTGACATTTTACTTGAGTATCTTCACTTATCATTGTAAAAACACGTAGGTGATACTGGGGACTGATTCACATTCCAGAGGCCAAATTTTGACTGTTAGACTGTATTTTTTGCAATTTATTCATATAGCCCCCCTCTTGACAAGCCCCCTTAACTGATTAATTTTTTTTAAAGAGCTAGGGTCAGGCGTGGTGGCTCATGCCTGTAATCCCAGCACTCTGGGAGTCTCAGGCAGGTCTATCAGGAGGTCAACAGATCGAGACCATCCCAGCCAACATGGTGAAAACCTGTCTCTACTAAAAAATACAAAAAATTTGCTGGGCATGGTGGTGCATGCCTGTAGTCCCAGCTACTTGGGAGGCTGAGGCAGGAGAATCACTTGAACCCAGGAGTCAGAGGTTGCAGTGAGCTGAGATCACACCACTGCACTCCAGCCTGGCAACAGTGAGATTTCATCTCAAAAAAAAAAAAGTTAGGGTCTTTCTCTGTCACCCAGGCTGGAATGCAGTGGTGCAATCATGGCTCATTGTAGCCTCAAACTCCTTGGCTCAAGGGATCCTCCCACCTCAGCCTCCCAGGTGCTGGGATTATAGATATTTGACACCTTGCCTGGCTCTAATTCTATTGACAAAAATGGAAGCCAGAACTAAGAGAGATGATTCACTCATTTAATAAATTACTATGTTAGATAATGGGGAAATAGCGGCAGAACTTAGGATCTAAAGGGGAAGCACATATAGTAAAATAAAATTAATCAAGCAATTGAAATTAAAGATACTGAATGCTGGGACTGTTGAAGTATAGTTTAATAGACAAAGAAGAATACTTTATGTTCAGCTTCCTTTTGCAGCTGCTAATCCATTATCCACCCTGGTAAGCATGAAGGGTAGAGAAAATAACAGTACACCAAAACAGATGGCTGAACTGGTGGATGACGGGCAGGGTGGGGAAGGGAACCACCCCTCAGATGTGTCCCAGTGTGTTCATAATGGTGTCATAGACCCAGAGAAGATACGAACTCATAGTTATAGGCTCACTACCAGATCATCTTTCGAGTTTAGAGATGCCAGAAGATTTCAAGTTTCCAAAATTAGAATCTTAGTGGTTTTTTCGAGTGAATGTGCTTACCAGCGTTGCCAATGTGATTTTATGAGTATTTGTCAAAAGCTGGCCTGAGGGAAGGACTATGCTTGTGAAAAGTAGAAAAAAATTTATTATAAAGAAGAGGTTTTCAATAACTAAAGACTCTAATGGTGTATTACATTGTGGCTTTCAATTATGCACAGGAAACAGGTGTCCTGAGCCATACAAAACAGAGCTAGAACTCAGCAGGTGAAATGAGGTGAAATCAGATCTCATGGTCAGCATGTTTAAAAGTGGTTTCTCCAGATTGGGGGGCAGGGCATGAGGAGCTAGACTTATAAAAGAATTCCAGTGACCGAAATAACTGACTTTTTGACTATACAAGGGAGAAAAGTGACTTTAGTTTTTGCTCTTTGGGCAAATGGCTGCAGGAAAACCAGGGAGTTAAAATTAGCATGAGCATTTTCATTGGCTGTTATGCTGGGCTGAGCACTATTATAGGGACAATGAAGTGCGCTAAGAAGCTCAAATCAATTTCACAAAAGGTTTCAAGTAGCAACATGAAATTCTTTCTTTATGGTAGAACGCCAAAGCTGTAAGAGCAGTGGCCAAACCCATTAGTAGAAACAGGGCCATTCTCCTGGGTTGGCAGTGTCTCCTGGATTGGGTATGATAGAATAATAAAGAATAACTTTGTCATCTATAAAGCTGTTGGACATTCTTAAAAATTAGAAGATTCCCAAAAAGAGAACTTAAGACCTAAAATCTGATCTTAGTTAAAATTGCACTGACCGCTAGCATAAAGTTTATAAAGTGTGCACAGGTATATTCGTTCAATCCTTATAAGAACTGATTAGACAGGTTTTTTTTCCTTTTTTATAGATAATCACCAGGAAGCTCAGAGAGGTCAAGTGACTCACCACAGCTCAAACTACTGGTAAGTGGCAGATTGGGAGCTTCTTCCTTTTTAGATCCTTCACCTTTATTGGAATAGGATATAATTTGGATATATGAGTAATCTCTGTGAAAATACTGTTCAAAGATGCAAACACAATTTTCAGAGATGCCACTCCTATATAAATACCACGTAATTTTATGTTGAGTGTAGCTCATATCATAAGATCTTGTTTCTTGACTTGGCAAATGTAAACAAATGATTAAATTGTGAATTCCTGTCAATAAATGGCATTGTAAGAGCAATTTAAAAAAATTTTCTTAAGTAATATGATCTTACTATAGAAAAATTTGAAAATAGGGATAAACCAAAAGAAAGATTATCCAATCCCCAAATTTTGGGCCAGAAAAATTAGTGATTAGTGTATATCTTTCCAGTGTGTCATATAAATATATATATGTATATATACATATATAAACTAAATGTATATATATGCAATAAAATACATGTCTACAAAGACAGTTATACATTTAAGATATATATATATATGCACATTTTAAATTTATATACACATATATATACAGATATGAAGTAAAATAGAGACCATTTTAAATATCATGTTTACATATTGAATATTAAAAACTTGTTATGGGCATCTTTATACTAAATAAATGTGCTTCTACACCATCTTTTGTGACATTATTGGACAATTTCCACTTAGATTGTTATAAAAAATACTGTGATGTTGTAAAAGGAATTTGAGAGATACAGAAAAACAGAAAAAAAAATTTGTAAAAAGAAAATACTACGATGAACGTCCTTGTAATTATAGCCTTGCCTGAATTGTCAATTATGTCCTTAAGGCACGTTTCTAGGAGCCAGTTTTGAGGCACATTGACAAATTGTCCTCCAGGAAGTCATTCTTCCACCAGTGATGGATAAAACTCTTGTTTTCATGCATATGAACATGGAATATTTTCAGTTTGTCCGTTGGCATTTATCAAAGTCCCTGTGTGCTCATAGTTCTACTCTAAATGGTTGGCTGGTCCTGAGATACCTGTGGGCAATGGAGAGACAAGCACACCAGTGGGCGGTAAGGTTTAAACAAGATAATCCGCGTACAGCCTGTGTCGGAGTGTCCATCTGCAGTAAATACTAAGGACATGGCAGCTATTTATTATTTCTGTAGTTTAACTTGGAAACTTCCTCTTCATCTCCATCAAGAAAAGTCTTTTTTTCAGCATTCAAATAGAACATAATCACCTTTTTGATGCCTTTCTTAATCTCTCAAAGGGATGATTTAGATCCTTTTTCTCTGCACTCGGCACACTCTCTATATACTTCTGTTTTAGGTAGTATCATTTCGTAACATAATTATTCTTTTATCTCTTGGACTCTCTCAGTACATTGTGAATGCCTGTGAATAAGGACCATGTCTTATCTCTGCCCACAGCACTAAGTACACATCCTGACGATTGGTAGCAATGCAATAAATGTTTGTTACATGAGTGAACGATAAAAAAGCAAAAGAATAAAGATTTTGCTCTTCAGATGGGTGACCTGAAACTTCCTCATGTCTCCTTATCGTAGGATGTAAAGTATGCAGAAAGTGGATAAGGACTCTGGCCCCAGTTCCCTTGGAAGTTGACGATAGAATTAAGAAATTATGAGGCAGCTGTGGGGAAATCTATGGCTGAGGGTATCATTGGAGGTATCATCACAAAACTTCTGATGAGTGGTCAAAAGCTCCTTCTTTTCTGCCTGTGTGGTCAGAGTATGTCATTGAAGAGAAGCTTGTCCAGTTCTCTGTGAAGGAGGGAAAGCTAGCAAGCAGATTTTCATGAGGATATCTACCCAGACTACATTTTCGTTTCCCAATTCGCATGGGTAGGCCATTTCAGTACTGTTATTCCACCACTCCCTGGCCATAATTGATTGTGTTAGGGTGGAGACCTAATCCAGGAGGAACCAATCCATTCATTGTACTGAATCAACTAAATTCTATCTCTTAGAAATTAAGACTCAGAGCCTAGCTGGAGTCCGTGTACTAAATGTTGGGAGATACCCTTAGATTAATTTCAAATTTTTCATTTTTACTTGTTATGTGACAGTGTTTGCTACTTCTAATTCAAGGAATTTTAACCAAGGCAGTAGGATCATTGATTTTACATGTATAGTAGTGCTTTGAAAAATGTTCTCTCTCATGGTAGCGCCAGGGCTCTGTCTCAAAAGACACGTCAGATGTCTTGCTGGTAGTGTGCCTTAAGGGCACTTCAGCCAAGGCGTCAAGATGGGCCTCAAAAATACTGTCTTGACTGCGATATGGATGGGTCTTGGGGTGTACCCTGTCCCATGCTGACCCTGGTGCAGCCACAAGAATCTCAGGATTCCTGGAGTGGCCTTGCATCTTAGCGTATTAGTAGAGAGAGGGATTGGGATTCTTTGGATTGGCAGCAACCTGCTGATGTAAGGGGAAAAGTGGCGCAGCTTGCTAGGGGTGAAAATTTACAAATACACGTGAAGGGCGTCTTATCACGCAGACTTTTGGGAATGAAAGAGGCATTATTCACAGCTATATCAGAACAACAGTTTTAAAGTGAAATTGTCTTTGGCAAACGGGGCTATATTGTCACATCTTTGGGTGATTTGTAGCAATTTACATATACACTTAATAAGAATCGTAAGAACTGCTACTTATTTTTATTTGGGAGTACTAATTTTAAAAGCAAATTTTTATTCATTGTGCACAAAATTATTTAATGTAGATATACAGCGAGAAGGTAATAAACTGTCATCCAGTGTTCAAGGATAATGAGTTAATACTTTGGCATACCTCTTTCTAGATTTTTCTACATTTAAATTTAAAAAATAGACCATATTGTACATATTATTTATGAATTGCTTTTTAATGTCCTTTCCATGTCCACATTATTCGTAATGGTTATTTTCAAATTTGTTTATTATGTGCCATCATTCCTTTAACAACCCTTATTCTGGGCCATTCGGGCAGCCTGCAGTGTTACTAATTGTGCTTTAAAAGGCCGCTTTTCTCCTGCAATATTTTTTCTTGTGAAATACATGTGGGAAAGTAAGAGTGGTTTGTACACAGGATTTTGCCCTCAGAGATCTCTCAGGTTAGAAACACGCTGTGAACTGTAGACATAAGCCTATTAAAACATTTTAATTGGTCACCAACTCAAATGTCAGTGTTTTTTTTCCCCCTTTTTTCCAAGAAGACAAAGGGAAACGTTTGGAAGCAGGGCCTGTGCACCCCCTTGTGTCACCAGGGTGGAATGTGCTGCCCGCATTCCTTCTCTGCACAAGAACAGACAGGCCTTCCGAATGCCTGAGAGGAAGAGAGCTTTGCAAAGGACACTGTGATGAAAATCAAAACACAAAAAAAGACAATGTAATTTGTCTTTATATCTGAAGGGATTTTCTGTGCCATGTAGTGACCTTGACTTTTAAGTGCATTATTAATTTTTTTTCTTTTGTAGCATACCTTTGGTACAATGCCATTTTGTATAATTAAAAAAAAAATTAACAGTAGCATTCTCATCGTAGAAAATACTGAAAAGTGTATAAAATTATTATAACGAAAGAACTAGCAATTGTTAACGTTTTGATTTATTTTCTTCTAGCATTTTTTCTGCATTTGCACACATACACATATCCATATATAAACCGTATAGTGGATACTACAGTGTTACAAGGGCTTGCCCCTTGCTTTCTTTAAGTTGACATTAAATGATCATAGGAAGGTCAGATTCCATATCTGTCTCGTTCACTGCTGAATCTCCAGTGCCTAGCAGGATACGTGGAATGTCATAAGCCTTTGATAAATATTCATTTGATTACTGAGTCTTACTGCATCTTGTAATTTACTCAACCGTTCCCCTGTTGTACCTCGTTTTTGGTTTGTTCACTATTATAAATCATACAGTGATGAATTTCTTTGCGCATAAAGCTTTTTCCACCTTCCTGATTTTTCCCTAATGTTAAATTTCTTGAATGCAATGGTTAAAGAAAATTTAAAAAATTAATGTTCCAATTACATGATGCCAAGCTGCTTTCTAATTCACATAAACATTAATGGGGCCTTTGAGTAAACAGCAGAGCTACAAATCCAACTGAGATCTCCACTCCAAAGCCTGCTTCTTTGACACTATTCTATGCTGCCTCTCCATCTATCTAGTTAAGTAATTGATCGGACAATGATAATCTGAAGATTCTGATTAATAAATTCTTATTTATCAAGCCAGTAATTCTAGCACAGAAAGGAAAGTTTTAGTTTGGCTGAGCTTTAATTTAGTGAAGCCAGTCTGACTCATGATGACAAGATATTTTGATGCCCTCTGCAGGAAAATCATCCTAATAAATACACAAATATATGAATACAGAGGCATAAGATGCACCTTCTAGAGCCATAAGGCACCAAACCTGGACAATTCTATTTTCTAAGCTCTTGGGAATTCTCTGTTTAATCTAGATTAGAGTTTTGTGAGGATATAATGTCAAGCAAAGTAAATTATATTTGCTGGCAGTCCCTTTTTGAAAATTATGATAACTTGCATCCTTCTTTTAATCTCTTGGTTCCTCTCCGGGTCTCTTTGTTTTTATAATGTTTCCAGTATTTCTGCAATCTCATCTAAAAATTCTCTTGGGTCATAAATCCTCACAAAGTGTGATGGTGGAAAATGTCATTTCATAATAAAATCTTTTTAAATGCTTAAAAACCATAATTTTAATAATCTAAGGCCAGTTTCATGTGTATATTTTTATTTAAAATAACTTTAAAAACATGGTTGTTAGAGTTTTATTTCTGTAATATATTCATCCAGAGAATTTCTGTTACCCCTTCGATGATTTAGCCCTTATGTTTCCATCAATTTAAAAAGTATATTTGATATTCGAACATGACACCTTAGCTTCCAAGTGTAAATTTGTTAATATAAGCAGTGAGTCTTTACAGAAATATTATCATAAAAAATTTCTATAAATATCAGTGTCCTGACAAGTTGGACAATTACGAAGACATTTGTACATTGATTTTTAATTATTGAAATACTGTTGAAGTATTTCTATAATGAAAGAAACATTTTAAGTGGTACATTTTGTTTCAAATAACATTCTGAGACCTTTTTTACATTGACAGGGAGCACATCATTGAGAACGGATTTTTCTCCTCTATTTTGTTCTGCTGCTGCCATCTAGAGTAAAAGTGAAGCAGAGGAAGCAGACCTCCACCAAGTGGCGCAGATTCTAGATTCATTCAGAAATAGGGAAGAGCTGAACATTTTTATCTTGATTTTTAATTGACAATTGTATAAATTACAATGTGATGTTTTAATGCATGTATACATATACATATATAAGCAAATTAGGCCAATTAGCATATCCACACCTCACTTATCACTTTTTTTGTGATGAGAACATTTAAAATCCACTCTTTTAGCAATTTTTGAAATATACATTATTGCTAACTGAAGTCACCCTGCTGTGCAAAACATCACCAGAACTTACTCTTGTCTAACTTTATACCCTCTCACCACATTTTCCCTTTCCCTCCCCACGCTTTCCACCCCGCTCAACCTCCAGTAACCCCCATTCTACTCTCTGCGATTTTAACTTTTTAAGATACCACATATAAGTGAGATTATGTGATATTTGTCTCTCTGTGCCTGGCCTATTTCACTTAACATAATGTCCTCTAGATTCACCCATGTTGTTGCAAAGTTTTGTTCTTTTTTATGGTTAGGTAGTATTTCATTGTGTATATATATCACTTAAAAAAAAAATTGGCCAGGTGCGGTGGCTCACGCCTGTAATCCCAGCACTGTGGGAGGCCGAGGCGGGTGGATCACGAGGTCAAGAGATCGAGACCATCCTGGTCAACATGGTGAAACCCCGTCTCTACTAAAAATACAAAAAATCAGCAGGGCATGGTGGCTCATGCCTGTAATCCCAGCCGCCCAGGTGGCTGAGGCAAGAGAATCGCTTGAACCCGGGAGGCGGAGGTTGCGGTGAGCCGAGATCATGCCACTGCATTCCAGCCTGGGTGACAGAGCGAGACTCCGTCGAAAAACAAACAAACAAAAAATAAATTCATTAATCTGTTGCTGGACACTTAGGTTGGTTCCACATCTTGGCTATTGTGAATAATAAACATGGGGTACAGGTATTTTGTTTACATATTAATTTCACTTCCTTTAGACATATATCTAGTAGTAGTAATGCTGAATCATATAGTAATTCTAATTTTAGTTTTTGGAGGAGCCTCCATGCTGTTTACAAAATGGCTTCACAAATGAACATTCCCACAAAATGTAGAAGGGCTCCCTTTCATGCATATCTTCAGCGACACTTACCTGTCTTCTTTATGATAGTGTCCATTCTAACAGGTATGAGGTGCTATGTCACTGTGATTTTGTTTGCATTTCCCTGATGATTAGAGGTGTTAAGCTTTTTAAAAAATTTATTTTTTATTTCAATAGGTTTTCGGAGAACAGGTGGTGTTTGGTTACATGAATTAGTTCTTCAGTGGTGATTTCTGAGATTTTTGTGCACCCATCCCCCGAGCAGTGGATACTGTACCCAACGTGTAGTCTTTTATCCCTAACCCCCCACCCTTTCCCCCGAGTCCCCAAAGTCTATTGTATCATTCTTATGCTTCTGCATCATCATTACTTAGCTCCCCCTTATAATTGAGAACATACGATGTTTGCTTTTCCATTCCTGAGTCACTTCACTTAGAATAATGGCCTCCAGTTATGTCCAGGTTACTGTGAATGCCACCATTTTGTTCCTTTGATGGCTGGGCAGTACTCCATGTACATATATACCACAATTTCTTTACCCAATCATTGATTGATGGGCATTTGGGCTGGTTCCATATTTTTGCAATTGCCAACTGTGCTGCTGTAAGCATGCGTGTGCAGGTATCTTTTGTGTATTATGACTTCTTTTCCTCTGGGTAAATATCCAAAAGTGGGATTGCTGATTTAAATGATAGTTCTACTTTTAGTTCTTTAAAGAATCTCCACACTGTTTTCCATGGCGGTCGTACTAGTTTATATTCCCAGCAGCAGTGTAGAAGTGTTGCCGTTTACCACATCTACACCAACATGTTTTTTGTTTTTCGATCATGGCCATTCTTGCAGGACTAATGTGGTATTGCATTGTGGTTTTGATTTGCATTTCCCTGATCATTAGTGATGCTGAACATTTTTTCGTATCTGTTGCCAATTTGTGTATTTTCTTTTGAGAATTGTCTATTCATGTCCTTAGCTTACTTTTTGATGGGATTATTATTATTATTATTTTTCTGCTGATTTGTCTGAGTTCCTTGTAGATTCTGGATATTAGTCCTTTGTCAGGTGTATGGATTGCGAAGATTTTCTCCCACCTTGTGGGTTATCTGTTTACTATGCTGATTGTTTCTTTTGCTGTACAGAAGCTTTTTAGTTTAATTAAGTCCCATTTATTTAATTTTATTTTTGTTGCGTTTGCTTTTGGGTTCATGGTCATGAAGTCTTTGCCTAAGCCAATGTCTAGAAGGGGTTTTCCCACGTTATCTTTAAGCCTTTGATCCATCTTGAGATGATTTTTGTATAAGGTGAGAGATGAAGATCTAGTTTCATTCTCGTACATGTGGCTTGTCATTATCCCAGCACCATTGGTTGAATAGGGTGTCCTTTCCCTACTTTACGTTTTTGCTTGCTTTGTTGAAGATCAGTTGGCTGTAAGTATTTGGCTTTATTTCTGGATTCTCTCTTCATAGGTCTATGTGCCTATTTTTATGCTGGTGTCATGCCGTTTTGGTGACTATGGCCTTATAGCTTAAAGTCAGGTAATGTGATGTCTCAAGATTTGGTCTTTTTGCTTCTTCTTGCTTTGGTTATTGGGCTATTTTTTGGTTCCAAATAAATTTTAGAATTTTTTTTTTCTAGTTCTGTGAAGAATGATGGTGGTATTTTGATGGGGATTGCATTTTCCTGTAGATTGCTTTTGGCAATATGGTCATTTTCACAATATTGATTCTACCCATCTATGAGCGTGGAATGTGTTTCCATTTGTTTGTGTCATCTATGATTTCTTTCAGGAAAACTACAAAACACTTTTTTAGTTTTCCTTGTAGAGGTCTTTCGCCTAGTAGAGCGTTTTATTTTTTTGCAGCTATTGTAAAACGGATTGAGTTCTTGATTTGATTCTCAGCTTGGTCACTGTAGGTATATAGCAGAGCTTCCGATTTGTGTGCATTAATTTTGTATCCTGAAACTTTGCTGAATTCATTTATCAGTTCTAGAAGCTTTTTAGAGGTCGTTAGGATTTTCTAGGTATACAGTCATATCATCAGTAAACAGTGACAGTTTGACCTCCTCTTTATCGATTTGGATGCCCTTTATTTCTTTCTCTTGTCTTTGCTCTGGCAAGGATTTCCAGTAATATGTTAAATAGAAGTGGTGAGAGTGGGCATCCTTGTTTTGTTCCAGTTCTTAGGGGGAATGCTTTCAACATTTTTGGTTCCAAATGAGTTTTAGGATTTATTTTTCTAGTTCTGTGAAGAATGATGGTGGTATTTTCATGGGAATTGCATTGAATTTATAGACTGCTTTTGGCAGTATGGTCATTTTCATGCTATTGGTTTTACTCATCCATGAGGATGTATGGATGAATAGAATCAATATTCTGTATTGATTCAGGTGCAGAATTGTTCAGTATTATATTGGCTGTGGGTTTGTCATGGATGGTTTTTATTACATTAAGATATGTCCTTCTATGCTGACTTTGCTGAGGGTTTTAATCATAAAAAGATGCCCACTCTCACCACTTCTATTTAACATAGTACTGGAAGTCCTAGCCAGAGCAAACAGAGAGCTTGTGCAGGGAAACTCCCGCTTTTCAGAACCATCAAATCTCATGGGACTTATTCACTATCATGAGAACGAACAGCAAGGGGAAGACCAACCACCATAATTCAATTACCTCCCACCAGGTTCCTCCCATGGCAATGGGAGTTAAAATTCAAGATGATATTTGGGTGGGACACAGCCAAACCATATTAATCATGAACAACTATCCACAAACAAATTGGAGAACCTAAAAGAAATGAATAAATTTTCAGACACATACAAACTGTCACCATTGAACCATAAAGAAATAGAAAACCTCAACAAACCAATAATGAATAAAAAGATTGAAACTGTAACAAAAAGTCATGTGAAAAACCCATGACTTGATGGCTACACTGCTGAATTTTATCAAATATTTAAAGAACTAATAGCAAGCCTTCTCAAAACCTTCCAAAAAATTGAAAAGAACACATCCAAACTCCTTCTATGAGACCAGCATTTTCCAGATTTCAAAACCGAGCACACAATAAAAAAAGAAAACTATAGGACAGGACAATATCACTGATGCCCATAGATGAAAAACTAATCAGCAAAACATTAACAAAATGAATTCAACAACACATTAAAAAGATCATTCACCATGATAAAGTGGGATTCATCCCAGGGATATGAGGATGGATTAACATATGCAAATCAATAAATGTGATACATTAACAGAAACAAGAATAAAAAAGTATGTGATTATTTTAATTGATGACGAAAAAACTTTTAATAAAATTCAGCATCCTGTTGTGATAAAAATCCTCAACAAACTGTGTATAAAAGGAACATACCTCAAAATAAGAAAGGCCATATATGACAAACTCATAGCCAACATCATATTAAATAGGGAAAAATTAAAGGCCTTTCCTCTAAGATCTGGAAGAAGACAAGGATGCTTTCCTCTAAGATCTGGAAGAAGACAAGGATGCCCACTTTCATCCCTTTTATTTGACATAATACTGGAAGTCCTGGCTAGAGTAATTAAGCAAGAGAAAGAAAAAAATGACATTCCAATTGGAAAGGTAGAGTCAAATTAGCCTTATTCACAGATAACATGATCTTATACTTAGAAAAACCTAAGGAGTCCACCAAAAAACAGTTGAAATTTATAAATGAATTCAGTAAAGTTGCAGGATACAAAATCAACATACAAAAATTAGTAGCATTTATATGCCAACAGTGAACAATCTGAAAGAGAAAGCAATCTCATTAACAATAGCTACAAAGAATATTACAAAACTAGGATTCAATTTAACCAAAGTGAAAGATCTGTACAAGGAAAACTGTATTAGTCCATTCTCACATTGCTATAAAGAACTACCTGAGACTTGGTAATTTATAAAGAAAAGAGGTTTAATTGATTCACAGTTCCACAGGCTGTACCGGAAGCATGGCTGGGGAGGCCTCTAGAAATTTATAATCATAGTGGAAGGTGAAGAGGAAGGAGCCACATCTTACACGGGCAAAGAAGGAGGAAGAGAGAGTGAACGGGAAAGTGCTACATACTTTTAAACAACCAGATCTTATGAGAACTCACTCACTATCACAAGAACAGCAAAGGGAAAGTCCACCCCTATGATTAAATCACCTCCCATCAGGCCCCTCCTCCAACACTTGGAATAACAATTTGACATGAGATTTGCGTGGGGACACAGAGCTAAACCATATCAAAAACTATAAAACGATGATGAAAGAAATTGAAGAAGACATAAAAAATAGATTTTCCATGCTCATGGATTAGAAGAATTAATATTGTTAAAATGACATTACTGCTCAAATCAATTTGTAGATTCAATGTAATCCCTGTCAAAATACCAGTGAAATTCTCCACAGAAATAGAAAATAAATTCTAAAATTTTTATGAAACTACAAGAGACCCTGGATTGCCAAAGCAATCTTGAGTAAAAAAGAGCAAAGCTGGGGGCATTACACTACCTGACTTCAAAATTTACTGCTATAGTAACCAAATCAGCATGGTACTGGCATTGAAACAGACCTGGAGACCAGTAGACCAAATGTACATCCATGTATTTACAGCCAACTCATCTTTGACAGAGGTGCAAAGATGACACTGAGCTTATATTTGTCACGAAACACTGGGTGAGAAAGTTTGGTTGTTTCTTCATGATTTAGTTCAAGAACATACAATGGGAAAAGGATAGTCTCTTCAATAAATGGGATTTTATAATTTTCAAATATGTATATTTATATATAAATTTAGTCTATATACTGTCTGCCTACTTTTCAAATGTTTTGAGATTTTCTAACTGGCCTATATGTGATGATGTATTTTTGGTTTTGGCAGTGAAAAGTTTTATATGAAACTATTAGTGCAAACCACTAGTGATACAACCCAATTTTTTAGTATCTTTATTTTCCATCAGCTTGATCTGTACACTTGCTTAAGAGAACTATATTAAATGTCCCCTGGCATCTCCTTTCTTTTTTATTATTAAATATTTCAAATATATACAATAGCACAGAAAAAATATAACAGAAACTTGAGTGGCTGTCATTCTTTTTAATATCTTAACATTTGTCATACATACTTCTGAAAGTATTGCTTTAATTTAATTGTTTATTATGAGTTACACTTACCAAGTGAGTAGAGAGTATGGATGTACAGTTTAAATGGTATTAGCATTTACATAAATACATATGTAACTACCACTTGGCTGGAGAAATAGAAAATCACTAACATCTATGGAGCTTCTTGGGTCTCCCTCCTCAAGGGTGCCCTCTCTTTCTTCCCCAAGGTACAACTATCCTGGGTTTTATCTTCATCATTACCTAACATTTTTTGAAGGTTTATTGCACATGTATGAGTAATAGACATTATATTGTTAAGTTTTGCCTGTTTTTGCACTTTTAAATGGAGAGTACTGTTTGGCGTGGTTTTTTTTTGTTTGTTTTTTGTTTGTTTGTTTGTTTGTTTGAGACAGAGTGTTACTCTATCACCCAAGCTGGAGTGCAGTGGTACAATCTCAGCTCACTGCCTCCTGGCTTCAAGCAGTTCTCCTGCCTTAGCCTCCCAAGTAGCTGGTATTACAGGTGTGTGCCACCACACCCAGCTAATTTTTGTATTTTTAGTAGAGATAGGGTTTCACCCAAGCTGATATTGAACTCCTTACCTCAAGTGATCCACCCCCCTTGGCATCCCAAAGTGCTGGGATTACAGGCATGAGCCACTGCGCCTGGCCCTGACTTGTTTTTCTCCTCATATGTTTTTGAGATTCTTCTACATCAATGTATGTAGCTATAATTAATTCATCTTCATTGCTGTATAATATTAAAAATATTAATTTACCATGATTTATTTTCCACATAATTGTTGATAAACATCTGAGTTGTTTTCTGATTTTGTTTTGTTTTGTTTTTCAATTGGAGAATTTGGTCCTTTTAGATTTATTGGAATTATCGATATATTCAATTTTTCTTAGGCAGACCAAAGTGTGAGTTGGTAAGTATTGGCAGTTTGCACTCCAGAATTTCTCTGCCAATGTATTTTCACCATCACTGCATGCAATGGCCATTTTCCCACATCTTTAACAACATTTGATCTTATCTGAATTTCTAATATTTGTCATTATTTTGAGTATAAAGACGTGTTGTTTTAAGTTGCATTTCTAAGATAACTGGGGAGGTTGAACATCAATATTGTACTTATTTTAAGAGATATAACTGATATCGTTTGTGTATGTATAAGGGGTAGGGTGCATATATCATACCTCTTTACCATCTTCAGCTGCCTGTGCATTTACTGAGAATGACAATATCCAATTTACATGACAGCAGTGTAGCTATCAACTATGGGAATTTAACATTGACATAATACATTATTGTCTATATTCCATTTTTGTCAATTGCCTCAATGTTACCTTTTTAACATTTTTTTCCAGGAAAGCATCCAGTCCAGGATTACATATTGCATTTGGTTGTCACATCTCCTTGAATTTGATGTAGTGTATCAGCCTTTCTTTGTCTTCATTGACATTAACATTTTTGAAGAATATGGACTAGTTATTTATAACAGAATGCCACAATTCGGATTTGTCTGGGGCATCCTTTTTAACTGAGTTTCCTCAGGAGAACTAAGCCCTGAAGCATACATTGTATAGAGTGAATTAACCGTTTTTCCTACACATCTAGAATGAAAAATTGAGAAAATAGTCACTCAAGTCATTTTCTGTAAGGCTTACATTTGTCATGAAAGACTGGGTGAGAACGTTTGGTTGTCTCTTCATGATTTAGTTCAGATTACACATCACAGACCAAACTACTAAATAAGTAACACTGCATCCTTCTCAACCATCACATCTGGGCCAGGCATGGTGGCTCATGCTTGTAATCCCAGCACTTTGGGAGGCTGAGGCAAGAGAATTGCTTGAGCCCAGGAGCTCGAGACAAGCCTGGGCAAGTGAGACTCATCTCTACAAAAAAGTTAAAATATAAAGCAGGGTGATTGCTTGAGCCTGGGAGGTAGAGGCTGCAATGAGCCATGGTTGTTCCACTGCATTTCTGGCTGGGGTCAGGGAGTGAGACCTTCTCTCAAAAAAAACCGTATCTGGAGGTTCATAATGTAATTTGTTTGCCATTGATGTTAATTTTGATCATGTAATTGAGGTGTTTTCTAGTTTCTCCACAATATAGTTACCGCTTTCCTCTTTGCAACTAATAAGTAGCCTTGAGAGAGACTTTTTGAGATCATGCAATTATTCAGCCTCCCCTCAAGCTTTCCTCTTTTCTAGGCATTCATGAAGGATCCACTTTCATTGATGGTACTTGCCCAAACCAGTGATTACCGTGATGGTTGCAAAATGGCAAAATATGAAGAAATTACATGGGATACAACACAGAAAATTACATGGGATACAATGATGTGGAAAACAGAAAATATCTGGGAGGCAGCATGTGTTCTATCACGTATCCAGTCAGAATTTCTGAAGGAGAGAATAGGGAAGAGGAAGGAGAGAGAATGGCTAAGAATATTTCAAAATGCACGAAAGACACTTGCCTCAGATACAGGAAGTCTAAGAATATCATGCGAAATAAAGAGATATCCAAACACAGACATATCACAGTTAAATTACAAATTTCAAACAAAAAGAGAGCATCTTAGCAATAGTCAGAAAGAGAAGATAGTGCCAGCACCACTTCCTGGCCACTGGAGGCGCTAGAGGTAAACCCTATTCTGCTTTTTGAGATAATAAATTCTTTGCTTTAAAACATTTATTTATAGTTTTGCTATGTGCACTAGTTTCCCAGAGTTGCCTTAACAAATATCAGAAACAAAATAATTTTATTTCCTCATAGTCTGGGTCTGAAATGTAGGTGTTGGCAAAACGATGATGTCTTTGAAACACCTAGGGACGGACCCTTCTTTGCCTTTCCCATCTTCTGGTAGCCCCAGGCATTTCAACTCCAATCTCTGCTTTCATCATAACATGCTCATCTTGTGGGTTTTTCTTTTCCTTTTCTAATAAAGACAGCAGTCATATTGGATATAGTCCGCCCTAGTGACTTCATCTTAACTTGATTACATCTGCAAATGCCCCATTTCCAAATGACGTCATGTTCACAGACACTGGGAGTGAGGACTTCAACAGATATATTAGGGGAGCAAAATTCAACTCATGACATCATCCTAAGCACTATCGTCTGGTTTTGCCTATTTTTGAACTTTTGATTTCATATAAATAGAATCATATTTTGGACTTGTATTCTTTCAGACTTGTTTTATGTTAATATTAGGTTTTGTGATCTAGTCACGTGGGAGTGTGGGATTTCAGTTGTATTCATTTTCATTGTGTTGTAGTATTCAGTTGTATCACTATATCACAACTTATTTCTTCATCAATATTTGATAAGATTTGGGTTGTTTACAGTTTTTTACTCTTACAAACAATGTTGCTAAGAGTATTCTGTACCACTATGTTGGTGTACATATGCAAGAATTTCTTCAAAAGATGTATGTAGAAGAAAAACTGCTAGGGCATAGAGTTTGCATATCTTTAACTTTACTAAAATGCTAAACCAATTTTCAAACTTTTGTAGACAATTCACAGACCATCAGTGATGTATAGAATTTCCTTTGCCTCACATCCTTACCAACCTTTGGTATTGTCAGAATTTTTATTTTTGTCAATTTGATGGGTACCCAAAGCTACTTCATACTGGTTTTAATTTGCATTTCCTTGCTTACTACTGATAGTAAATATTCTGTTATATGTTTACTGGTCTTTTGGAGTTTCTGTTTTGTGAAGTTCTAGAATTTTCCCATTTTAATTGTATTCCATTTTTTTCTTACTAATTTTTAGAAGTTGCTTATGTTTTCTGAATAGAAGTGCTTTTTAGTTGTATGTGTTGCAAATATCTTGTCCTACTGTGTATCTTGTATTTTTACTCTTTTATAGTGGCATTTGATGAACTGAAGTTTTAAATTTTAATATGATCTAACTTATTAACACTCAAAAATACTTAGTTCTCATTGTGTCTTGGTTATAAAACCATTCCCCATTCCAAAATCATGAAGACATTCTCCTCACTTCTAAGAACTTGTTAGTTTGTCATTTATGATTGAGTCTTTATTACTCCTGGAGTTTGTGTTTTGTGAGAGAGAGAAATACAATTTAATTTTTTTCCGTGTGGCTACTCAGTGGGCTCACCACCAAATATCTTTAGAGTGTGTCTTCAGATATCTGTAGAGTGTGTCTTTAAATACCTATAGAATTTTTCTGGGCTCTATTCTATTCATCAATCTACTTATCCATTCCTACACCAATACTTAACGTGGTTTTAACTATAGTCACTTTGTGGTAAATAATTCCTGCTATTTGGTAAAGCAAATCTTTCCTCTTCTTTTATAAGAGTGTTTGGCTATTCTTGATCCTGTATGTCTTCATTAATTTTAGAATTAGCTTGACAAGATTCACAAAAAGCAAGTTGAGATCTCATATATATGTGCGTAAATGTGTGTGTGTGTGTATATATATATATACATATATATGTACACACACATGCACATATATATATATTTGTTTGTTTGTTTGTTTGTTTTTTCTTTTTTTGAGACAAATTCTCTGTTGCCGAGGCTGGAGTGCAGTGGCATGAGCTCGGCTCACTGCAACTCTGCTTCCCAGGCTCAAGTGATTCTTCTGCTTCAGCCTCCTGTGTAGCTAGGATTATAGGCACGAGCCACTATGCCTGGCTAATTTTTGTATTTTTAGTAGAGACGGGGTTTCACTAAGTTGTCCAGGCTGGTCTTGAACTCCTGACCTCAGGTGATCCATCCACCTCGGCCTCCCAAAGTGCTGGGATTACAGCCACTGCACCTGGCAGAGATCCTATATATTTTTACATTAATCTTAAAATTAACTTGTCAAGATTCACAAAACCAAGTTAAGATTATTGGCTTTTATTGAATCTGTAAATTAATTGGAGAACATTTACACATTTAAATATTGAGCGTTCTGCTTAATGAGATGACATATTTTTTCACTTATTTAGGTTTTAGTTTATATCTATTAATAAAATATATAATAAATTATTATATAAATTAATAAAATTGTATAGATTTCTCCATAGATGACTCAAAAATTCTTTGTAAGATTTGTTTTTAGGTATTCTGTGTGCTTAATGCTATTATAAATGACTATTTGTTAAAGGCACATAGAAATATGGCAATTTATTTCTGTAAAATGATTTTATTTCCAGC
The DNA here is from genome assembly GCF_009761245.1 of Sapajus apella. Classification (NCBI taxonomy): domain Eukaryota; kingdom Metazoa; phylum Chordata; class Mammalia; order Primates; family Cebidae; genus Sapajus; species Sapajus apella. The sequence continues at coordinate 20,455,613 of NW_022436978.1, forward strand.
AATTCTACTAAATGCTCCTATTTATTTTTAAATTATCTGTAGATAGCTTTAGATTTTTTTACATCACAGTTATATCACATGTAAGTATCAAGTTTAGTCTCTTCCTTCCAGAACAATTAATCTGAACACTTTCTTGTGCTTTATTATGCTAGCTAAAATCCTCATACAATGTGGAGTTGTAGTGCTGACAGTAGATATCTTAGTCCATTTGTGTTGCTATGTAGGAACACCTGAAGCTGGGTAGTTTATAAATAAAAGAGGTTTATTTGGCTCGTGGATCTTCAGACTGTACTAAAAGCATGGTGTCAGCATTTGTTTCTGGTGAGGGTCTCAGGAAGACAAAGGGGAATGGGCATCTCATGGCAAGAGGAGAGAGGAATAAAGCAAGGGAAGGGAGGTGCTTGGCTCTTTTTAACAGTCAGTTATGGTGGTAATGAATAGTGAGAACTTACCCCTGTGAGAATGACACCAAGCCATTAGTGAGGAATCTGCTCCCACAATCCAAATACCTCCTGCCAGGTCCCACCTCTAACACTGGGGGTCAAATTTCAACACGTCTGATGAGATGTCAAATGTGCAAACTACATCAGTAGGCATATTTGTTTTGTTCTTAATTTCAAAGAGAAAGCTTTCAGAAATTTTATTATGCATAATTTAGCAGAAGTTTTTGTTTATTTGTAAATATCTATTACTAGGTGTATTAGTCAGGGTTCTCTAGAAGGGCAGGACTAATAGGATACATTTTTATGTGAAAGGGAGTTTATTCAGGAGTATTGACTTACATGATCACAAGGTGAAGTCCCACAATGGGCTGTCTGTAAACTGAGGAGCAAGGAGGCCAGTTCGAGTCCAAAAACCTCAAAAGCAGGGAAGCTAGCAGTGCAGTCTTTAATCTATAGCCAAAGGCCTGAGAGCCCTTGGCGAACCATTGATATAAGTCCAAGAGTCCAAAAGCTGAAGAACTTGGAGTCTTCTGTTTGAGGACAGGAAGCATCCAGCCAGGGAGAAAGATGGAGGCCAGAAGACTAAGCCAGTCTAGTCCCTTCACGTTCTTCTGCCTGCTTTTATCCTGATTAAATCATGCCTCCCCCGATTGAGAGTGGGTCTGCCTCTCCCAGCCCACTGACTCAAATGTTAATCTCCTTTGGCAACAGCCTTACAGACACTCCTAGAAACAATACTTTGCATCCTTCAATCCAATCAAGTCGACAGTATTAACCATCACACTAGATTAAAGAGATTCTCTTCTCCTTTTTTTTTTTTTTTTTTTTTTACATATATGATACTTCTAATGTCTAATAATGATGACATCTCAGACTAATAGGAGATGAACTTCTTAATACATATCACTGACAAAACTGGGTATTTTGATTATCTTCTATTCTTAGTCAGCCACGAGTATTATGCCTGAATGTTAAATCTTCTGAAGAGCCTTTTTTCTTCACATAGGTAGAAGATCAAATGCTATTTCTCTTTTAATCTGCTAACATGTTGAATTACATTAATTGATTGCTTAAATTAAAACAATCTTGCATTTTTGGAATTAAACTGACAGATATATCATCTTTTCTTACACTAATGGGTCTAATTTGCTAATATTTAATTTATGGTTTTTATATCTAATTTATGTTATATAAGGTGCCATCATTTTATATGTCACTATGAAAGAACAAAAATACTCTCAATGAAACTATGACACAATACTTTTTCACCTTGATTTTTAATTTTATGTTTATTGAAATAATTTTTGGCTTATTTCAACATAGGTTTTATTATATGTTGCTCTTGTACACAGAAAAATATGTAAGTAAGGAAAATTGGTTTAGATAATCCTAAAACATCTTCACCGCACCCATTATAGCTATATTACATAAAATTTAAAATTACACCTTAGTCAATGTCAACTACTGTATTTCAGCAAATTGAAGACTCCACCAATTGCCTCAGGTGAAGACATATTCCTCTAATGTGAATTTGCTGTAGCTTCTGTCATTGCGAATACTAGAATTGTTTTCTCAAATTCTTAATGTATATAGATTTTTAGAATCTTATTTTAGATTCTCTCTTGTTCCATGTATGAATGCTGTGTATTTCTTTTTCAAACTTTAACCTACCTCTAATGATTGTTGCGGAGAGGAGATATGAACTGTAGACTGAGTGAGATATTCTAGGTGTGGGGGCTCTTCACACTTTCAGAGGTTCCATCTACACTGGCTCCTTGGACTAAAGGCTGCACACTCTGCTTTTGTTTGGAGCCTGACTCCTCTGCTGTTCAGCATTAGATAAAGAGGCAGGATAGGAAAAGTTAGACCTCACTGTTTTCACTTTCTGTGGATTCCCAAAGATCACCTTGCTGTTTCCTGCAGACCTCCTCCGGCTCCCCGTGTATGCTACCTTTGACTTGAAGTGCCCTTCAAGCTGCTTCAGCACGTCTGTTAGTTTGGAGCTCTGATTTCCTCCTTCAGTAACCTCCTTTGCTTCCTGTATTTCAGAGGTTTTTATATGCTTTTGAGATCAACACAACCATCCCTTATTGTTATCCTAGGCTGTTGTGGATTTATTAATAGTATTTTTCTATTTCTAGAAATCTAGGATGGGAAGCGAGGTTAGAACGTACATTCATATTGTATTTCTAACAGCATTCAACCATATTTATGTTACGGTAATTTTAAATTTATATTTGGTGTATTTTTAGACTTTTATATGATATATATACATTAAATTTAAAATTACACCTTAGTCAATGTCAACTACTGTATTTCACTGTCAACTACTGTTTAATTATATTTTAACTTTAAAAGTTAATAAGGTATTCTTAAATAAAATAAAAAATGAACTTTTCTCTTTTCACCCCCTGCAATCCCACTTCTCAGAGTTAAGTACTGTCTAGATGATAATTTCACAATCATGGTACTATTGACATGTAAGCTTGACAATTCTTTGTTATGAGGAGCTGTCCTTTCCACTGTGACGTGTTTCGCATCATCCCTGACTCCTACCGACTAGATATTATTAGCGACTGCCAAGTTGTGACAACCAAATGTATCTTGAGACATCATCGAGTGTCCCTGGGGGGAAAGGGGATCTGTGCTTGGAAACTACTGGTCTAAATTCATTTCTATGAATTTGTGAACAAACAAACATGTACATTGAATAACAGTTAAATAGAAAAATAACTTATTATACTGAAATAGTAAATGATGAAATCTGCTGGCTTCTGAGCCTTTAAAGTCAGCATTTTCAAAACTGTAGTTTTTGAACACCAGCTTGATGCTAAAGTGTTATATGAAAAAACAATGTGTATCTATGTTCCTCATGGATATTGGCCTGAAGTTTTCTTTTTTTTATTGAGTCTCTGCTGGGTTTTGGTATCAGGATGATGTTGGTCCCATAAAATGATTTGGGAAGGATTCCCTCATTTTAGATTGTTTGGAATAGTTTCAGAAGGAGTGCTACCAGTTTCTCTTTGTATGTCTGGTAGAATTCAGCCGTGAACCCATCTGGACCTGTGCTTATTTTGGATGGTAGGCTATTAATCGCTGCCCTTGTTATTGCCCTTGTTATCAACATCAGCCCTTGTTATCGGTCTATTCAGAGTTTCAACTTCCAGGTTTAGGCTTGGGAGGGTGCAAGTGTCCGGAAATTTGTCCATTTCTTCCAGGTTTACTGGTTTATGTGCATAGAGTTCTTTGTAGTAATCTCTGATGGTAGTTTGTATTTCTGTGGAATCGGTGGTGATATCCCCTTTATTGTTTTTTATTGCATCTATTTGATTATTCTCTCTTCTTTTTTATTAATCTGGCTAGTGGCCTATTTTGTTGATCTTTTCAAAAAACCAGCTCCTGGATTTATTGATTTTTTTGAAGGGTTTTTGGTGTCTCTATCTCCTTCAGTTCTGCTCTGATCTTAGTTATTTCTTGTCTTCTGCTGGCTTTTGAGTTTTTTTGATCCTGCTCCTCTAGCTCTTTCCACTTTGATGATAGGGTGTCAATTTTAGATCTTTCCTCACTTCTCTGGTGGGCATTTATTGCTATAAATGTTCCTCTAGACGCTGCTTTAAATGTATCCCAGAGATTCTAGTACGTTGTGCCTTCATTCTTGTTGGTTTGAAAGAACATCTGTATTTCTGCCTTCATTTCATTGTTTATCCAGTCAACATTCAAGAGCCAGTTGTTCAGTTTCCATGAAGTTCTGCAGTTCTGAGTTGGTTTCTTAATCCTGAGTTCTAATTTGATTGCCCTGTGTTCTGAGAGACTGTTTGTTATGATTTCCATTCTTTTGCATATGCTGAGGAGTGATTTACTTCCAATTATGTGGTCAGTATTAGAGTAGGTGCAATGTGGTGTTGAGAAGAATGTATACTCTGTGGATTTAGGGTGGAGATTTCTGTAGATGTCTATTAGGTCCGCTTGGTCCAGATCGGAGTTCAAGTCCTAGATATCCCTGTTAATTTTCTGTCTTATTGATCTGTCTAATATTGACAGTGGAGTGTTATTGTGTGGGAGTCTAAGTCTCTTTGTAGGTCGTTAAGAACTTGTGTTATGTACCTGTATGCTCCTGTATTGGGTGCGTATATATTTAGGATTGGTAGCACTTCTTTTTGCATTGATCCTTTTACCATTATGTAATGTCCTTCTTTGTCTCTTTTGATCTTTATTGGTGTAAAGTCTATTTTATCAGAGACTTGCTTTTTTTTGCTCTCGATATGCTTGGTAAATTTTCCTCCATTCCTTTATTTTGAGCCTATGTGTGTCCTTGCACGTGAGATGGCTTTCCTGAATATTGCACACGATGGGTTTGGACTTTTTATCCAATTTGCCAGTCTGTGTCTTTTGATTGGGGCATTTAGCCCATTTACATTTAAGTTTAATATTGTTATATGTGAATTTGATCCTGCCATTTTGATGCTAGCTGGTTATTTTTCCCATTAGTTGATGCAGTTTCTTCATTGTATCGATGCTCTTTACCATTTGGCACATTTTTGGAGTGGTGGGAACTGGTTGTTCCTTTCTATGCTTAGTGCTTCTTTCAGGAGCTCTTCACAATTGCTGCAAAGAGAATAAAATACCTAGGAATACAACTAACAAAGGATGTAAAGGACCTCTTCAAGAAGAACTCCATACCATTGCTCAAGGAAATAAGAGAGGACACAAACAGATGGAAAAACATTCCATACTCATGGTTAGGAAGAATCAATATTGTGAAAATAGCCATACTGCCTAAAGTAATTTATAGATTCAATGCCATCCCTATCAAGCTACCTATGACCCTTTTCATAGAACTGGAAAAAACCACCTTAAACTTCATATGGAACCAAAAGAGAGCCTGCATAGCCAAGACAATCCTAAGCAAAAAGAACAAAGCTGGAGGCATCATGCTACCTGACTTCAAACTATACTATAAGGCTACGGTAATCAAAACAGCATGGTACTGATACCCAAACAGAGATATAGACCAGTGGAACAGAACAGAGGCCTCGGAGGCAACACCACACATCTACAGCCATCTGATCTTTAACAAACCTGACAAAAACAAGCAATGGGGAAAGGATTCCCTGTTTAATAAATGGTGTTGGGAAAACTGCTAGCCTTGTGCAGAAAGCAGAAACTGGACCCCTTCCTGACACCTTACCATAAAATTAACTCCAGATGGATTAAAGATTTAAACATAAGACCTAACAGCATAAAAACCATAGAAGAAAATCTAGGCAAAACCATCCAGGACATAGGCATAGGCAAGGACTTCATGACCAAAACACCCAAAGCATTGGCAATAAAAGCCAAAATAGACAAATGGGATCTAATTAAACTCCACAGCTTCTGTACAGCAAAAGAAATAATCATTATAGTGAACCATCAATCCCCAGAATGGGCAAAAAATTTTGCAATCTACACATCTGACCAAGGGGTAATATCCAGAATCTACAAAGAACTAAAACAGATTTACAAGAAAAAAACAAACAACCCATTCAAAAGTGGGTAATAGATATGAACAGACACTTTTCAAAATAAGACATATATGATGCCAAAAAGCATATGAAAAAATGCCCATCATCACTGGTGCTTAGAGAAATGCAAATCAAAACTACATTGAGATACCATCTCACACCAGTTAGAATGGTGATCATTAAAAAAATCTGGAGACAACAGATGCTGGAGAGGATGTGGAGAAATAGGAACACTTTTATACTGTTGGTGGGAGTGTAAATTATTTCAACCATTGGGAAGACTGTTTGCTGACTCCTCAAGGACCTAGAAATAGAAATTCCATTTGACCCAGCAATCCCATTACTGGGTATATACCCAAAGGATTATAAATCATTCTACTATAAAGATACATGTACACATATGTTTACTGCAGCACTATTCACAATAGCAAAGACCTGGGACCAACCCAAATGCCCGTCAATGATAGACTCGATAAAGAAAATGTGGCACATTTATACCATAGAATACTGTGCAGCCATAAAAAACGATGAGTTCATGTACTTTGTAGGAACATGGATGAATCTAGAAACCATCATTATCAGCAAACTGACACAAGAACAGAAAATCAAACACCACATGTTCTCACTCATAGGCGGGTGTTGAACAATGAGAATACATGGACACAGGGAGGGGAGCATCACACACTGGGGTCTGTTTTGGGAGAATAGGAGAGGGACAGCATGGGGTAGGGAGGTTGGAGAGAGATAACATGAAGAGAAATGCCAGATATAGGTGACGGGGGATCGAGGCAGCAATCCACATTGCCATGTGTGTACCTATGCAACAATCCTGCATGATCTGCACATGTACCCCAGAACCTAAATTGAAATAATATATATATATAAAATATATATAAATATATATTTACATATCCATATATATTTTTATATATAGTAAATATATAAAATATATATTTATATAAATATAGTGTATATTTATACATTTTATATTATATATATATATATAAAGAAAAAACGATGTGGTCAAGTAAACTTGAGTAACACTGAGTTAACAAAATTAAACAATTTTCTTTCTTAAAAGACTTCTCTGAAACTTTAGGTTTCTACCTAGCCTTGTGAATCTTCAGGAGGGAGATATAGTTGTACTATTTCCCAAGTTTATATGGCTACAGAATCTTTATTTCATGGAACATTTTATAGGACTAATAATTTGTGGAAATCCATTGGGAGACTTTACACTGATCCTTTAAATGTAAGAAAGTCCATGACACTTTTTAACCAAATATAAATTTGAAACGATAAACCATCACCAACAAAAACCAGAGCTATGTACAGCAGGTTTTAAAACAAATGTAAGGCTGAAACAATAAAAAAAACAAACACAGAAAGATTTTATATTTCTAGTGTTCTTCTATCTCTCTACTCTGCCCTAACCCACACTAAGGAAAATCAAACCATGTGGTTTAGCAGCTGAATGAGACAAAAGCAAACAGACTGGCAGGCCCATTTGTTTTACAGAAGGTCTATGACTCTTTCATCATGGGTCAGTTATTCAAGGAATGCCACAGGCTGTTGCCAAAGGAATAAAGGATACTAATGCCATTTTAGAAGAGGCTTATCTCATGAGAGGCCATAGTAGTTCATATTTCCCTTGCCTCAAGATTCCAGGCCTCTATCTTTTTCTCTGTCCTTTGGAAGAGGTGGATGAAGTTACTGTTAATATTTTCATCAAAATTATAATGGCACAAATGGAAATTTAATATCCTTCATTGTCTTTCCAACCATTCAGTGGAGTTTTTTAATACTAAAACAAGAATCTTTATTAGAGAAAGACAAATAATTAAAAATCTTTTATAATGTTTGCATCGGATTGGTAGTCGCTGTCCATTTGTGACAGTTCTGAGGCATTGTTGTTATCGTTAGACCAGACTCAGACTGGACTGTAGGGACTGGGGGAGAGGTCCATTGCAAATAGACGCTGTGTATTCATATGAGGTCCATGGTGAAGGAAATAAGATGAAAGTAGGCTGGAAAAAAAAAACAACTAAAAGTTGAAGGTATAAGATGTACAAGGGAATATTCTTGGTATTACCGTATAATTTCCAAGCTGATTATTCAATGTTTAGAATTATGAGAAATAGAAACCAATGGAAAAAAGGAAAATATATAAATTCACGTTTCATTCAGTGGGAAGAGGCCAGGAAGAGCGAAGTTGGTTCCATTCTTATCTAAATAATCTCAATTTCCATTTTCTAAAGAAAAGCAGCATTGTGAGAAAAAGAGCCTGTGTTATGCATATTTATTCTTATGTATGTTGTCACCAGGGGGCACTAGTAAATGTTTTTTTTTTTTTTTCCCTTTATTTATTTTATTGCATTTTAAATATCAGCAAACTGAGGTTTTGGGGTACATGTGAAGAACATGCAAAATTGTTGTATAGGAACACACATGGCAGTGTGATTTGCTGCCTTCCTCCCCATCACCTACATCTGGCATTTCTCCCCTTGCTATCTCTCCCCAGCTTCCCACCCCCCACCCTCCCTCCCCTATTTCCCCCCAACGGACCCCAGTGTGTAGTGCTCCCCTCCCTGTGTCCATGTGTTCTCATTGTTCAACACCCACCTATGAGTGAGAACATGCGGTGTTTGATCTTCTGCTCTCCTGTCAGTTTGCTGAGAATGATGGTTTCCAGGTTCATCCATGTCCCTACAAAGGACCCTAACTCATCGTTTTTGATGGCTGCATAATATTCCATGGTGTATATGTGCCACATTTTCCCTATCCAGTCTATCGTCGATGGGCATTTGGGTTGGTTCCAGGTCTTTGCTATTGTAAACAGTGCTGCAACGAACATTCGTGTGCACGTGTCCTTATAGTAGAACGATTTGTAATCCTTTGGATATATACCCAGTAATGGGATTGCTGGGTCAAATGGAATTTCTATTTCTATGTCCTTGAGGAATCTCCACACTGTCTTCCACAATGGTTGAACTAATTTACACTCCCACCAACAGTGTAAAAGTGTTCCTATTTCTCCACATCCTCTCCAGCATCTGTTGTCTCCAGATTTTTTAATGATCGCCATTCTAACTGGCGTGAGATGGTATCTCAATGTAGTTTTGATTTGCATTTCTCTGATGACCAGTGATGATGAGCATTTTTTCATATGTTTGTTGGCCTCACGTATGTCTTCTTTTGTAAAGTGTCTGTTCATATCCTTTGCCCACTTTTGAATGGTCATGAAAAGCTAAAATTTCAGAATTTTCAGGAGATGAAGTGCAAAGCTGTAAGTATAAATCCTGGTTAAGTCTATTAGCCACTCTATACCTTTTATTTTTTTTATCTATAAATCGAAATATTTACAACAATCCCTAAATGGAGGTCTAAACTGAAAATTTTGTAATTACGCTAAATGAAGGATTCAATTTTCTAATCAAAACTCTGTTTTAAATTCAGAGTAATCAGAAAGAGGAGCTGACTAGATGCAGCCAGGAAGAGCTTCTCCTACTGAGAGATCAGACCAGCAAGAAGATGGGCACGCTCCAAGCAGGTTGTTAGAAGGAAGGCATTGAATGTGGACAGAGGGCGATGCAGACAGTGGGCTGAAGGGTGAGAAGCTGGGAACCCTGCATTGGGTTGCAGAGCTCTATGTCTTGTTTTTGATCCCAAGCAGCTCCTGGGGAAAGTGTCAGTTAAATGGGTGTGGAGTGGCCCATTCTCACCACAGACCTCTGGAATCCTAGCTGCAGGAGACTTTATGACCCCATGGACATTTGAGCTGGCAGGGAAAGCTGCTTGGAGAGTTGGCAGGAACAGGAATCCAGCCTGCATGGAGCTCAGATAGTTTGGCTCAGGAATAGCTGCAGTAGAGCATGGACAGGGACACCCATCCCCCAAGGCTTCCATGCTCTTTCAGGTGGCTTTGGCCTTTGTTGACTGTTGGACCTGGACAGAACAGGTCTATTTTGCCACATGGGACAGGGCCAGTATGATTTGAGTGTCCCTTGTCTGCTGGCGTCTCCCAGGGTTCATGTATGGCTGGCACCCACTTGCAGCACAGCCTCAGATGCCTATCTGGGGTACTTCTCAGTGGCCACCACCATAGCTCTTTTGCTGGCAGACAGTGCCTAACCATCATAGAGCTTTTGCAGATGGACCACAGCCAGTGTGCATCTGCTTTCAGCCTCCCCCCAGCACTTTGCTGGTGCATACACATGTGTGTGTGAACTGCACGGCTACTGTCCTGCCTCTAGCCCATTCACGTGCACAGTCCATCACCCTGCTGCTGCCCTGCTGTTGTCTGCATGTGCTTGGAACCTATTGCCACTGCCCCAATGAAGGGCTTTTGCAAGCACCCCCCCATCAGAGAGGTGTTGCCACTCTCAGAACGTCTCAGAACCTTTAGCACAGCAGGTACTTAATCTCAAGGAGCCAGAGAACAAAGCTGTGGGCCTGGTCTCAGTCCCCAGGTTAGAGCACACAGCCCACGAATGCGGAGCTGAGCCTTGGCCCACTGAAATTATTAAGAAATAAAGCCAATGAACTAAACTCAATTTATACCACAGTCAAACCCTCAAGGGGATCAAAGCCTCATTGGAAGAATGGCAACTTCAAAGATTAGAGAAACATCAGTCCACACAGGTGAGAAGGAACCAGCACAAGATCTCTGGCAACTCAAAAAGCCAGCATTTTTTTTCTTCCTTATGACTGTATTAGTTCCCCAGCAATGGTTCTTAATCAGAATTAAATGGCTGAAATGACAGACATAGATTTCAAAATGTGCATGGCAATGAAGATCATTGAGATTCAGGAGAAAGTTGAAACCCAATCCAAAAAATCTAAGAAATTCAGTAAAAGGATTCAAGGACTGAAAGACAAAATAGCCATTTTAGGAAAAAGTCAAGTTGATTTGATAGAGCTGAAAAACTCACTACAAGAATTTCATAATACACTTAGAAGTATTTTTTGGTGCAAAAGTAGTTGCAGTTTTTGTCATTACTTTTAAGTAGGAAAAACTATGATTACTTTTGCACCAACCTAATGCTAACAGCAGAATAGACTATCAACTTGATCAACTCGGCCATGTGAAAACACAGAAAAAAAATAATTTAAAAAAAATGAGCAGAATCTCTGAGAAATATGAGATTATGTGAAGAGACCAAACCTTCAAGATGGCTCATTGGCATCCCTGAAAGTAAAGGAGAGAAAGCAAGCAACTTGGAAAACATACTTAAGAATATTTACCGTGAAAATGTCCCCAACCTTGCTAGAGAAGTTGACGTTCAAATTCAGGAAATTCAGAGAACCCATCAAGATACTATGCAAGATGACCATCCCCAAGGAAATGGTCATCAGATTCTACAAGATCAAAGTAAAAGAAAAAATATTAAAAGAAGCTAGAGAGATGGGGCAGGTCACTTTCAAAGAGAACCCCATCAGACTAACAGCAGACCTTTAACAGAAACCCTGCAAATCAGAAGAGATTGGGCCTATATTTAGCATCCTTAAAGACAGGAAATTTCAACCAAGAATGTTGTATCCAGCCAAACTAGGCTTCATAAGTGAAGGAGAAATAAAATCGTTTTCAGACAAGCAAATACTAAGAGAATTCATTACCACTAAACTTGCCTTATAAGAGGTTCTTCAAGGAATACTAAACATGGAAACAAAAAGACCATTACTGGCCAGCGCAAAAGCACCCTGAAGTACATAGACCATTGACACTATACAGCAACTATAATCAAGTCTACATAGAAACCAAAAACCAATACAATAGGATCAAATCCACACCATATCAATATTAACGTTAATTGCAAAAAGGATAAATCTCCCACTTAAGAGAGTGGCAAGAGTGGCACATTATGTGGGACAGGATAAATGTCCCACAGAGTGGGACAACTCAGAAAACCAGGATAAATGTCTCACAGAGTGGCAAGTTGAATGACGAAGTAAGGACCAACTGTATTCTGTCTTCAAGAGACTCATCTCACATGCAATGACACTTACAGGCTCAAAGTTAAGAGATGAAGGCAGATCTATCAAGCAAATGGAAATGGATCAGGAGTTGCTATTTTTATTTCAGACAAAATAGACTTAAAACCAATAATAATCAAAAAGGACAAAGAAGGACATTGCATATGATAAAAGGTTCAACTCAAAAAGAAGACTTAACTATCTTAAGTATATATACACCCAACACTGGAGCATCCAGATTCATAAATCAAGTGCTTAGATACCTATGAAGAGATTTATATAACCACACCATAATAGTAAGAGACTTAAACATCCCAGTGACAGTATTAGATCAGTGAGGCAGAAAATTATCAAAGATAATTGAGATTTAAAACAGATATTTGAGACCTAAATTTATATGTCATAAACAGGGTTAAGAGGAAAGTTTATAGCACTACATTTTTTGATGTGATAATCACCCACATCAAAAAAGGAAGATCTCAAATTAACAACCTAGCATCATCTAGAGGAAATAGAAAAACAAGCAAACCAATCCCAAAGCTAGTAGGAGAAAAGAAATAACCAAAATTAGTGCTGAACTGAATGAAATGGAAACATAAAAAAATTATACAAAAGATCAATGAAACCAACAGTTGGTTCTTTGAAAGAATAAATAAGATTGATAGACTACTAGCTAGACTAATGAAAAAAACAGAAGACCCAAATAAATGGAATCAGAAATGACAAAGGGGACATTACCACTGACCCCATAGAAATACAAAAACTCTCTGAAACTCTGAAGAACACCTCTATGCACACAAACTAGAAAACCTAGAAGAAATGAACAAGTTCCTGGAAATGCACAGCCTCCCAAGATTGAACCAAGAAGAAATTGAAACCCTGAGCAAATCAATAAGGAGTTGTGAAATTAAATCAGTAATAAAAAACGTACCAACTAGAAAAGGTCCTAGACTAGGTGGATTCACAGGTGAATTCTACCAGACATAGAAATCAGAACTTGTACCAATTCAAATGAAACTCTTCCAAATAATTGAGGAGGAGGGTGCCCACCCTAACCCATTCTGTGAGGCCAGCATCATGCTGATACCAAAATCTGGCAGAGACACACCAAAAAAAGAAAACTTTAGGCCAATATTCCTCATAAACATAGACACAAACATTCTCAACAAAATACTAGCAAACCAAGTCCAGCAACACACAGAAAAGCTAGTCTTTCATGATCGAGCAGGCTTTATTCCTGAAATGCAAGGCTGATTTAACATGCACAAATCAATAAATGTATTAATCACATAAACAGAACTGAAACAAAAAAACCCATAATCACCAAGATAATGGGGAAAATGTCTCCAGGGCATGTCATAGGCCTTTCATGGTCTATCCTATCATCACAGTCCTGGAGGCCTATGAGGAAAGAATAGATTTCTTGTCCAAGCCCAGGGCTCCCCTGCTGTTTGCAGCCTAGAGACTTCATGTTCTGCATCCCAGCTGCTCTAGCCATAGCTGAAAGGGCCAAGGTACAGCTCAGGCCATTGCTTCAGAGATTGCAAGGCCCAAGTCTCAGCAGCTTCCATTTGGTGTTGAGCCTGTGGGTGCACAGAAGTCAAGACTTGAGGATTGGGAACCTCGCCTATATTTCAGAGGATGTATGGAAGTGCCTGGATGTCCAGGCAGAAGTTTGCTGCAGGCTCAGGACCCTCGTGGAGAACCTCTGCTAGGGCAGTGCAGAAGGGAAATGTAAGGTTGAATCCCCCACACAGAGTTCCCATTGGGGCACTGCCTAGCGGAGCTGTGAGAAGAGGGCCACCATCTTCTCGGTGGTAGATCCACTGATGGCTTGCATCATGCACCTGAGAAAGCCACTGACAACACCAGCCTGTGAAAGCAGCTGGGAGGGAGGCTGTACCCTGCAAAGCCACAGGGGTGGAGCTGCCCAAGATGATGGGAACCCACCTCTTGCATCAGCATGACCCAGATGTTAGACATCGAGTCACAGTAGGTCATTTTAGACTGATTTTACTGCCCGCTGGATTTCAGACTGCACGAGGGCTTTAGCCCCTTTGTTTTGGCCAATTTCTCCCATTTGGAATGAGTGTATTTATCCAATACCTGTACCCCATTGTATCTAGGAAGTAACTAAACTTCCTATTGATTTTACAGGCTCATAGGCAGAAGGGATTTGCTTTGTCTCAGATGAGACTTTGGACTGTGGACTTTTGAGTTAATGCTGAAATGAGTTAAGGCTTTGGCATGAGATTTAGGAGAGGCCAGCAGTGGAATGATATGGTTTAGCTGTGTCCCCACCCAAATCTCATCTTGACTTGTGGCTCCCATAATTCTCATGTGTTGTGGGAGGGACCCAGTGGGAGATAATTGAATGATGGGGACAGTTTTCCCCATACTGTTCTCATGGTAGTGAATAAGTCTCACAAGATCTGACAGTTTTATAACTGGTTTTCTTTCTTGCTTGGCTCTCATTTTTTCTTTCCTGCTGCCATGTAAGATGTGCCTTTTGCCTTTTGCCATAATTATGAGGCTTTCCCAGGCACATAGAACTCTGAATCCATTAAACCTCTTACCCAGTCTCAGATGTCTTTATCAACGACATGAAAATGGCCTAATACACTGCCCAAAGCAATGTAGAGATTCAATACTACTCCTATTAAACCACCAATGACATTTTTTTACAGAATTAGAAAAAACTATTCCAAAATTTACATAGAACCAAAAAAGAGCCTGAATAGCCAAAGCAATCCTAAGCAAAAAAAACAAAAACAAAACAAAAACAAAGGTATCTATAGTATAGATGTCAAAGTATACTATAAAGCTACAATAATCAAAACAGCATGATAATGGTACAAAAACAGTTGCACAGACCAAAGAAACAAGTGTAAGAACTGAGAAATAAAGCTGTATACCTACAATGATCTGATCTTTGACAAAGGTGACAACAATAAGCAATGGGGAAAGGAATTCATAGTCAATAAGTGTTGCTGGGATAACTGGCTAGACATATGCGGAAGATTAAAACTGGACCCCTTTCTTACATCATATATAAAAATCAACTCAAGATGGATTAAAGACTTAAATGTAAAACATAAAAACATAAATGTAAAACATATAAAAAACTCTAGAAGAAAACCTAGGAAATACCATTCTGAACATAGGCCCTTGCAAAGATTTCCTGATAAAGACTCTGAAAGCAATTGCAACAAAAACAAAAATTGATAAATGGGCTCTAATTAAACTAAAGAGCTTCTGTGCAGTAAAAGAAAGTATCAATGAAGTAAACAGTCTACAGAATGGAAGATAATATTTGCAAATGATTCCTTTGACAAAGGTATAATATCCAGAATCTATAAGAAAGTTAAATAAATAAGCAAAAAAACAGTCTTATTTAAAAATGGACAGGAACATGAACAGACACTTCTCAGAAGAAGACATACATGTGGCCAACCATGTGAAAAAATGCTCAATATTACTAATCATCAGAGAAATGAAAATCAATGAGATACCATCTCACACCATTCAGAATGGCTATTACTAAAAAGTCAAAAAATTACAGATGCTGGTGAGTTTGCAGTAAAATGGGAAAGTTTATACACTACTAGTGAGAATGGAAATTAGTTCAGTCATTTTGGAAAGCAGTTTGGTGAATTTCCAAAGAGCTAAAAGCAGAGTTACCATTTGATCCAGCAATCTAATTTTTTGGGTACACACCCAAAGGAATATAAGCTGTTCTACCAAAAAGACAAAGGCATCTGCTTATTGCAGCACTATCACAAAAGAACAGACATGGAATCCACTTTGATGCCCATCAATGGGGGACTGGATAAAGGAAATGTGGTACATATGCACCATAGAATGCTATGCAGCCATAAAAAAACACAAAATTATGTCATTTGAAAGATGCAGCTAGAGGCCATTATCCTAACAAATTAACACAAGAACAGAAAACCAAACACTGCATATTCTTACTTGTAAGTGGGAGCCAAGCATTGAGTGCACATGGACGGAAAGAAGAGAACACTAGACACTGGGGCCTACTTGAGGGTGGAGGGTGGGAGGTGGGTGAGGATTGAAAAGCTACCTATTCAGTACTATGCTGACTAGTTGAGTGACAAAATAATTTGTACGCCAGATCAGCAACGTGTGACTTACTCGTATAACAAACCTGCAAATGTACCCTAGAACCTAAATAAAAGTTGGAAAGAAAAACAATCATGTCATTTAGCAAAAAGTACACTTAATAATAAAAACATAAAATAATTTGTTCTTGAAGAGTACAGTACAATGGTCAAAGATTTTTCTATCACATGACCAATGGCCTCTGAAATTCAGGAAGTACATTCAATAAAATGGACTAACAAAAATTCATGCAACAAGTTTGCCTGTATAAAACTAGAAGCCTCAGATTGTTTTTGATGAAATGTGCTATCTTTTCAACTGCAAATTCCTATCAGCATTCTAAAGTAATTGAGTTATGAAATTCAATTGGATTACAAAAGAAATAAGTACAATAATAAATTCAGATGCCTTTTGATGTAATTATTTATAACACATTATAATTGTTATGGAAATCTTAATTAAAAAAAGAAGTCTTATTTTTGAGGGTCAGTGGTGGTACCTGTGTTAGTCTCACAGTGCCATGTTTCTGGAGCCTCTCATTTATGTCTGTCATCTTTATGCTATATCCAGACTTCTCTGATGTATCCAAAGACAATGTGGCTATTTGAAGAGGAAAAGGTAAAGTGGGGTGAGGTTGAGAGGATTGAGAATAGAAGGCAATATAATATCCTTTGGACAATTTGAAACATCAAAACAAAGATTTTCCCTCCATCAAAAGAAAAAAGGGAAAGGGTGGATAAAATTGAAATTATATAACACATGTTTCAAAAGAATATATACCTATGTGTTTTGTAATATACTAGATATATATTATCTAGCATATATCTATTATATGTAATATATATAATTACATATTATCTATTATATATCTTTGTAATTGTTTTTTCAAAACTAGAGTTAATAAAAAATGTTTATTTTGAAATATTAGAAGTATAGTTTGCCTAAACAGTTACTGCAAATTTACTAAAGTTACTGACATGGTTTGGCTGTGTCTCCACCCAAATCTCATCTTGAATTCCCACGTATTGTGGAAGGGACCTGGCGGAAGGTAATTGAATCATGAGGGCAGGTTTTCCCATTCTGTTCTCATGATAGTAAGTCTCACAAGACCTGATGGTTATTATAAGGGGGTATTTTCCTGCACAAACTCTCTTTGCCTGCTGCTATCCATGTAAGACATGACTTGCCTCTTCTTGCCTTCTGTCATGATTGTGAGGTTTCCACAGCCATGTGAACTCTAAGTCCAATTAAACCTCATTCTTTGTAAATTGCCCAGTCTCAGGTGTGTCTTTATCTTTACACATAACTTTATTTATTTATTTATTTATGTTTACAAATGAAGCAAGAAAAAAACTTTAGCATTAAAGGTAGTATTATTTGAGTAAAACAGAAGAAAGTAATTCTGTGTTCAGGACTTGCTGTAAGCAGATTTTGGGAGGACTTGCTTTCCAGAAATGAAATGAACATGAGGGGGGGAAAAAGAAAAATAACTAAAATTGAAAACAAAATCTGTTGCATGTAAACTTTATCTCAACAGTCTTCACTGTAGTTAACCCTCTTAGCAATTTCTCTCACCTCTAATTTTTCATTTTTATCATCACAATAGACATTAGAATACTATTAAGGCATCACCTGACATGAATAAAACCTTTCTAATTTTATTTCTCTGATAAACCTGGTATAAAACAGGATAAAAGACTATAGCCTTTCAAAATGGTCATTATCTTTAGAATTATACATGGTAAAAATGCCAAGCCAATTTCAGCAACCTTAGACTTCAAGATCTTTTTACCTCTGAGACATTGAAACAAAAGCAGGATGTTGACTAACCAAGTTCATGTGCATAAACTAACCGTTTTAGTCAAGACCTAACCTTAATGCATCCACAAGAAATCCAATAGAGCCATCATCTGCCAATGGGAAGTTTGCTTTTTTTTCCTGAAGATTTTGGGGGAACAAAAAGGAGCTTTACCCATAAAAACTCAGAATTTCTCCAGAAAAGTCCTCATGAACCATCTCTTCTCCCAGGAACCTCCTCTCAGCCTCTATTTACCAGGTATCTTTTTTTCCACCTGACTTCCTGCCCTAATGTGTCTCTAAGAAACTCTTAATTTGTCTTTTTCTCTCCCCACCTCTGTTTCATTTTTTCAATTTTAATCTGACATTACAAAGGTTATTCTAGCCTCTTTCTTTTTAAAAATTTTAACAGATTTCATCATTAAGAATTTCCTCATGCCTCTGCACAATCCCCTCTCTTTACCACAGGCTTCCATGGATCTGATTTCTCTCTATATGCTGTTGTCTTTCCTGAATGTCATACAATTGGCCATAAAGTATGTAGCCTTTTGTGTATGGCTTCTTCCAGTTACCACAATGCTTTGAAATTTATACATGTTACGTGTATTAGTGGTTTGTTCCTTTTATTGGTGAGTAGCCTTGCACTGCATGGATGTAGTACAATTTGTTTCTCCATTTACCGGTATGTATATATGTTGTTGTTTTTAGTTTTTGGCTATTATGAATAAAACTGTCATAAACATTTCCTGTTTGTGGAAAAACACTGTCATAAACAGGTGTTTGTGTGGTCACATTCTATTATTCATTTTGGATAGCTACAGATAAGATTGCTGGATCCTATATTTAACTTTATAGGTACTGTTAAACTATTTTCCACACGAACTGTATTATTTTGCATTCTCACCAGTAATATTTGAGATATCTAGTTGCTCCACATGCCTGTCTTGACTTGATATTGTCATTCTTTCTAATTGTAGCCATTCTAGTAAATGTATAGAATGTCTTTGTGGTTTTAATTTACATTTTCTCAATGATTAATGATGTCTAGCATCTTGTCATGTCCTTATTTGCCCTCTGTATACCTTCTTTTTTTTTTTTCTTTTTTAAATTTGCAAGTTTACCACCAAAAAGGTGAACTTCTGTAATTTTTTGTAGAGATGGGGTTTTGCCATGTTGCCCATATTGGTCTCCAGCTCCTGGGCTCAAGTGATCCACCTGTGTTGGCCTCCCAAACTGCTGGGATGACAGGTGTGGGCCTCTGTGCCTGGGCTATATATCTTCTTTAATGAAGTTTTATTTGAATGGCTTTTAAATTAGGTTGTGTTCTTATTATTGAGTTGGAAGCGTTCTTATATTCTAAATATTTTTCTAAATTTTTTAAAGTTCTTTTTTGTCTCTTAGGGATATCCCTATTGCAGTAATGCTGCAAATATGTTTTCCTAGTTTGTCAGTTGTCTTTTTTTAAATCTAATTTTTTTTTTCCTCTGGGAAGAGGAAGTCTCCAGTGTGGACTGAAGGTGCTCTCTTTCTTCCCTAGTTTATTGTTTGTCTTTTGATGTTACTAATGGTATTTACGCAATAAATATGTTTATTTAAAAATCTTTATATATATATATTTATTTATTTTGAGACAGAGTCTCACTCTGTCACCCAGGCTGGAATGCAGTGGCACAATCTCAGCTCACTGCAACCCTCATGGGTTCAAGTGATTCTTCTGCCTCAGCCTCCTGAGTAGCTGGGATTACAGCTGTCCACCACCATGCCCGGCTAATTTTTGTATTTTTAGTAGAGATGGGATTTCACTATGTTGGACCAGGCTGGTGTTGAACTCCTGACCTCAAGTGATTGGGCCACCTAGGCCTCCCAAAGTGTTGGGATTACAGGCGTAAGCCACTGTGCCTGGCAAAAAATGTTTATTTTTAAAACTGTACTCACATTTCTCAATTTTAAAAATTGCCACTGGATTTGAATCATAGGAAGCCTCTCTTAATGAGATTTAAAGAGGAATTCACTCATGCTTTCTTCTAGTGACTTCCATTTATTCTAATTACATTTTAAAATATTTATATTTCGTAATTTGTATTTGATGTGAAGTCGGTATCTCATTTTATCTTTTTCGTATGATTCCTCAGTTTACCCAGCACTATCTGTTAAATCTTTGTTCCAGTGATTTGAGATGACATCGTTATTACATACTTAATTTCTGCATATATTTGTGTCTACCTTTGGGCTTTCTATTTAACTTCTGTTAGTCTATGTATCAGTACCACATTGCTTTAACTATATATGGTCTGTAGTATGTTTTAATGTAGGCAGGATTAGTATCCCTCATAGATTTGATTTTAGTGACTATTTTTGCATATTTGTTTTTTTCATATGGACTTTTTAAGACAAACTTTTTATTTTAGAGAAGTTTTAGTTATACAAAAAGTTGCAAAAATAGTGCAGAAAATTCCTGATATACTCCACACAATTACCTTTATTATTAAGGTCTTAAAATACTATGGTACATTTGTCATGATCATTGGACCGGTAACTACCAATAACAGTAATACACGGTTATTAACTGAAGTTCCCACTTTATTCATATTTCTTTGGTTTTGACCTAATGTCCCTTTTTCCGTCCTAGGATTCCATCCTGGGTACCACATTATATTTATTTGTCATATCTTCTTAGGCTCTACTTGGCTGTGGTCATTTTTCAGGCTTTCCTTGTTTTTTGATGACCTTGATAGTTTGTTTTGTTTTGTTTTGTTTTTTTGAGACAGGATCTTGCTCTGTCACCCAGGCTGGAGAGCAGTGGCACAATATCGGCTCACTGCAACCTACACCTCCTGGGGACAGTTTTTAAGAGTATTGGTCAGGCATTTTATGGAAGATCTTGCAATTGGGATTTGATGCTTTCCTCATGATTATATTGGGTTTTGGGTTTGAGGGAGGAAAACCAGAGATGGAAAGTGACATATTCATCATGCACTGTCATCACTGTTGGTGTGAACCTCGAACACGTGCAGAGGCAGTTTTTGTCATGTTTCTCCACTGTGAAGTTACCTTTCCAACTACTCTTAATAAAGAAGTCACTATATATAGACCACACACTTAAAGATTGGGGAGTTATGCTCCTCTTCTTCGAGCATTGAGTATCTACATAAATTATTTGAAATTCTGGCCTAAAGATTTATCTATTCTTCCCCATATATTTACATATTCAATTATTTATTTATATCAGGATAGACTGATGGATATTTACTCTATATTTTGAACTATAATATTTCTTTGTTTTGTTGCTGAAATTTTTTCGACTTTGGCCACTGAGAACCTTTTTTTTTTTTTTTCATGGTTTCATAGTGGACTTTATTGGGAAAAGTTGGTGTAAAAAACATTCAAATTCATAAAATTTAAATAAGATAGATAGTAAATTATGCCTTGCAGTTAAAGTAATCACTATAGTAATCACAAATAAGGTAAAGTCTAAATTATTCCCTAAGCAAACACTATTTTGTCAGGCTTTTCTGCTGCAAGCCCAAGGCGGCAAACATTCCAATTATTAGAAGTGAGCCCGATGATGAATTTGCATTTGAAGTTGGAAGAAAGGGGAAAAAGGTGTGTTCTGATTATGGCATCAGGACCTCTGTTGGCTCCTGGGTCCAGTTGACATACCCCCATCATTATGATTTTGTGGGAGAATTTCCTTTTGTTCCTGTACTACACGTATTTTACACCTTTTTAAACTGCCCCACAGTTCTTGAATGTTGTTTTTATTCTTTTCTTTTCCTCTTTCCTCTTTGCTTTTAAATTTGGGAAGTTTCTTTTGACCTATCTGCGAGCTCACTGATGCTTTCCTTGATTGTGTCCAGTCTCCTGATAAGCCCCTCCAAGATGTTCTTCACTTCTGTTACAGTGATTTTTATTTTTTATATTTATTATTATTATTATTTGAAATGGAGTTTCACTCTTGTTGCCCAGGTTGGAATGCAATGGCACAATCCCTGCTCACGACAACCTCGCCTCCCAGGTTCAGGTGATTCCCCTGCCTCAGCCTCCCAAGTAGCTGGAATTACAGCCATACACCACCACGTCTGGCTCATTTTGTTATTTTAGTAAAGACAGGGTTTCTCCATGTTGGTCAGGCTGGTCTCAAACTCCTGACCTCAGATGATCCACCCACCTTGGCCTCCCAAAGTGCTGGGATTACAGGCGTGAGCCACCGCACCTGGCGTAGTGCTTTTTACTTTTAACATTTCCCTTTGAGTCTGAGAGCCTCCATCCCTCTGCTTAAATAACCCATCTTTTGTTGAATGTTGTCTCCTGAGACTGATTAACATATTAATCATAATTACCTTAATTCCCTGTCTGATAATCCCAACGTTTGTGTCATAGATCTGAGTCTGGTTCTTATGCCTGCTCTGTCTCTTCATACTGATTATTTTCTTGCCTTTTGCCTTTTTTTGCCGTGTCGTGCCTTAAAAGGTGGACATGTTGTATCAGATAATAGGAACTGAGGTAAACGGGCCTTTAATGTGAGGATTTATGTTAACCTGCCCAGGGTGGGGCTGTGTTTAGTGCTTCCTATACCTATAGTTGTCAGAGGCTTGAAATATGTCCCTTGTTTGTTTTCTGCTGTCTTGATTTTGGGATTTCCTAGGTACTTGACAGAGTCTGTGTCTTGCCGCTCCTTTAGCTATAATGCAATTGTAGTTATACCGTGATCTTGCTTGTGAGGTGGTCTGGTGGTAAGGCGTGGAGGGATGGGAGCATTCCACAATACTCTGATTAAATCTTGGTGGTTTAGTGGGCCTGTCTTCCGGGGCTATGACCTCCACCTGTGTTTCTCCCCTTTCATCCCCTCTGCCCCCTGCTCCCTTCTTTAGCTATGACATTCCCAATTTACTGTCTCTAACTCCTGACACCTTTTCACCTTATTTTAAACTTATTTGGGGAGACAGAAAAGCTAGCGGCTACTGGAGTGAGAGGAACGCTTTGCTGAGAGGAACCCCACTAGGTTATCACAGATTAGACCAAGGAAGATTTCATCATGACTCTGGCCACGTTTTTTCTTTTCAGTAAACCTTTGTTAGGAAGCAGCTCTGGGCATATTTCTGTATTTCACAAGGATTACTCTTCCCGCCACCGCCCCCCACCACTGTCAGAGGCATGAGGGTGTCTTTCTCAGTCTTCTCTTTGAGAACCTGATGAAGTGTCTAAAAGGAAAGCTCACAAAATTATAGACCCCCAAGACTACTGTCCCCAGGAGTTTCTCATTCTCATTCTAGTTCATTCCTACTCTCCTGCAGTTCGTCAAATCCACCATTTAAAAGTTTCTACCAGTTTATGGACCCAGAGACTTCTGTTCCAGGTAAGCAGATCTCAGCTGTGCCTCTCGAGATGAGCTTGCTTCTTCAGACTTTCGGTAGCAGTCTGCCGTGTAACCTCAGTTTTTTAATGGGTTAAAAAATAATTGATTTTTTTTGTTTGTACAGCTTTTTCTTGTAAACACAAGTGTGACAACCTTCAAGCTCTTTACAAGTCAGACTTGAAAGTGAAAGTGTCCCTGTGAACTTCTTTGTCAACTTATCTAGCTTCATAAATAAGCTATTACTACATTTAATGGGATTTCATCAAATTAATAAATTCACTTTGGGAGAACTGACAGCTTTATGATGCTGCATTGTAGCATCCAACAAGAGGAAATGCCTTTTGTTCATTTACATCCATTTTTGTGATTTTCAGGATTGATTTAAAGCTTTCCTCACAAGTCTTGCACATTTCTTAAGTTTATTCCTAAATATTTAATTTTCTCCATTGGTGCCATTATTGGGATTTTGTCTGCTATTATTTTCTCTAACTGGTTATTATTTGTGTAGATGAAGACTGTTCATTATTGAACGTTAATTTTATGTCCTCACTTATTCATTCTTTTATTGTTGGGGCCAGTTTTACCTTTAAATTTCTAGGGGTTTTTATGTGTACTAGCATATCGTCTACTTATGGAGGTAGCTTTACTTGCCTTTAACCATTGTAATGCCTTCAGTTGGTTCCTCTTGTTGATGTGCATTGACTAAATTGAATAGTAATGCAGATATCTGGCCTTCTTGCCTGTTCCTGAATCTCAGTGAAAATGCCTCAAGTGTGTCCTTACTAAGACATTTTAAGGTGATAGCCTTCCGCCAAGATGGCTGAATAAAAACAGGTCCCGAGCACAGTTCGCAGTGTGAGCAACACAGAAGACGAGTGATCTCTGCATTGCCAACCGAGGTGCCAGGTGCCTCTCAATGGGACTGGTTAGACAGTGGGTGTAGCCCAAGTAGGGCATACTGAAGCAGGGCGGGGCGTTGCCTCACCCGGGAAGCGCAAGGGGCCAGAGAACTCCCTCTCCTACCCAAGGGAAGCTATGAGGGACTTTTCCAGACATTCTGACACTCTGGCTCAGATACTGCTCTTTTTCCATGGTCTTTACAACCTGCAGACCAAGAGATTCTCGCTGGTGCCAACAACACCAGTGCCAGTTTGTGTGGGTTTCCAGCACAAAACTGAGTGGCCATTTTAGCTGGTGCCTAGAACAGCAGTGAGACAGAACCGCTCATTACCCCCCAAAAAAGGGGGGTGAAGGCAGGGAACCAAGTGATCTTGGCTACAAAGACCACCAAGCTGAGACTCACTGGCTTGAAATTCTCACAGTCAGCACAGCAGTCTGAGCTTGACCTGGGACAGTCAAGCTCAGTGCAGGTCGGGGCGTTCGCTATTACTGAAGTAGTTCTAACTTTGCCTGTGTGAACAAAATCACAAGGAAGTTTACACAGCAGCTGGGCAGAGCCCATGGCAGCTCAGTAGTGCCTCTGCAGGCACACTGTGACTAGACTCCCCTCTTGATGGGCAGGGCATCTCTGAAAAAAGGCAGCAGCCCATCACAGACTTAGAAATAAAGCCCCACCTTCCTGGGACAGAGCACCTGGGAAAAGGGGCAGTTGTGAGTTCCACTGCAGCAGACTTAAACGTCCCTGCCCAGCAGCTCTGAAGAGAGCAACGGAGCTCCCAGCACAGTACTTGAGCTCTGATAAGAGACAGATTGCCTGCTCAAGTGGCTCCCTGACTCCCACGTATCCTAAGAGACACCTCATACAGGAGAGCTCTGGCTGACATCTCACGGATACCCTGCTGGGACGAAGATAACAGAGGAAGGAACAGGCAGCAATCCATGCTGTTCTGAAGCCTCAATGGGTGATTTCCAGGCAAGCAGGGTCTGGAGTGGACTTCCAGCAGTCCTATAGCAAAGGGGTCTGACTGTTACAAGGAAAGCTAAAAAAAAAACAAAAACAAAAAACCAGAAAGAAATAGCTTCAACATCAACAGAAATGATGTCCACTCAGAAACTTCATCCAAAGTCACCAACTTCAAAGACCAAAGTTAGATAAATCCATGAAGATGGGAAGAAACCAGCACAAAAAGGCTGAAATTGCCAAAAGCCAGAACACCTCTTCTCCTCAAAGGGAACACAACCCCCACCAAAAAGGGAACAAAACTGGATGGAGAATGAGTGTGACAAATTGACAGAAGCAGGCTTCAGAAGGTGGGTAATAACAAACTTCTCCAAGCTTAAAGGAACATGTTCTAACCCAATGTAAGGAAGCTAGAACCTTGAAAAAAGGTTAGAGGAAATGCCAATGAGAATAGCCAGTGTAGAGAAGAACATAATAAAATCCTTTATGACTTTGGGAGGCTGAGGCGGGTAGATCACGAGTTCAGGAGTTTACCATACCCTGGCCAATATGGTGAAACCTCATGTCTACTAAAAATACAAAAATTAGCCGGCTGTGGTGGTGCATGCCTATAGTCCCAGCTGCTCAGGAGGCTGAGGCAGGAGAATTGCTTGAACCTGGGAGGCAGAGGCTGCGGTGAGTGGAGATCACACCACTGCACTCCAGCCTGGGCAATGGAGCAAGACTCCATCTCAAAAAAAAAAAAAAATCCTTTATGGATAAGCAACTGCTGAGAGATTTTGTCACCACCAGACCTGCCTTACGAGAGCTCCTGAAGGAAGCACTAAACATGGAAAGGAACAACCAGTACCAGCAACTGTAAAAACATACCAAACTGTAAAGACCATTGATACTATGAAGTAACTGCATCAACTAATGGGCAAAACAACCAGCTAGCATCAAAATGGCAGGATCAAATTCACACATAACAGTATTAACCTTAAATGTAAACTGGCTAAATGCCCCAATCAAAAGACACAGACTGGCAAATAGGATAAAAATAGGATAAAAAGTCAAGACCCATTGGTGTGCTCTATTCAGGAGACCCACCTCATGAGCAGAGACACACATAGGCTCAAAATAAAGGGATGGAAGAAGATCTACCAAGCAAATGGAGAGAAAAACAAACAAAAACCAAGGGTTGCTATCCAAGTCTCTGATAAAATAAACTAAACCAACAAAGAGACAAAGAAGGACATTACCTAATGCTAAAGAGATCAAGGCAACAAAAGAGCTAACTATCCTAAATATATATGCACCCAATACATGAGCACCCAGATATATAAAGCAAGTTCTTAATGACCTATAAAGAAATGTAGAATCCTATACAGTAATAGTGGGGTACTTTGACACCCCACTGTCAATGCTAGACAAATCAGTGAGACAGAAAATTAACAAGGATATCCAGGACTTGAACTCAGATCTGGACCAAGTGGACCTAATAGACATCTACAGAACTCTCCACCCCAAATCCACAGAATATGCATTATTATCAATACCACATCACACTTATTCTAAAATTGACCACATAATTGGAAGTAAAATACTCCTCAGCAAATGCAAAAGAATGGAAATCATAACAGTCTCTCAGACCATAATGTAATCAAATTAGAACTCAGGTTTAAGAAACTCAACACCACACTACATGGAAACTGAACAACCTGCTCCTGAATGACTACTGGGTAAGTAATGAAATGAAGGCAGAAATAAAGATGTTTTTCAAAACCAATGAGAATGAAGACACAAAGTACTAGAATCAATTTAAAGCAGTGTCTACAGGGAAATTTATAGCAATAAATGCTCACCAGAGAAGCGTGGAAAGATCTAAAATCGATACCCTAACGTCACAGTTAAAAGAACTAGAGGAGCAAGATCAAACAAATTTAAAAGCTAGCAGAAGACAATAAATAACTAAGATTAGAGCAGAACTGAAGGAGATACACAAAAAAACCTTCAAAAAATCAATAAATCCAGGAGCTGGTGTTTTGAAAAGATCAACAAAATAGATAGACTGCTAGCCAGACTAATAAAAAAGGAAAGAGAGAAGAATCGAATAGATGCAATAAAAAGTGATAAAGGGGATATCACCACCAATTCCACAGAAATACAAACTAACACCAGAGATTACTATGAACAACTCTATGCACATAAACCAGTAAATTTAGAAGAAATGGATAAATTCCTGGACACTTACACCCTCGCAAGACTAAACCGGAAAGAAGTTGAATCCCTGAATAGATCAATAACAAGGTCTGAAGTTGAGGCAACAATTAATAGCCTACCAACCAAAAAAAGTCCAGGTCCAGATGGGTTAACAGCCGAATTTTATCAGACGTACAAAGAGGAGCTGGTACCATTCCTTCTGAAACTATTTCAGCAATACAAAAAGAGGGAATTCTTAATTCATTTATGAGACCAACATCATCCTGATACCAAAATCTGGCAGAGACACAACTAAAAAAGAAAATTTCAGGCCAATATCCATGATGAACATTGATGTGAAAATCTTCCATAAAGTATTGGCAAACTGAATCCAACAGCACATCAAAAAGCTTCTACATCACTGTCAAGTCAGCTTCATCCCTGGGATGCAAGGCTTGTTCAACATATGCAAATCTATAAATGTAATCCATCACATAAACAGAACCAAAGACAAAAACCACATGATTATCTCAATAGATGCAGAGAAGGCCTTAGACAAAATTCAACAGCACTTTATGCTAAAAACTGTCAATAAACTAGGTATCAATGGAGCATATCTCAAAATAATAAAAGCTATTTATGACAAACCTACAGCCAAAATCATACTGAATCAGCAAAAACTGGAAGCATTTCCCTTGAAAACTGGCACAAGACAAGGGTGCCCTCTCTCACCACTCCTATTCATCATAGTATTGAAAGTTCTGGCCAGAGCAATCAGCCAAGAAAAAGAAATAAAGGATATTCAACTAGGAAAATAGGAAGTCAAATTGTCTCTATTTGCAGATGACATGATTGTATATTTAGAAGACACCATCAACTCAGCCCAAAATCTCCTTAAGATGATAAGCAACTTCAGCAAAGTCTCAGGATACAAAATCGATGTGCAAAAATCACAAGCATTCCTATGCACCAATAACAGAAAGAGTCAAATCATGAGTGAACTCCCATTCACAATTGCTACAAAGAGAATAAAATACCTAGGAATACAACTAACAAGGGATGTGAAGGACCTCTTCAAGGAGAACTACAAACCACAGCTCAAGAAAATAAGAGAGGACACAAACAGATGGAAAAACATTCAATGCTCATGGTTAGGAAGAATCAATATCATGAAAATGGCCATAATGCCCAAAGTAATTTATATATTCAATGCTATCCCCATCAAGCTACCATTAACCTTCTTCATAGAACTGGAAAAAACCACCTTAAACTTCATATGAAACCAAGAAAGAGCCTGCATAGCCAAGACAATCCTAAGCACCCAAACCAAACCAAACCAACCAACCAAACAAAAACAACAAATCTGAGGATATCACACTACCTGACTTCAAACTATACTACAAGGCTACAATAATCAAAACATCCTGGTACTGGTGCCAGAACAGAGATATAGGCCCATGGAACAGAACAGAGGCCTTGGTAGTAATGCCACACATCTACAACCATCTGACCTTTGACAAACTGGACAAAAACAAGCAATGGGGAAAGGATTCCCTGTTTAATTAATGGTGTTGGGAAAACTGGCTAGCCATATGCAGAAAGCTGAAACTGGACCCCTTCCTTACACCTTACACAAAAATTAACTCCAGATGGATTAAAGATTTAAACATAAGACCTAACACCATAAAAACCCTAGAAGAAAACCTAGGCAAGACCATACAGGACATAGACATAGGCAAGGACTTCATGACTAAAACACCAAAAGCAATGGCAACAAAAGCCAAAATAGACAAATGGGATCTAATTAAACTTAAGAGCTTCTATACAGCAAAAGGAACTATCATTAGAGTGAATCGGCAACCAACAGAATGGGAAAAATTTTTGCAATCTACCGATGTAACAAAGGGCTAGTATCCAGAATCTACAAAGAACTTAAACACATTTACAAGAAGGAAGCAAACAACCTCATCAAAAAGCGGGCAAAGGATATGAACAGACACTTTTCAAAAGAAGACATTTATGCATCCAACAAACATATGAAAAAAGGCTCATCACCACTGGCCATTAGAGAAATGCAAATCAAAACCACATTGAGATAACCATCTATTGCCAGTTGGAATGGCGATCATTAAAAAATTTGGAGACAACAGACGCTGGAGAGGATGTAGAGAAATAGGAATGCTTCTACACTGTTGGTGGAAGTGTAAATTAGTTCAACCATTGGGGAAGACAGTGTGGTGATTCCTCTAGGATCTAGAAATAGAAATACCATTTGACCCAGCAATCCCATTATTGGGTATATACCCAAAGGATTATAAATCGTTCTGTTATAAAGAGACATGCACATGTATGTTCATTGTGGCACTGTTTACAATAGCAAAGACTTGGAATCAACCCAAATGCCCATCAATGTTAGACTGGATAAAGAAAATGTGGCACATATACACCATGGAATACTATGCAGCCATAAAAAACGATGAGTTCATGTCCTTTGCAGGGACATGGATGAAACTGGAAACCATCATTCTCAGCAAACTGACACAAGATCAGAAAACCAAATGCTGCATGTTCTCACCCATAGGTGGGTGTTGAACAATGAGAACACATGGACACACAGAGGTGAACATCACACACCGGGGCCTGGAGGGTAGGGGGCTAGGGGAGGAATAGCAGTGGGGTGGGAGGATTGGGGAGGGATAGCATTAGGAGAAATACCTAATGTAGATGATGAGGGATGGATGCAGCAAACCACCACCATGGCACGCGTATACCTATGTAACAAATCTGCACAATCTGCACATGTACCCCAGAACTTAAAATATAATTTAAAAAAGAAAAAAAAAGGTATTTTAAGATTAAGGTATAGGTATTTTAGGTAGTTAAGAAAATATCCACCAATTTTTATTCTCTGGAGTAACTTTCTTGTCAGAAATGAATGTTGAATTTCTCAAAGTTTTCTTTGGCATTTATAAAAATAAACAAACACATTTCTTCCCTCAGATCTATGAGGATAGTTTATTATATTAGTGGATTTAATCATGTGGAATACATCTTGCATTTCTGGAGTAAATCTTACTTGATTATGGTGTGTTGTTTTCTCCCTTTGGTTTAGACACTGCTGGCCAACATTTTACTGAGTACTTTTGCATGGATAGTCACTGATCTTTAGTTTTCATTTGTTTGTACTTTTAGATATAATTATCAATGTTCTACTTCCTTCTTTAAAAGAATTAATAGGTTCACTCATTGCCAATGCTCTGAACAGTAGTCCTTAACCATCTTTGCTCCAGGGATGGATTTTGTGGAAGATAATTTTTCCACAGATGTGTTTGGGGGTTGAGGGAGATGGTTTCCAGATGTGTTTCCCCTCATCATCAGGCATTAGACATTAGATTCTCATAAGGAGCACAACCTAGATCCCTCATACGTGGCGCTCACAGTAGGGTTTGCATTCCTGTGAGAAGCGAGTGCTGCTGCTGATCTGTCAGAAGGCCAGGCTCAGGCAGTAATGCTCACTTACCTTCGTTCACCTCCTGCTGTGTGGCCCAGTTCCCAACAGGTCCCTGGCCTGGAGGTTGGGGGCCTCTGCTCTGGAGTAATATATGGAGTACTAGTAGCCTCTGTTCTTTAAAGGTTTGGTAAAAATTCCCTGTGAAATTGCTTTGGCCCACTGCTTTTGGTGGGATAGTTCCTTGATTATTTTGTTTGAAGAAATCATTCTATTCAAGCGTTTACTCACTCTAATGGGATCAGTTTTTGTTGTCTGCATTGATCTAGAAATTATCATTTCTTTCTAGGTTTTTATTTGCATAGAGGGATGGAAATTAACATCTTATGAGTTAAAATTTTTTTTGTTTGAATGGCTATTTCCTTCTTGTAATTTCTTTCTTTTCTTTTCTTTTTTGAGAAGGAGTCTTACTTTTCTGCCTAGGCTGGAGTATGGTGGCACCATCCTGGCTCACTGCAACCTCCACCTCCCAGGTTCAAGCAATTCTCCTGTCTCAGCCTCCTGAGTAGCTGGAATTACAGGCACTCATTACTATGCCTGGCTAATTTTTGTATTTTTAGTAGAAACAGGTTGCACCATGTTGGCCAGGCTGGTCTCGAACTCCTGACCTCAAGTAATCCATCTGCACTGGCCTCTCAAAGAGCTGGGATTACAGGCATGAGCCACTATGCCTGGCCCCTCCTTGTAATTTCTTATTCTGTATATGTACATGTGATTTTTCTCTACCATGAGAACTAGCGATTTGTCTGTTTTGTTCATTTTTTCTTGAGACAGAATTTTGATATATTAATTAGTTCTACTGTTTTTCTATTCTCCACCTCTTAATTTTTGCTTACCTTCCTTATTTTCCTGTTTACAAATTCTTTTGGTTTACTTTGTTGCTTTTTCTACCTCATTTGTGGGTTGGAAATATAACTTACTTATTTTCATTCTTCTATTTTTATAGATAAGTGTTTACTGCTATGAATTCCTCTGGTTACGACTGTAAATGTGATCAAACAAATTATGTTATGAAGTGTTTTCATTTTTATTATTATTTTTTATATTCTGTAATTTTGGATTATATTTTCTCTTTTACCCAAGAGTTGCTAAATAGATGTTTCTTTTTAAAGTTCCAGGTGGAAGGATCTTCCTTTTTTTTTCTTTTAACCTTATTGGTAATTTCTAATTTGATTTTGTGATCATAGATTATTGCTTTAATATCTCTATTTTATGGAACCTACTGATGTTTTTTTGTGGCCTAATATTTAATTAATTTTGTAGTATTGAATAAGCACTTGAGAAAAAGTGTTATTCTCTCTAATCAGTGCACAAATTTTGATATATAGCCATAAGACCAAACTTGCTGACCATGTTGTTTAGGTCTTCTATATCCATACTGATAGGACAGTACTTGATGTGCCTTATATTGATAATAGCATGATAATAGTGAGTTGCTACTATAGCTTTCTTATTATTTCCATTTGCCTGGTACATTTATCCATCCTTTTATTAGTTCTGAATCACTTTATCTTAATGTGACTTTTATATACAGCACATTGCTGGATATTGCTTTGTGAGCCAAATTGAAAATATTTTTCTTTTAGTAGGTGAGTTCAGCCTATTTACATTTATTGATGTGACTGGTATGTTTGCTCTCAATTTTGATATAATATATACATAATTATTTGTGTTTTATAATATTTGCTTTGTTTATGAGATGTGTATTCTTTGCTCTTTTATATTTACTTTCAGTATTTACACAGATTTATTTTTGTTCTGGTGTTTACCTTTGTACTTTTCTTTTATAGTATACCTATACACCTCTATTTTCTAATGTAATCTTTTACTATCTGATTTATTAGGTTTTAATAGTCTCCTTTAACTCTTCTACCCATTACTTATATAACAGTGATTCTCAATTGGGGTGATTTTTCCCCCTAGGAAACATTTGGCAATAGAAACATTTATGGTAGTCACACTGGAGGGATATTACTGGCATCTAGTGGGTAGAGGTTGGAGATGTTCCTAAACGTCTTATAATAAACAGGACAGTTCTCAAAACAAAGAATTATCTGACCCTACATGCTGAGATCAAAAGACCCTGCTGCACAGAAATTTTTTCTTTCTCTTTTTCTCCCATTTTTTGTAAATATTTTCACAATATACAGTATTTGTACATTATTCCTTCTTTGTCCTTATTTAATAACTCCATAATTATACACACACACACACACACACACACACGCTTATTTTTTGCTGATATTTTCTCAGTATCTCTTGGTTGAATGAAACTTGTTCTCTAGCACTATGTTGTCTAGTAAGTTAGTCACTAGCTGCATGTGGCATTGAGCACTGGAAATATGGCTAGAACAAATTAGATGTGGTATAAGTATAAAATACACTGAATTCAAAAATTTAGTACAGGAAAACAATGTAAAACATATCATTTTTTATATTAATCACATCAAAATTCCAATATTTTGATATTTTGGGTTAAATGATGCATATTATTAAAATTAATTTGACCTCTTTTCAGTTTTTAACAAGTTGTTAAGACAAGACATCAAATATTGTTTGGAAACTATCTGATTGTTTCACTGTGTTTTAAGAACAGGAAAGACTGTAGATAGCTAGGGAAAGATTTCTCCATTGTTGAACTCCTAAGACAGAAAGGTGAACATAGCTGGGTTTTTGAATCATTTTCAGGTTGCTTGTTTTACGTAACATGTTGTGTGTGCCGATTATTAAGCTGTTGTCATTCAGCTCCAAAACCTCCCTTTGCTTTGTGATACTAGGGCTGAAGACTCTGCAATTACATTTCTGCCTGATGAAATGCTCTCCTGTTAGGCTCTGCCAGTTGGCAGTGCTAGTGGGAGATGGGAAACTGGAGGAGGAAGATGGGACTTGACCCTTCCTGGTTGCTTCCTGTTCTGCCTTTGCTCCCTACTCCTGTCAGTTGGTTTTAGCAGCAGTTAGCTAAAAAAAAAAAAAAAAAAAAAAAGCCTGTTGGCTCTGGTTTGCCTGCCTGCCTTTTTTCTCCCTTCCTTCCTTCCTTCCCTCTTTCTCCTTCCTTCCTTTCTTTCTTTCTCCTTCCTTCCTTTCTTTTATTTCTTTCTTTCCTTCTTTAAGCTCTCTCTCTCTTTCTCCTTCCTTCCTTTTTTCTTTTCTTTCTTTTTTTCTCTTCTCTTCTCTTTCTCTCTGTCTCTATCTCTTTCTTTGTCTCTCTCTCTCTCTACTCTCTCTTTTTCTCTTTCTCTCTTTCTTTTTGCATTGTTGCCCATGCTGGAGTGCAGTGGTGCCATCTCAGCTCACTGCAACCTCCTCCTCCCAGGTTCAAGTGATTCTCCTACCTCAGCCTCCTGAATAGGTGGGATTACATGCATGCACCATCAAGCTCAGCTAGTGTGTGTGTGTGTGTGTGTGTGTGTGTGTGTGTGTGTGTATTTTTAGTAGAGATGGGGTTTTGCCATATTGGCTAGGCTGGTCTTGAACTTCTGGCCTCAAGTGATCCGCCCACCTCAGCCTCCCAAAGTACCAGGATTATAGGCTTGAGCCACCAAGCCCTGCCCCTATAGGGTTACTTCTCTGCTGAAGACTTTCTGGTAAATTTTTTAAAATAAAATTTATTTTATGTGTGTTAAAGAAATTTACTTTTATGTCGCATGTCTTCAGAAAGTGTTATGCTAATTTCTAGTCCCATTTGCAATTAAGAGTGTCCATTTCAAACCAGTAGAATTTTAAAAGAATAATGCTCAGATTATGTTTGTATGAGGAGTACACATTTATAAGAAAAAATTTGAAAAACACTTAAGATTGAAGATAAATATTTAAATTACCCAAAATCTTATTCCTTACATATAAGCACTATTAAGTTTGGTGCATTTTTTTTTGAAGGCTGTTTTTAATCTCACTTTTTAAAAAATTGTCAAAATGATGCATGTCGTTTGTAACCAAAAAATCCTAACAGTTTAAAGGTTAAAAGTCAAAGGTGATTTGCCTCCTTTTCTCCTCTCCTTAATTTCTATTCCTGAGCACTGTCTTTGCTTTTAAAATTAGCATTACAATGTATTTTTTTGCTATTATAAATTTTAGTATAAATACCTTCTACTGCACTACATGAAAAGACACTAATTCACTTACACGGTGGCAAAGCTTTAGGCTGTTTCCAGTAACTCCCTATCATAAGTTTGCAATTAACTTCTCTGTACAAAAAGTTCTTTTCTGAATTTGTTTTTTCTCAGAAGTAGAATCACTAAGTTAAAGCCATTTTATATTTTTGAGTCTCTTGACATCTAATGTAAAGTTGCTTTTGAGAAAAGTTATTTGAATTTATACTTCCAAGAACAACAGAATTTCTGATATTGAAATTTTGATTATTATGACTAATGACAGGAGATTTTTTTCAACCAGAGGCCTTTCTATGTTTCTGTAAAGTCACTTTGCAGAGCCCCTTTTGAGTTATACTTACTTGACTGTATGTCCTCTACAGAATGACTCCTTGTAAAAGATATTTTCATCTTTAAAAAATGTGTCCATTCTATCCCAGCAATTTTGCACCCTTGGGATATTACAGGTGCGAGCCTCTGCACCTGACCTCTGTAAGTCTTATTAAGTCATTTTCCAGAACACAAAGGGTGAGGGGATTTCTTACCCTTTACTGTTTTTCTGGCTGAGGTGAAATTAAACATTGTCAAATTTTGCAAATAAGGTTAAATTTAGCTACTAGGTACCCTCAGTATTGCACCCTGCTGGGTCACGTGTCAGTGGCTGCCATGCTTCGTGTGCGTAATAATCCTAGTGATGGGGATGGTGTCGATATGCAGAATGGGCTCTCACTCCACAGGCCCAGTGAGTGAGTCAGAGGTTGGGGTCCTGGAATCTGTACTGTTAACAGGGGATTCTGATGCAGTGAATGGTCTCTCACCAGGCGAAGAGAATCTCTACTCTGTGGATTAAATTACTGATGATTCTTGATCTTTGGTGATTGCAAAAAAAAAAAAAAAAAAAAAAGCCATATAGTAAAAATGAATGTGGGAAATGCTGACTTAAACATATTAAACAGGTGGCTGGGTGCGGTGGCTCACGCCTGTAATTCTAACACTTTGGGAGGCCAAGACATTAGCCAGGTGTGGTGGCACATGCCTGTAATCTCAGCTACTTGGGAGGCTGAGGCAGGAGAATTGCTTGAACCTGGCAGGCGGAGGTTCCAGTGAGCTGAGATTGTGCCACTGCACTCCAGCCTGGGCAACAAGAACAAAACTCTG